>NW_025335854.1:8837635-9145854 GCF_004798865.1 Varanus komodoensis
GGGGGGGCCGCACGCGAGTGGAAGGCGGGTAGCCGCTCGCTCGCTCGCCCCGGAGGGCGATGCGGCGGCCGCACTTCGGAGCGCGGACGGGTCGGCGGGCGCGGGGTGCACGCGAGCCGCTCCCCGGGCGGGCGCGGTGAGAGCCCTGCGGAAAGTGCCGGGTTCGCCTGCGGGGTGGACGGGAGCGTCCCGGAGGAAAGCCGCGGCCGTACCCGGGCGCCCCCCACGCCCCCGCCCTCGCAATGTAGTTTTGAACTCTCTTGCCCGATTTCGTGGTTGTGCTTCGCCTGCTCGGTGTTTTCACCCCACCTTTTGCTTTCATTCGCCTTCCTCTTTCCAAGCCGTCATATTTTTGGAAGGGCAGGGCTGCGAGTCAGTAGCCCTAAGATAAACTTTTTTGTCTCCCCCCCCCCCGCCTTTGAGCTACTCCTCCCCACTCCACACCTGCTCCCAAATTGCCTTTGCACCTCCTAGCAATTCCAAAGCCGTTTGCTCTGTTGCATTTGAAGGATCTGGCCTTCAGAAAAGACAAGCCTGAAACTCACCTGAGATTTTGGAAGGGGGTTCCCAGTTCTCTGCATTCCGGCCCCCGTTACTGGATACGCTGTTGCCGCATCCAGTGGCAAGGAGTTCCACAAGTGGAAGGACGGTGCTTGGGAACTTCCCCACTGCTTGCTCGACTTGAATGTGTGAGTGGAATTCACCAGGAAACCGGCTATTACATGAACGCAATCGCTAATTTTCCTTGCCTGTGCTTACTATACTATTTATGACATATAATTCTAGCCTTCTTACCCTTAGCAGACACCCCCTGCTCTTTTTAATCTCTCCTTGCAACGAAAGAGTTCCCCGTTTCTCAGCTCTGCTCAGTATCCCACCCGTCTTCCAGTTGTGTTAAGTTAATAAATGATATTGCAGGGACGGTCAAACGCTGATGCTACACCGGCGGCGCTTGAGGCGTCCCATGCCCGTGCCCTAAACGGCCCTCCTCGTCTTGTCCGGCGTTGCGTTTGTGGCAGTGCTGAGCTCGAGGCTCAGTGCAAGGTGTTTTCCTCGTGGGAAACGGTGGGAAGTCTCCCATCCCAGCCCAGAGCAGGCTCAGGGGCTCTCGTTCTGCCCAACGTGTTCGTGTGTGCTTCGTGCTTCGGGGATGCACAGAGCGCCCCTTCCGAGAGAAGGGTGAGCTGCTTTCCAGAGCACGGCATCGCTGCCGTGCCAGAGGAGTTCTGTGGAAACGGCAAGCTTGCCATGCTGCTCATGTCGTTGGTCTCGCACCGCATCCTCCGCGCTGCTCTGAGCTTTGCCGAGTGGGCGTTGTTATCGTGCTGGTGTTTCTGCTGCAGTTCCGTTGCTCAGTGTTGCCCGACCCGGGCTGCCTCGCATCTCCTCTCCTCTGGGCGCTTAAAAGGCGCTCCTCTCTTTTAGGGGCGGCTGCAATTCCGCAGGGATCTCCGAGACCCCACAATGCTTCTCCGCAGGCAGGTGCTACAGTGTTGGTGGCCTGGGGAGGGGCAGACATGTCAGTCCCCTGCAGCAAAAGGCTTGGCGCCGTGGGGCACTCCAAAGAGGAGGAGTATTTGCAGACAGCAGCGACTTTCACGGGGAGCACAGAGATTAGAGTGGTGCTCGGACCACAGCACACACTTGCAAACATTTTGGGACCACGTGCGTTGTGCCAGCTTCTCCCGCTCCTGACGCCGCATGTTACCCACCCCTTTCTGCTTCTGAAACTCCTGGGCATCCTAAGCAAGCGCAAAGGCGACTATAAAAACACACGTCCCAGCAATTGCATGGCTGATGGCATCCCCAACAGAACTAGCAAAAGCTAGTTTTGGATCAGAGAAGATTTTCTCTGAAGGGATCCTGGAAAAAATGGATTCACATAGATCCTCTATCATCAATTGTCTTACGAATGAGGGCTACACTCTGTGTGTGTGTGTGTGTGTGCATGCACACGTGCGCACGTATGGCTGCATGTGGATTGGGGAGACAGGATCGTGGTAATCCTGACTTTGGAAGAGTCGGTCACAAGGATTCTTCTATAATATTCACACTTGTGAAGGAATGCAATAAGTTTTGGACGACCGTGTTGCTGGGATCTAGGGAAGCCTGCCTGGAACCTTAAGGAGCAGACTCAAATGTCCGTGGGTCCTGCTTTGGGTTTATGGGCTCAGTGTGGCACTGCAGAATTGTGTTTTATAGAATTCATTGCTCCATTAATCTTACATCCGGCTGCTGTTTTATTCCCACGCCTTTTAGTGATTCTCCTCTTCTTCCTCTCCCCCCTCCCCACACACACAGACCCTTCTTGGCTGTAACCCTTCTTGGCTGTAATGAGAAAAAGATGGGGCAGGAAGTGTGTTCAGTGGACTCACACATTAGACAAGTGGTACTTTGCTGATCTGTTATCCATCTCGTCTAATAGTGACATAGACATGCGATGCTAATGGGTGACCTTTAACCAAACTTAATAATAAATTAATACATATTTGTGCCTTATGCTGTCTGTATATATCATGTATATTAGGTCTGAATCACCCTCCGCTGCTTCGAGAGCCAAGTCTTAGCTAGACAGCAGCCTCTACCTAATGCATAAAGAAAAATCAGTAGAGGCTGGCAAGCTTTCCTGCAAGACGGCTTTCTCTCTCCTCCCGGTCTGCCCTGGCAAAGCAGAGCTGAATGGAAGAGTTGCATCTCTCCTAGGGTTGCATTCTCATAGTCACATGCTGGCTGAAGTCCAACATTCTTCAACAGTAATGGCGTGGACTGCGTGCGCACTGCAGCGAGCTTGCCAAGGCCCTCTGGGGCTGGCAAGGATTTCGTGAGGGACATGGAGAGGTGCCAGGGGCGTGAGCCCATGTGAGAAAGGGCTCTCTGGCCATAAAGTCTCTATGGTGTTCATAGGAATGTGGCGTGGTCCAACTCTCTCCCCTGGGAGTCCTTGTAATGTTCTCATAGAATCATGGAATAGTAGAGTCGGAAGGGGCCATGAAGGCCATCAGGTCCACCCCGCTGCTGTTGCAGGACACCACGTCACACCATCCCACTCAGAGGGCTGCCCCATTTCTATTTGGATGTCTCCTGTGTGGGAGAGCCCCCCGCCTCTCTGGGCAGCTGGTTCCACTGTCCTATTGCTCCGACAGTGAGGAAGCTTTTCCTGAGGTCCAGCCTGAATCTGGGTTGTTGCAACTTGAATTGACCATTCCATGTCTGACACTCTGGCACCAGCAAGAAGAGATTTGATTTTCCTCTTTGTGGCAGCCTTTGAGGTACTTATAGAGGAAATGCAACATTCAAGAGCTTTTTGGGTTCAGTGCAATATGGAAAAAGAACCCTGTATGACTCAGGAGCTTGCTAGCATACGGAAGTAGTCAATCTAATAATAAGGACCTTTTAAGGCAGACTGAGCCCTCTTTCCTTTGAATCTAATACCACAAAAATAGCCACCGTCACCCCGGTGGAACACACTAGCACAGAACCCAACAAACAGCAAAGCTGCTGGGGACCCTTTCCCATGGCATTCTAGCTGACCCACACGCATCTCCAGTGGGGCAATTCAAGAAAAGCTGCAGGGAATCCTCCGATAAGGCAGTGTTCATGGCATGCATTTTCAGAAGGCTGCACACCCGCAAATGTCTTTCCTCTTTTCCCGCCCGGCTTTCCAAGCAGACACGCATGCTCACGAGGTCCCACTCCCCAGGGGAACCTTCCCACCCCTGAAATGCCCTCCCCAGTGACTCGCTCAGTTTCTATTAATGAACGCAACAGACGCCTCTGTCTTGCCTGCTTGGACTTCCAATTACTACTGACGGGGGAAGAGGCGTGTCTGGAGGGACGGAAGTCGGGGGATTCTGTGTTACAAATGACTTAAACACATACACATACCCGGCTATTACCTGATCGAACGCTTCGCAGGGAGCCTGAGCGGAAGGCATTTCTCAGAAGAACAGAACCAGATACTGTGTGTGTGTTCACCTTCTCTTGCCTAAAAGTGAAGCTTTGCACAGTGGTGTTGGAGCTGTTCCCCCCCCCACTTGACTCCTGCCATAACACCCCCCCCCCCTCCACAGGACTGATGAAGCATGTATGCCTAGATTTTAAATAGAAGCAACACCTTCAAGTAGCAGCTGTGCTTCCTTCTGACACGCAGAGAGAGATTTCTGGGTACCTCAGCCGCTTGCCCCCTGCCAGACTGATGAATACTCAGGCTGCAGGTCTCCAGCATGGAGATTACTTCCATACGGAACATTGGTCATACATGAGGCTTGGGCAGGTAAACCGTTTTTGCGCCCGTTCTCCGTGTTCACACTTCCTCTGCACACACGCTGTGAACAACTGCCTTTCCGAATCTCTTACCGGGCGACCATGCTCCTTTGGTGTCCTGCAAGAAAGATGCCTGAGAAGGGCGAGGTGTGCAGATTGCATGGGATGCCCCAAGTGGGGGTGGGAAGCATCTGAGGCAGATGCCCTGCCCAACACAACTGCCGGGCTTGGCTGCAGGAGGAGGGGATGCAGGACGCTGAGCCTCGCCAGACGTGGCTGGCTGGCTGGCTGGCTTGTGGGGGAGGTGGACTCAGCTGTGCAAAACTAGCTCTGTGTTCGGCCGTGTCCATCTGTGGCGGTCATTATGAGAGGCTTGCGGACACCCATTGATTTAACGAGGCGTCCTTTTGTAGGCAAAATCATACGTGAGGGAGAAGTTTCACTTCGGTACAACGTTGTGCTCAGCTTTCAAGAAGCCCGGCTCAGGCGTGGCCGGAGCATCCTGTGGCAGGAATGCCATGCAGGAACAGGGGCTCTTTCCCCATCGTTCCAAGCCTAGTGCGGCTCGGTTGGTGGCCTGCAATGCCCAGCATGGCTCCTCAGTCAACCCCTTTTGGGAAGTGGTGGTGGAGGTTCATTACCTGCACGATCTGTCGCTGCATTCTGCGCACCCCACCTGAGAAAGCAGGTGAGCCAGGCCGCGCCGCCGGACTTCCTGCAGGAAGTTGCCGAGGAGTCTTTGACCAGACCGTGTGTGCAGTCATGCCAGGGGAAAGCCATCCCTCCTCGGACCCTGCACCAAACTGCCTGTGCCCACCCCAGGGTTCCTCAGCTCCAAATCTCTGGGCAGAGCAGAGCGAGGTGCATTTTTGCGTCTTGCAGACACCAGTGTGTCCATGGATCTCCCATGGATGTCCGCTGGGCCAGCTGTGGTCTTTTTTCTGTTTGCACAGATGGGTTCAATTTAAAGAAGCGACGGGCAGCCTGGCGTAGCGCAAAGCGAAGCTCCAGTGCTGTCGACATTTCCAAGAATGCCCTGAGCAACAGAGATGTTGTTAAAAGAGGAAGGCTGGTTGGTGGCTGCTGCTGAGCACTCCGCTTGGAAGCAACTCAGCAACCCAGAATCCTCACCACCACCATTATTACTGCAGGGGCTTTGCTCCTCTTGGGAGGAACCCAAGGCGGCTTCAGAGAAAGAAAGGAAGGCTGGAGCTTCCCCCAAAGTGGGAGGCAGAGTCCTGAGGGCCTGGGAGTGTGGGAAGGTGCATTTCTTGGTCTTTGTGTGTGAGTCTCTTGTGAAATCGGTATTTTGTTGTGTTTCATGGGGGCAAACACACACTCTGGCAATCAGGGGTTAGTCTGCTGCCATTACAAATGATCAGAAGCTGTCTTCACAGCCGCAAATCCATGTAATCCCCGTGAAAGAGACGCTTGCACAATTTCAGCCTGGCATTCGTTCGTGCGAAGGCAGCCCCACCTTTTCTTGGGCAAAGCCGCCCAGCCTGAGTGTCCACGTTAGGTCTTCCCTTGATTGCCAAAGAAAAATGCAGCGAGCAAAGACAGGGGGGTTTCATTAGGGAAACAAACATGTGTGACTCCTTGAGCATATCGTCCGTACTTGCGCAGGCCTCTCTCAAGCGGAGTTGCTTGATTCATAGAACGGCCCCATCCGAAGCGAGAGAGACGCAGCGTGTGTGGGGCAACCGAGGCCGCGGTGGATCGCCTCTCCCCTTCCACCCGATTGCCTCTGCGTTTAATTGGGAAGCAAAAAATCAGTGCGACTCGGCCGCTTCTGCCCATCCAGGATGTTGGCCTCCTCTTTCCAGAGGTGTCCAGGTGGCACCTGGATGAGGCCATTTCAGTCCGGGGGAGGCACGCCCGTTCTGGCAGCGGCACAGCAGTGCAACATGTGTTTGCACATGCATGCGCAGAAGAGCGCCCATACAATGATTCTCTGGGAAGGTTACAGAATAGTTGCTGTTATTGACGGCTGCTGTCGCTATTATTGCTGTTGTTGCACAAGCGAGCAGCACGGCTTCCTTGCTTTGTGCAGCGGTAACGAAACATGGAGGCAGGATCATTCCCCATGAATGCCAAGACTCCAAAACACAAAATTAGACCTTAGCTGCTGACATCTGAGCATCAGTCTGGTCATAACTGATTATTATGGGATTGGATTCACCCAGCTCTGCTGATCAACACCGACTGCACCTTCCTCTGGAAGGACAGCAGCTGTGCTCCACCAGGGCTCCTCCAGATGTGGTGTCCCAGAGGTTTGCTTCTTCCGCGAGAAACGACCTTGTGTTTTAGCGGTAATCCTAGAGCTTCAAATAACAGTGTTCTTTGACCTTTATTAAAAGACCATTTCTGGTTATTGCTGTTTCCACCAGGATTTCCCTATAGCCTAATTTAGGGGTAAATTTTTGTTAAAAAAATCCTTCAGCAGCAAAGAGAAAGACACGGAGGTCTTGGAAGGCTGTGCAAAGCTCTGAGACTCCTCCACAAAGGTTGGGCTGGTTTTGAGGTTCGCTTCAGCCTGGTGTTTGGGCCCCAAATGCAACAGGAGGTCCAGAGTACCAGGCTTCTAATAGGCCGGGCTGATATAGGTCCTTCCTGAAGCTGTTTTCACTCTGTGGTGAGCGAAACGAGTGATTGCAGCTACCGAGTATGAAACAGGGGAGGGTCACTAGCTATGCTGCAGTCCCAGCAAAGGAGCCACACTGTTTTCCGGACTGCGGCTGCTTCAGGGCAGGGGAGAGCAGGGATCCTTCTCAAGGATTCTGCTCCTGGAGTGGTTTTTTGCATGCAACTACACGGCAAGCTGGCAGTGGGGAATGGCACTCATCTCCAGCCCAGTCGCTGCCCCAGCTTTTCCAACCAGGCAGTTTCCTCCTAAGCAAGCAGGTTTCCTGGCTTTTGTACAGTTTTCCCTCCTTTTAAAAGGTTAATCCTCTTGCTGAGGCTTACGGTGCGTGTTTTCTACTGCTTTGTGTGTGCAGCTTGCCCCTTGCTCCTCCCCGTTTGCTTCTGGCCCAACTCACCTCTGGAACGCAGCACCTGTGAGCATCTCTTTGGCCCTTGCCCTGAAGGGGTTTTGCATCCCAGAACATACCCATTTTGCTGCCACTGCCAAAAAATCCTGGAAACTGTACGGTGGCTTTTTTAGGTATGACTTTCTCCGAGTCCTGTTCCTGAGCCAGCCCTATTGTTTTAGTCACAAAGTCATGCCCAACCCATCGCAACCCCGTGGACAACATTCCTCCAGGCCTTCCTGTCCTCCACCATCCCCCGGAGTCCACCCAAGCTCACACCGACTGCTTCAGTGACTCCGTCCAGCCACCTCATCCTCTGCCGTCCCTTCCTTCTTTTGCTCTCAATCATTCCCAGCATTAGGCTCTTCTCCAGGGAGTCCTTCCTTCTCATTAGGTGGCCAAAGTATTTGCGTTTCATCTTCAGGATCTGGCCTTCTAAAGAGCAGTCAGAGTTGATTTCCTTTAAGATTGACTGCTTTGATTGCCTTGCGGTCCAAGGGACTCTCAGGAGTCTTCTCCAGCACCACAACACAGACCTGAAATTCTCAGGATCTCTCACACCAGTTGCTCTGCAAGGGAGATCTTACAAGGGAAGATCCTCAGCCTTGCGTGCTGGATTTCTGCAATCCAGGGTCCTCAGGGAGTGCCTGAGGATGGGAGAAACCTGAGCAGCACAAACTGTGGGCTGGACATCACATGCCCTGGGGGGTAAGATTGTGGGGAGCCAAAAGGAAGGGATGGCCACATTCTTTCCCCGCTCCAGCCCAGAGAAGAGCAGAGGGGAGGGGGTTTGTGGAAGGCCGCAGCTGGTGTCGCTCCTGTGATCGGGCTGGCATCTCTCTCTTACTGCTGTGCTGAGCGAGGCCTGGCTGGTGCTTCATGTCGTTTCCAAGCTGGCCTGGCTGAGGGTCTCCCTGCCTGGCACAAAGACCTCCCTGGATGGCATTTGGCTGGTCTTTGCACAGACCGCGAGAGCCCCCTGCGGGTTGCGCAAAGATCTTCTGCAGGGGAATTGAGCGGGGCAGGGGGCGTGGAAGGAGGCAGGTGGCCTTCGGCCGCTCTGCTTGCTTTCTGTCATCTCCTTATGCTTCTGCTCCCCTCTTTCAGGCGAGGCAATCCACCTGGGGAGCCACCGTGGCAAATATCCAAGGACTCTCACGGCTGAGCCAAGTCCAAAATAGGATCCGTGCTTCCTATTAGGACTGCCCCAGAGGGGTGCACGGCTCCTCTTCCCTTGCCATGCACGGAATCCAGCCGAAGGGGGGGCTGGAGGAGGCAGGGGAAGGATCGCGCCTCACGCCTGAATGCAGCGGCTCACCTGCGGATGTGGGAGAAGCGATGCCACCCGCAGCACTGTCCTCCGAGAGCATGGGGCGGTCAGAGGGCTTCCATCACTGCCCCCAGCAAGTGTGGCCTCGGGCAGCTGCTGTGCTCTGCCCATGGCAGGGCTGGCTCAGTCCAGTGGCTGAGGGATGCTTTTCCAGGCTGCGGACGGTCCTGGAGGTCACCTGGTATAGCCCTCGGCGTGGTCCACGTTCTTCCGCAGCCTGCTCAGTGAGCCCTTACGTGTGGTGGTGGAATAGCCCTTCCCCAGAGATTAGACACTGGCCAACGCTTTTACTGGGGAGAATGTTAAAGCCCCGTGCTTTTAGAGCCTTCTATTTGGCCGGGCCTATTTTATTTATTTATTTATTTATTTATTTATTTATTTATTTATTTATTTTAAACATTTTTCTCCTGTCCTTCCTGATAAAATGTCTCCGGATAGCTTACAATAATTAAAATAGCAATATAATAATGCAACTATAAAAACAATAAATAACAAGCAAAACAGAGAACAAACACTTCCATAAAACTAAAGAAAGAAAGAAAAAAGAAAGAAAGAAAGAAAGTGCGACTGTAATCAAATCTTAAAACATCTAAAATCCTTAATTATTAAAATGATGGTTGAATAAAAAGGTTTTCACCTGGTGCCGAAAAGAGTATAAAATCGGCACCAGGCAAACCTCTCTGGGGAGCGCATTCCGCAATTGGGGTGCCACCGCAGAGAATGCCCTCCTCTGGGTAGACATCCTTTCCCCCTCCTTCAGGGAGGGTTCCCAGAGCAAGGCCTCTCCTGCCGATCTTAAGGGGCGTGAGGGCATGTAGGGAAGGAGACGTTCCTTCAGGCATCCTGGTGCCGAGCCTTCCATTTCAGGGAGATGCAAGCTATTCTCTGAGCGGTGGTCTTGGTTTCTCTCATGATTCGTGTTCACTGCTTTGAAATCTTTAGATGTAAGCATTTATAAGTGCCTATACAGAAGTCAGGCCTCAGTCTTATGCGTGCTTGGACGGAAAGCTGGAGCGAGCTGGGAGATGCAGGCTCGTTTTCGCCCTGTGCATAGATGGTGTTTCGTTCCAAATTCATGAGTAGCTCATCTTTTTGGGGCTTCGCGCGGATGCGTGCATGTTCAGAAGCTTTCAGTCAGCCCCCGGGCTCTCTCCTTTCGCTCCTGAAGTCCTTGTCCTCATTTTCCCACTCCGTGGTGTAATCCCCTTGGCCGTGGCTGCCATTCTGATTTGATGGATGATGTCATGACGCTACGCCTGACATGATGATGTCATAAGCACTTTGAAGTGAATAATCTGCCAATTGGATTAAATCAGAGAGCAAGTGAAGGAGGGAAAGGAGAACAAAAGCAAGAGAAAGGGCATCAGGGAAGAGCAGCAAAACCAGGAGATGCTGCAAATATTCAAGAAAGGAAGGCTTTGGGGTGAAATGCAGGCAGCAGCAAATATGGCACCGCCATAATTAACCAGTGCGGTTAATTATGTGGTTATGAGTGCAGGTCTGGGACTCTGGGGAACCGGGTTCCAGTCCCCATTCACCTAGGAAGCTCACTGGGGGACTCTGGGCCAGTCATGGCCTCTTAGCCCAACCTACCTCACAGGGTTGTTGTTGTGAGGATAAGACGGAGAGGAGGAGGAAAATAGGGTAGTGGCCTCACATTCCTTGGAGGGAAAAGGAATATAAATATAATAGAACTATTATATATTATAATATACATATACTGTAAATATAATCAACAATCAAGCAAAGCATCTTTGGGGCAGGGGATGCTTGGACACAGACCTTCCTGAAACCAGCCCCCTGGATATTTTGAAGTACGAGTCCCATCATCCCTGAGGTTTGTCCGTATTGCTCAGGGCTGCCGGCAGTTGTAGCTACAAAGCCCACGGTTGGCCAGAGTTCCCCAGCACCCGTGGCTTCTCACTACCATTAACTTGACTCTATAAATAGGGGCAGGGAGTAGTTTTAACCTTCCCTCTGGATTCTTAAGGTAAGGAGGAAACTCCCTGCTCAGACAGCCTCCTTAAGTGCACCCCTGAGCATCTTCCCAGTCACTCCTGTGGAAGATGTTCAGCAGTACAACTGGGGTCCCATTGTGGTGAGGGCAGTGTCCGACCCGGGGTGTCTCCAACCAGGAATGAACGGAGGCAGGGTGAATGAGGCATCTCTGTGCCGAGTCTTCGCAGTGTATGGACCTTTCCCCACGAGCATCCATCCCTCATCCCCGAGCTGGGTGTTTTGCCAGTGGACTATAATAGGCCGTCTTTTCAGTGAAACAAAATTTGTTTCCCAAATGGATGGAACTTATGAAAGGTGCAATGAAACCTCCTATTCAAAGCCGCATATATATTTATAGACATATAAATGAGGTTTAATGCCATTGAGAAGTCACCATAAAATAGCAAAAGACTTCCTCCAGGTCTATGCATCATGTGCAGATCAATGTAATGGGAAGACTTCTGCCTTTTGGCAGCACATAATGTGGGTTCCTTTCTATATAACATGCGCAATGATCAAAGCAGAGACAGGACAGGGAGAGGTTGGAAGGTCTTGATTGCAGAAAGCAGAATGAGGCCTCATGGCACATTTCCTTTCCCAACCAGCCCCCTCAGGCTGCTGCCAAGTGCCGTTTTAAAAGCGATCGTTTTGAAGCAACACCCACTTTGGAATTTCATAAATGACGGTTCATGTTGCCTCACTTGTGCGGTCTTAAAAGTAGCCATTTTTATGGCGGGCACAGAAAGTCTGCCGAGTTGGGCTGTGTGCTGATGTTAGGAGAGGTGTCCTGAACCCTTTTCCGTCTGAACTGAATCCACTTTTGAGAAGTTCCCGGGGCCCACCTCCCACTTGCCGGCGTGGCCAAGGGGGCAAGGACAAACCCGGCCAGCTTGAAGCTCTCCGCCACTGAACGGGGTGCCTGGGAGACTCCACTGCGGGCGAGTTGCGCCGGGCGGCGGAAGCGGCGGAGTCCAGCTGCGAGGCTCTGGGCAGGGAGGAAGGCCAGCCAGGGCATCATCGGGGATCACCGTACCTGCTGCCTGGCCCGAAGCCGACTGACCGTGTGTCCTTCTGGCACTGGCTGCAAGCACGGAGGGATCAGAGTGTGGATCCCCACATGGGGGGCAGAGCTCTTTTTCGGACTCCAGATCTGGGCATCTGGCCCTTCTACGAGATCCACCCCTCAGGGAGATGAAGGGGTGGCAACGAGGCGAAGGGCCTTTTCCGCTGCTGCTCCGCATCTTTGGGACTCCCTCCCTAGGGAAATTCACCTGGCGCCGTCTCTATTTTCCTTTCAGCACCAGGTGAGCACATATCTTTTTAGGAATTTTTTTAACATTTAGCTGGTAAGCTGTGGCCCTTTTTAATTGCTTTTATAGATGTTTAATTCATTATGTTTTAATTGGTTTTTAATGTGTTTTTACTCTGTTAGTATGTCTTATGCTTTGTAAGACGCCTTGGAAGGCCTT
Source organism: Varanus komodoensis (assembly GCF_004798865.1). Classification (NCBI taxonomy): domain Eukaryota; kingdom Metazoa; phylum Chordata; class Lepidosauria; order Squamata; family Varanidae; genus Varanus; species Varanus komodoensis. The sequence goes on from NW_025335854.1 coordinate 8,849,728, forward strand.
GGCAATTATAAGTGGCCTGTAAATACATGTAAATAAATAGACATCTGACGTATCCTAGGTGTTGTTTAGGGGTGTAGGCTCTCCCAACGGCTGGCAGCTGCGCTTTAGGAGAGGGGAAGAAAACCCTGTGCAAAGGCTGGAAATGGCCAAATGAGGGGCGGTTTGGAGGAAAGGGAGGCAGTGAGGAAGTGGTCTCTCTGGGGAGCCCACAGGGCCAGAGGTGGCCATGGGCCTGAGGTTCAGCCACATGGAACATGCTCAGTTCCCATGGCTGATGGAAACTCAGCCCTGGGCTGTTTTGCGTGTTCGTGGCTGGGATGCAGCCCACCTGGGTTGCCACCTGGCAGTCTGCACATGGCCCACCAGCTCTTTGCTGCCTGCAGAAGTGGCCCTGGCTGAGGAGTCAAAGACTGGGCTAGCTGGCCTGTGTGGCCATTGCGTTGGGCCTGCTTGGCTCTCTGTGGTTTCGCTTGGGAAGACAAAAGGGGCGCGAAACCTCAGCTGGGTTATTACTGTGCTTTGGCATGAATGCTTTCTGCCCTGTTGGACACCCCCTTGACGTCCAGATCAGATGGACAGCGTGCAAATGTTTCACACACTCAAGCTGCCTCCACTGCATCTCCCCCTCCCCTCAATTCCACCCCAGTTCTCTGAATAATTCCACAAGTCAGCAGCCATACCCCAGCCTGTCTTGAAATCACACCAGCAAGTGGAGGAAAAACTCAAAAGCACCTTTAGAGTTCTCAACAATAAAAGCCGAAGAATGACATTTTCAGTCCCCCTTTTTATTGTTTTCTATTCTGCAGTAAAAGTATTGAATTGGAATTTTCACTCTCCTTTAGTTTTTATACTACTAAAACTCATAAAGCAGAAGCGGCAGTTTTTTCTTCGTGTTTGCTGCCATTTATGACCCGTATCTTCTATTCTATTAGAATTAGAATAACATCTCCTATTAGGATGTGGCCAGAGCAGCAAGCTGATGAAACCTGGACACCTGAAACTTGGCATGCAAAATTGCAGATCCTTAGGACTGCGCACCTTGGGGGTGCTTATCTCTTTCATGGGCTGGCTAATTTTAATTAATTTAAGTGCATCCGTCTGGTGGAATCTTGCAGCGCCATTTTCAGCCAGCCAGGGGCAGCACAGAGCTCAGAGAGTCCCTAGGCAAGTGGGATTAGTGGGCGGAGGAGCAATTGCCCAGCTGCCCGCTTCTCGCAGGAGTCCTGCTGTGGCAGGAGGCTGCCCAGCAGCACCAGGCACGTGGCTGAACTCAGAAAGGAGCAGGCATGGCTTCCGCACGGAGACAGTGTCGTAAGTGTTCCAGCAGGCCTGGCTGGATCAAGGAAGTGCCCCTCCAACCAGTCAAAGTGGAATCTGCCTGCCTGTGCAAAATAAAAAGCAAACAAGCCGACACCAGAGCCTGCGTGGAAATCTCTCTCTCGCTCGCTCGCTCACTTGCTTCTTAGAAGTCTTTATCCTGCTCTAGGAGAAGTGTCGGCTGGTGGATTTACACAGTGCTGGCATCACAGCCAGCCCAAACCATCTGGCTAAAATGGCGCCCTCACTTGCACCATCCAGCAGCTAACTGGATGGCACTGGACTCTGACACTAGCCGTGTGAAGCGACCACATTGAGGACAGCAAGTTAGGTCAGGGGCCGTGTGACATCCAGTGTCTGTCTGCTCGCCAAACTAGCTTGGCATCTGCCGCCCAAAAGGCTGGCCCTCGCTCTGTTTGTGCAAGGCGGAGATGGGCACATAAGAAACACAGAACATGGAAACAGAGCAAGCCAGAAGGGGCCTCCTGGGCATCTAGTCTGACCCCTGGCTCCAGCTGGCTCTGCTCGTGGCATGCCTACCATGTGCATGTTGAGCCTGTCCTTGAACATCCTCACCGATGGGACTTCAACCACCTCCCAGGGAAGTCCGTTCCATGCGCTGGGGTCCTAACCATCAGGCAGTGCTTCCTGGCATCCAAACTGAACCTTGGCTCCCTGAGCTTGGCTCCATTGGAATGTGTCCTGCCTTCCTCTGCAGGGAAAGACAGGTCTGCACCCACCTCCATGTTCTGCATTTGTCATGGCCAGTCTTTGCTCCAGACATCAGCATGGGGTCAAGAAGTACATATTCTCCTTCTATTGCATGTCTGGCCAAGATCTCTAATAAAGATGCTGCTATTAGTGGCAGAGGCTTTGCAGAGACGAGAGTGCCGCCAACTGACTGGCCACCTTTGACAGTCAGAGGAAAGACGGAGCGCTCCACGCCTCCACGCAGCCTCATGTCCCTGCTTCTCACACGCCGTCCTGTCTGGCAGGGATGACCCTGCACTGGGCACGGGAGCAGCTGGGCAGCCCTGCTTTTCCAGGTGTGGTCCTACCTCCATCCCTCCCAAACCAGAAAATTAACTCCTCCAAATGCCTCCGTTTTTCCTAGCGACACCCATGATTTTCTCCTCAATACCCTGCTTTAATCAGTGTCCCAGCAAAATTCTGATTTGGCAGTTTTCACATCCTTGCCCCGGGTCAGATGGCGTATTTGTCATTTGCTGTTCGTCCTGTAGCCAAACATACCCAGCCGTTCAGTATGTGAATGGAAAGTGGAGAAGGTGGAGAGAATTAGACATCAAGGTTCCCTCACCCTGCTATTTCAGGCCTCCCCGACACGCACACTTTCCCGCCCGCAAGTTCTTGTTCCGCGCACCCGTGCCAAAGGATATCTCCACCTCTGAACAGGGAGGGGGGCTGAGAAATGAAGGCGCTTCTGGAGAAAAAGACCCATCAGGAGCCAGGTTGGCCGTGCTCTGCTGCCGTTCTGAAATTATGAAGCAGCGGTGCAACACCGTTCACACACTCGGAGCGCCTCACTGCTCCTCGGAGGAACCCTCAGCCGTGCACAGTGCGGGCACAACAGGAAGGGAAAGATTACTCGACAGTGTGGAGCGTTTCACCGCTTTTGGAGAGAACGAGAATGGTGGCACCCGGTTGGCTTTTGCAGCACATGGATTAAAACCGAGGGGGACTGTAAGATGCTCCTTTGTGTGGGCCAATTTCGGCCCGTGTGTGCCATAGGCAAGCGAGCTCTGCCCTGTATTGTTCCCACATGTTTTCCAAGGTGGCGTTGGGGCCACCGGCTTGCATTAATTCCCAGAAATCCCACCTAACATTCTGCACACATGAAATTACAGAAAACAAAAGTACCTGCTGATACTTCAATGACTTGTTTGGAGTGGACGTGGGGAGGGTTGGGAGGGAAATGCAGCCCCAAAACTCTCTGGTCGGGCCTTTACTACACACCCAGGAGGCCTGCGCATGTGAGCACAGATGCACCTTAGCTTAGTCTTGCTAGGAGCTGCCGAAGATGTTTTGTCATTGGAGACAGAGCACCTGAAGCCCCCCACCCCGGCTCTCGCACTGCTCCTGTTTATTGTCATGGGGCCTGTGCAGGGGAGCCGCCTGGCGGATTCCACCCCACAGCTCCGCTCTGCCTGGCGCTCCTGCTGCCCTCTGGCCAGCACTGCCCAGGTGGGCGGATTTGCCGCGATCCACCACGGATCGCATTCCGAAGGCTGCGCCGGGAGGCAGTCCTCAGCCCCCCCAAGCCCGCCCTCCTTTGCTGGGGGAGCAACCACAGATGGGCCTTCAGCATCGTCCATTTCGTGCGAGTGTCAGCGCATCCTATTTAGTGCCGTGCATAGAATATCATATCATATCACATTTAGCAACATTAGTGGGCATGATCCAAGCATCTTGCTCAAGCCATCAGGAGCAGAGCCTTTTTTGTTAATGAATGAACCCTCGTGCCTCATAAAATTGCCCCTTTCGGTATTTGATGAGGTGGAGAGGATTTCTGGAATTGTCTTGTTTAATTGAAATACTCCGTAATCCCGGACTGAATACGTGCGTCATATGTGTCGGTTCAGCACGTGCACGTCCAATATCGCGAGTGTGCTAGCATTCGCTCACCCAGTCCACGAATCAGGTCTGCTATACATGCCCCCAGCCAAACAACTTCAGGCTATCGGAACATCAACCATGAAGTAGTGACTTTGTTATAAATGGTTGTAATATAGCACTACGTTCCCCAACCTGGTGTCCTCTAAATGTGGGGGACCACAACTCCCATAATCCCCAGTCAGTTGTTTCGGGATTTTGGCAGCTGCAGTCTGACACATCTTGAAGACAGGCTGGGCAAGGCTGAGGTAGCTGTTGAAGGACGTGGCATCAACTCTGTAGGCCATTGCTCTCTAGAACAGAGCTAGGAGACTTCTGGCTCTCTACATGTTTCGGCCCTCAGTTCCCAGCATCCCTCACCATCAGCCAAGCTGGCTAGGCTGATGGGAGTCGTAGGCCAAAATATCTGAACAATGACAAGTTTCTCGGCCCTTCTTTAGAACAAGGTAAGTGGCCTGCAGGTTTGCTAGTCAGAGCCTAGCCTTTTCTGCTCCTTCATCTCCAAGTCTTTGGGCATCAATTTGCTCCAAGCATTTTTTTCTTTCTGCTGCTCAGAAAAGGTTTGTTTTCAGCTCCTGGTTTGCCCAAAGATTTCACTGGGAAGTTACATGGTGCTGGAGGTCCCACCATCCAATCCTATTTTTTCACTCCCAAAATGTGTAGAAAAGGGGAGATATGGCATTATTTGCAAGCGCTGGGCAGGAATCTGAAAAGCCCCGCTTAAAAGTTGCACTGGCCGGCCTGCATTAGTAGGACAAGTCAAGAAGGGCTTCCTTTTCTCTGTCCTAAACTGCCCCAGATCAGCTTATGGGGTGACCCCACTGGGTTCGAGTGCTGTGGGAGAGGGGGAAATGCCTTCACGCCACACCACACATTATTTTAAACCCTTCCACCATGCCTCCCCCTCCTCAGCTTTTTCCAAGCCCCACTCCTCTTGGGGAGCTGCTCGAGCCCCCGGATCATTTTTGTTGCCCTTCTCTCTGCTCGATTATGCCTTTTTTTCTGGTAAGGCAACCAAAACTGCAATATTCAAAGTGCAGTTGAACCAAATATTTGTGTACGGGGAGTAGAATTTTTTTCTTTTCCCTCAGCAGGGCTTGTCCCTCTCTGTAGTCACAGATGCTGTCGTTCATCATGCTCTCCTTGAACCTTAACCTTGAGCAGATGTCAAGCTCCGTGGCCTGTAATTTCCCAGATCCCCTTGGGTCCCTTTTTGGAAACTGATATCACATTGGCCGTTCTCCAGTCCTCTGGTCCAAGGGCTGATCTTTAGGGACATATTACATATTTTGGGAAGATGATCAGTGGTTGGTGTCCTGCTTGGGTTCTTTGATAACTCTAAGATTGGTACCACCTGGACCAGGTGACTTGCTGACTTTCAGTTTGTCAATAAGTTGGAAATGGCATCTTTTGTCACACCTCTCTTCCTTAATTCCTCAGACTCCCTTACGCAATACAGGAACAGGCATCTGCTGTTCATCCTCTCTGTGAGGACTGATGAAGAGAATTCATTCAGCTTTTTGCAATATCCTCGTCCCCACTTAGTGCTTCTTTAATCCCATTATCGTCCAACGGTCCAGCCGCTTCTTTAGTTGCTTCCTTGCTTCTGATATATTTAAAGAATTTTTTATTGTCGGCCTTGATGTTCTTAGCGAGGTGCCCTCTAAACGGTTTCCTTGCTCCTCCGATTGTCCGCTTGCTTCTCCTTTCTGCAGGTTCGTGGTCCCTGCTGGGTCCCCCCCACCCCCAATTTGGGCAAGACTTCTAGTTTTTGCAGGACGCTTTCTTCTCCCTAATAGCTTCCCTGACTCTGTTTCCTGGACTTTGTGCTACCTTTTCCTCACTCGCATACATTCATTGCGTGTTATCTCTAGTGCGATGTTTTTGAGATTTAAACTGCTTGATTCCCCTCCTCAGCTTCTTCTTTACCAGTTCCCTCATTACTGAGACATTTCCCCTTTTGAAGTCAAACACAACTGTGTTCAATCTCTCCGGCAGTTTTCCACTTAACTGTGTATTGAGTCTGATGGCAACACGGTCCCTGTTTCCCATTGGCTCAATGACATTTCCATTCTGTAGTATGTCCCAGGCCACCCTGCCTAGGGCTAAATTCAGGGTTGCTTCCCTCCTGGTTGGTTCCATGACCAACTTCTCTAGGGTGCTGTTGAAATGTGGGTTACCATGTTGCCTGCACTAACAAACCATGGTTTATTAATCATGAACAAACCATAAAGAGAACCCACTGTTGGTTGTTGAGTTACAATCTGTAGGCTGTTCATGATTAACAAGTATGGTTTGTTCGCATGGCTGGGTTCAGACAACACGACAACTGACAGTACAGTGACAACCCACATTTCTTGCTATCTGAACCTAGGCTCTGTGTGTGTGTGTGTATCTTCCGGTTTTACTGAGAATGACTTGCTTAATGCTAGAATGCTTTCAGACCTTAAATGCAATCAAAAGCAGCAGAAAATAAGTCACAGCACTTAATATTGCTTAACAGGTGTAGAGCATTTTCAGAATGTTTAAAATGCTTCGTGTACATTACCTTCTTAAACCCATATTAGGGTAGTACCTTTAAAAGCCTTGAGCTAGAAGAAATGGAACCCTGGTGAGCAGGTGAACTGGGGAGCAAAGGTGTTGGATTTGAATGACTGTTTTCTTTTAAACAAAAATACATGAGCAACCAGTGTAATGCAGGCATGGTGAAACAGTGCAAGCTGGTGAAATTATTACACTGAAAATTAGAGGCACTTTTGCAACAGCGAGGCTGCATTTGAAAACAGGAAGAAGTTGGAGTAGTATTAGATGGATCCTTGTATCACGTTGTGGTTCCTCTTGAAATTTTCCCTGTTCTGCAAAGATCTGTGCTCCGCTATTGCATATTCCCCCTCTGCCTCGGAGAGAACACACAATTCTCTAGGAGGCCAGTGGGAAAATCTCATGTACAGATTCCCAGGGCAATCCTGTGTAACCTTGAGTGGTATTTTTGGTAGATGGGAATAAAATCAATAAATACAATGTCTATTCAGAAGCATGTCCCCTTGAATTAAATGAGACTTATCAGCTATCTGCAAATGGATTTTCAGCTTTAAACTGGTTTAGAGTTATTTCTTTTCCCCAAGGATCCTGGGGAGATCCTTAACAAAGAATTAACCCCAACCAAACACACAACTGTTCCCAGGATTCTTGAGGAAAAGCTATGATAAATAAATGAGCATAAAACTGTTATAAATATGCAGCAGGCTGAACAGAATTGACATAGCTTTCGTTTTTCACTTCAGGACTTGCCCTTTTAACAAGATGGTCAGGGTGGGGCGGGGGGATATTACTGGTAAGCGATACACACATGAGAGAGAAAACTCCTGATCGCTGTAGTGTGTAGCTGTACTCCAGTCCCTCAAGACTAAGAAAACATTTCAAGAGCAAGAGTAGAACCGTCTATGAAATGTAATCCCTTCCAAGATAAACAAAATGAAAACTGGGTAGAGATGTGCTGAATATTCATCATCTTTTGTTTTCATACTGCAAATCAATATTTTGGGAGAAGACCTAATGAATAAGAGAGTTGCTCTAATTAAAGGACAGCCTTCCATGTTCCATTCCAATTTTTGTGCTCATCCATCGGTACAGTCCTTCCCAGAATGAATTCCTGACCGTGACACATTTAATGACACATGCCCTCTTATTGCAAGATTCGTCTCTCCAAGTGTTACGCATAGTCTAAGGAGCCAATAAAACGAAGTGTGATGGATGTCATGATGTGTGTTGTGCATAAGGCAGAATTCTATGCAAATTTGGACAGAGGGATGTTGGGAATTGCAGGCTTTTTAACTTGCATAAGCTCGCACCATTAGGAAATGTCATGCCGAGGCACATTACGTGGCTCGTTCCATAAGCTTCGACACATCAATTATGCCATTGAGTTCACACTGGGACACGGTGGCACCAATTACATAATTGTGCCATGATGACATGTGGGCCAGATGAATGCAGCTCAATATTTCAGGCAGGCTGCCCAACAGGTCGAGACCATGAAGGTAAATTTGGCCTGTGGTGAAAAAAAATGGAAACTGGGGACGCGGCTCCTCAGGTCAGTGCTCCGGTGTTCCAGCTCAGCTCTGGGTGAAAGAGACGCGGAGGCATCCAAGCCGCCCTCCCTGCCCAAATAACCGATAATCCCTTCCAGCGCGTACCTTCCTGGCCAGTTCACCTTCAAAGGCTCTGACCTGGCACGGAGGAAGTTGGGGAGATGGGAGGTGCCCCATGTAATAAGAACAGGGAGATGAGAGGCCCCCTGAATGTTGTTCCAGGGCTCTGCTGCCCGCCAAGGCTGCCACAAGCTTTATTTAAGGAAATTGCCTCCTCTGTTTATTCAACTCATTTTCATCTGAAAGGGATCCGCAGCTCGAATGCCAGCAAATCCACTCTGCTCGATCTTCCTCCTATTGATTTGCGTGTCAGCAGTTCAAATGGGGTATTTATGCTCTGGCTGCGCACCTAATAAAATTTTAAATTATAGCTTAAAGAAAAGGGGCTGGGTGGAGGAAGCTGGAAAATGTCTGAGCCATGGTGGGGGGGGGGTGGAAATGGGGAAGCAGCAATCTTTCTGCTGAAGAGTGGGAAGCATGGAGGACGAGGCCTTGTCCAGCAGTGAGGGCAGTGTTCTGCATTTGGGGGAAAGGGGCTGCCAAAGAAAACAACGCATGCGCAGCGCCTCCTGCCCGTCTCTTCTGAATCACTCTTCCTGACGCCATTAACTGCCGCCTTTCCTTGGCCCCGTTCCACACCACCGCCTGTCTGGGCACTGTGGGAAGCGGTCCATGCAAGGACTTGGGAAGGAACTCGCGTGGCTCGATACGGCGCGAAGGCCATGTGCGTGGGTGTAGGGAAGCCCTTTGGCAGGAAGCATCCCATTCTCGTTCCACTGGGGTGGAGCATCGCTTCGGAGCGCGCACGGGTGCAAGCGGTGGCTTTGCCCCAAGTCGGGGCTGTGGGCCAGCCGGCTTCGCATGGTCTATGCAGTGACCGGCATCAGTTGGCCAGGCATTCAGATGGTTCACCAACCTGAAGACACCCGCCATGGCACCGTGGGCTTTCTGCATGCCCAGCCTGAACCTGGCTACCGCAGCCCTTCCCCAGCGGTGGTGCGCATCCCATGCCATGCGTTTGTGCCACTTTATTCAGCACTTTGTCCAGATTTGCCTGTGCACGGAAGCAGAACGGAGCAGGGACTGCCCGCAGCCCTGCTTCCCTTGGGCTCATCGGCTGCTGAATTGCTCCTGTCCCCAAGTTCACGGATGGCCTCGGCCGGCCACGAGGCCAGCCCTCTTCCACCCAGAGATGCTTCGGCATCAGGCCTTGCAAGGGGGCAAGGAAGAGGCCCTTTTCTGGGTTTGGTTTCTGTTCCAGCTGTGTGGGGTAGTGGTTAGAGTGTCTGACTGGGGAGACCTGGTTGCAAGTACCCCAGAAGCCGTAACATTTGCCGTGTGTCCCTGGGCTCAGCCTGGACCTCAAGGCGGTTGCAGGATGAACTGGGTAAGAAGGATCACGCACCCCACCCAGAAGTCCTCGGAGAAAAGACCGGATGACAATCTAGCAGGAGAGATGCCGGTTTCACAGCAACGGTTTCCTTTTCCTGTTTCCACGTAGTAGCTCCAACCGGGAAGAAAGCTGAGCGAAGGCGACTCTTCATCCAAAGGGCACGTACGGCCTCTTTCCCTTGTGCTCCGCGCCGTGTTTGATGGGGCTGCCCTGCTCAGACGAAGGCACCCTTCTTTCTAGCGCTGGCCTGCGGAGCCGTGTTGACTTGCAGTGAAGGTTGCGGGAAGCCTGCTTTGCATATTTAATACATCAAGCGCGTTCCAATAACCTTAGCTTAAGTCTGGAGGGAACTTCTGTTCCAGCAGGAGACATTCTTACTCTTCTGAAAATAAATTCAGTGAAGGCTATCTTGTCTTTCTGTGGACAAGAGCCAGCTTCAGCCGTGCCTTTTTGTTTCTTGTGGTTTTTTGGGGGGCTTTTTGGGTGCGTGTGTTGCGGGGGGCTCCTCTGGCACCCAGAAGCTCCCCAGCAATGACCATCGGTGATCCTGCAAGAAGCTCAAGTTAGAGCTTGCCTGGACTGCCAGTGACCCAGCATGTGCGGTCAATTGTAATTCTCTTGCTTTGCAAGACCAGTTGCCCTTGAATTCCTCTGCGGTCCACTGATATTCTGAAGTACCTTATACTGGCAGAATGGACTCCCACGATTTTGCTGCTTTTTCAGTCTGACTGTGGAAATCCACAGGATTGTCCGTTGCCTCAGACTTAGCATCCAGATGACATCAGGGTGACCTCATGAGTTGCCACAGCCAATCAGATGGAAGGGCAGTGAGGATGACAGATGCTGGGAACCGTGAGGGCCAGCGAGGAGGTGAGTCGTGCCAGCGGAAGGGTGCCGAGCAGCATGGAAACAAGGCAAAGGTGTCTTTGCAGAGGGTCAACAAAACTGCCAAACTGGGAAGCTCTATTTGATATTCACAAAAATGAACATTAAACTTTGTAGTCTCGGCTCAGCCCTTCATTGTTCAGTCTAAAACAGTAAATTCCCAGAAAAGCTTTACTTCTGGATTCTGCTGAGTACATACACTGACAGTCAATATGATTCAAGGTGGCAGCTCTATCCATCCAATATTCCTTTTCAGACAGAAGCCAGAAACTTATTCATTAAATAAGTTTAATAAATCCTCCACCACTGAGCAAAGTGAATGGGGAAAACCCACATGCGCCTGCTGGCAGGTTTTCCCTCTTCTGGCCCGAGAATTAGCTACTTATGCATTCTGCTTGTATCTCAAAATGAAGTATTGCTGTACCTGCTTGCTTTCAGAGCTTTCCCTCCCTGGTTGTAGCTCACCACCCAAAACCTCACACTGGGCAGGATTGCATGACATGCTAAACAACGCTTTGAAAACCTTCTTGGTCTGCTGTGTTGTCCATCTTGGTATTCCATGTGGTATGTATTGTTTTGTTTTGTTTTGTTTTGTTTTGTGTAACCATGAGCAGAAAGGGTGGGCTGTTCCATGGATTCTTGCAGCCACGATTGCTTGTTGGGAAGCCCATCGTGGTGCCACAGACAGCTAACCAGAGAGGCTTGCGCCACTGGCAGCTCCTATGTGTCTCCTCCTGCGGCTGCCGTCAAGCCTGCCTTGGGCAGGAGTGGGTGGCCCCTCTGCTGGCACTGGGAGAGGAGCGGTACCACGCGGTTGATCCCCCTGGGGAGAAGCCGCGGGGCAGTGGGGCTGGGAGTGGGGACTGGTGGGGGGCGGGTTGGGGATGACCCTCTGGCCAGCCAGAGCAGGAGGGTGAATGGCACCTGGGGGGCAGAGGAAATGCATGGAGGCACGGAGCCCCCTGCTGGGCACCACTGGCGCGGCTCTTGCCCCGCTGCCCAAGTCTGGGAGGGCTTGTGGAGGGCACTGCCAGCTGATGTCCTTTTCTGAGCCGGGACCGGGTGCCCCTTCCTCTTGCAGCAGTCCTCTCCTGGCGGGTGCCGGGCCAGCTCCTTGTCCCCTCTCTGCTGCACTTCAGGCCACAGAGACTGCTGGCCAGCCACAGCAGGCCAAGATGGCGGCTTCGAAAGGGAGGAGCCTCTTTCCTCCCTGCGGTGCCTCCTGGGATACCGCCTGGAGGACCAGGAGGGAAGGGGATGGCAGGCAGGACAAGAGTGACTCTGCTGAGCCCGACCGTTTCCAGGCACACCCATGCAAAAAACCACACCTGGTGGACCCCACGCAGGATTGCTTGCCGTGAAGTGTGAACCCATATACTGTTTCCATTCTGGGTCGCTGCCCCACAGACCTGGGGGTTTTCCAGGCACGGAAGTGGCAGTGGACGGCGGCACGTTTGTGGGAAACGTAAGCGGTCGCCACAAATGCGCTGCAGCACTTGGCTGATAGCTGAGATTTGGGGATGTGCTGCTGACTAGAAACAAAATTAAAATGTGTGTTGTGCAAATTAAGACAGGGAGGCTGGAGAGCGGAGGGCAGGGGCCTTGGCACTGGAGCGCCTGTCTTCAGGTCCAGCAGATCTGCAGAAACAATTGAGAGAGCCGCGGTTTCTGTTCTGCAGAGTGCTTTGAAACTGGGCTGCTGCGAATTATGTGTGTGGCAGGTCATGAACCTATTTGGGGTTCCAATTCCATCAGATGGATTATATCCCATTATATTCTCCAGGGCCGGCCAGGATGTGTTGGATTGAGGGGACGTGGTACACGCCATTCGCCCTTGCCTCTAATGGGGTTCACCCGAGAGGACCGCAATCAGCCGCGTTTTCTTAAATCAGAATAGAAACGAGGCAATCTGTGACGAGGAACGACTTTTGCTGACCGGTCGTTCTCAGCCAACCGAGCTAGCGTGAGCGACTGTTGCATCTTGCGCTACCCCGAGAGATCTAGTGCCAAAGGCAGCATCCTGGAGGGTCTGGATGAGGTGCGAAGCTGGTGGCTGGCTGGACCATCATTCGCGATGCTTCTAGGTCGCAGGCGGGATTCTTCTAGCCCAAGGGCCAAATTTGTCCCAGCAGACTTCCCCCTCCTGTGGTGTCATGGCTGGGTGGGGGGGCCCTCCCCAATGCCCCACCCACCCAGAGAAAGGAGAGGAGATGGGAGAGTCGCTCCCAGCAGAACCTGTGGTCCACCCAGGTGCCTGCCACACTCCACCCTTGCTCAAGAAAGCCCAGCAAGCCCGCAGCTCTCAACCAGCCCCCCCCCCCCCGCAAGCCACCAGCTCGACCTCCTTCACTTTCTCTGCCCAGGAAAGTCCTGGCAGGAGCAGCATCAGCTCCTGGCGAAGCCGCAGCTTCAAATCCACGCACGCTCGGGTTTGTGGATTCTGTTCATCGGAAAGGGTTCAAAGGGGAACCCACCCCCCACGCAATGTGTGACTCATCGCTGGTGCCCTCCCCGCCCCCCCCCCCCCAAATGATATGTTGATGAGGGGCTTGGTTCTGCAGCCAGCACTGCCTCCCCACAGCCGCCCCCGGCTGGCTTCTGTTGCCCCCGTCAAAGAGGTCACGCGACCACCTCCTTTTAAAGTATGAGGCACAGAGTGTCTGATCTAGACCAAGCCAAGGCAAGACGGGGGGGCATGCCTTGTGAGCAGCTCTGGCCCCGATGAAGGCCACCCCCCCTTCTTTCATTTTATCCTTCAGGCCGCGCTCTTCCCTGTGAGCTGTGCATCAAAGCCCCTCCCCGCACCAACGGAAGCAGCCGTTCTCCGGAGTCGTTTGCGCGGCAGTGGCGATGGCCACCCTGTCCCTCTGGAGGTAGTCATCCCAAAAAAGCCCTCTCTTCAGCCCCAGTTGGTGCCCTTTCGATTTCAAACTGGCTCTCTCTTCCTGGAAAGGGTCACCTCAGCTTTGGCTGTGGGGAAGCATCACGGCCCAGTGAAACTCTTTCAGAGTGAGGGCGATTTCTTCCCTGCGTACTGGCTTGGTCTTCCTTCCGCAACACTGTCACTGAGGCAAATGCCACTGGCTGCATCAGAGGTTCTCCCCTTGTGGCCCTCTGGGAGCTTTGGCTATGTCAGCTGGGGCTGACAGACGCTGTAGGCCAAAACTTCCAGATGACCACAAATGGGCCACTTCTGGGATGGCCTGTTTCTAGGGAGAGAAGTTCTCAAATATAACATCATGTTTGCACAAGGAGAACGGGACTGCCAACATTAGTGAGCTGGTGCGAAAGATGTCGAAGCGTGGGGAAGCCCATGGAACATCTTGGGTGCCTTTTTCCATGGAAAATGTTAGGCCCTGAACGTTCCGCTCTGTCTTAATTGGATCTCACAGTGGATCTGGAGGAAATGCTTGGGGTAAGCTGCCCATTCGGCCACACATACCATCAAGGTTGGCAGCTGTGAGGAGCGGAACAGAGACAGAGGCACACCATGCCCAGAGCACTGAGCTAATCGAAGGGTATAGAAGTGCCTTAAATAAATAAAGGAAGGCGCTCCCACATGTGCGCAAACATGGAACCATTAAAAGAATTCCTGCAGGGCATAAAATAAGGAGCAAAGATTTATCAGGGAAAGTTACTCAAAAATAGGGACTGCACCTTGTAAATAGGCATCTTTGGAAAACCTGACTCATCCTTCCCTAAGCTTCTTTCTCACTGGTGAGAGTTTTCCCACCTTTTGCTTATCTAGAAAATAGGAGGTTGGCAATTCGCTTGTGCTCTCGCTCTCGCTCTCGCTCTCGCTCTCTCTCTCTCTCTCTCAATCTCTCTCTCTCTCCCAGGGTTACAGTAATCGCCTGTGAGGTCATTTGGCACAAGCTGGAAAATACAGTCTAATATTTTCACTGCCAAGGCTGGGGGAGAAGCGACCGGTGAAAAAGGACTGAGCACCCAGTTTTATGCAATCCCTCGAGTTTTTAATCATCTAGATTTGTCTGAGTAGCACAGCAAGGCATTATCTTGCCGCAAGCACCATGTTGTTCTTATCTGGGTGACCTGGCCCCTCCTGCCTGCCAGCCCCAGCACCCGAGCGCATCCAAGTCCATTCCCAGGAAGCCCTGGGAAGCCCGAACCTTCAGCCATCCAGCCAGCCTGGGGCTCGGGCTCCCCAGAGGGCTTGTGCCCACTGGGGTACACCAGGCTGAATCGGAGCCACATGTCCCACATTCAGCTGTAGCCTGTAGGATGTGGGGCTGAAACATCACAGAAAAAGCAACCTGATTGTAGGAGAAGGTGTGGGGTACGAGGAGGCATTGGCTGTGGAGCATGGACATGGCTCTTGGGTCAGCCGTCAGCCGTATTCCCGAGCACTGTGTCTGGGTGGGAAAGCCGGGCAGTGAAGAAAGACGGCAGGAAGAATTTGATGCACTGGAAACAAGTGCTGGAAGAGAGTTTTGCGAATACCCTGGACTGACAGGTGTTGCGTTTACAAGAGCTGAGCAGGGCTGCCGTGAGCAGGCTATCTGGACGGCTTTCATACAATTGCCATAAGTCAGAGATGACTTGATGGCACAGAACACCAGCACGATTCCTAAAGTGAGTGAAGATTGAGAATCACGTTTAGGCAAACAGTGCACCCAATTCAAGAATGGACTTGCCAGGATGCTGTTAAAGGGAGGAATAAATCCATGTTTGCCATCACACCTGCCCTAAATGATTTCTGTCCTCAACATTCCTCCCCTGACTAGCACACCAGAAAGCACTTATCCTCGGGAAAAGATTGTTTAGAGTTTGTAGGTACAGCTGTTATTGAGATCTGATGAGCCACAAAACATTTTAGCAAAATTGCTCGACACCAAGCGTAAGAAAGGTTCATTTATAAACTGCAGAAGTGATATAAGAAGAAAGACACCTTCCATCAGTTCACTTGAGACAGCATGGGGGGAAACGTCTACAGAAAAGAAGGGTGGGATATAGAATTTTGACATGGCATGATAGGAACTGCTTGATGGTAGAGAAAGCTGAAACCGATGATGGAAAACTTGTGTATCTCTTGACAGTAAGGTTCAGAGCCAGTGTGCCCACAATTTGATGCCCTTTCTAGGGATAATCATGGGAAACCTGTATGCTGCCTTTGAGTTATGGATAATGCTTTGCACTTACGGCATTTTGTAATACATTTCTTACCACTGTTCATGTCGGGTGTGGGGAAGAATATTCAGCGAAGAGTGGACACAGCCTGTCATGAAAATCTGAGATGGGTTTGCCGGGTTGGCTTAACCTTGGGTTTTGAACCCCCTTAACAAGCCATGGTTTGTAGTGGAGGTGGCTTGGCCCAGGATGGGTTTTTGAGTTGGGCAACTTGACCATTGTGGCCAACCCCACCTGTGAGTAAGTCACCTGGCAAGAGTAAGCAAACTCGTTGCTCCTTGGAAAGCAGCTTCCAGGTGATGGCCGCGGCCTGCCAGCCCAGAAATTCCCACGCAGCACTTGGGGGCTGCTAGGAGAACCTTCTGCCCCTCCTTGCTGCCACCATGAGTTCCTTTGGGCTTGCAATAGTTTTTTTAGCATTGCAAACATAAAAATCTTCAGACTGCAAACAAACATTCTTCACACTATTTTTTTAAACTTTGGAATGCCTAATCTTTACAAATGTTTGTGATTTTTTTAAATCTTGCCATCCTTGTTCGTCTGTGGGCAACCACAGTTGTGCAGGAGTGGCAATGAGGAAGCTGGGGGTGGGTAATAGGGGGGTTCTCCCAGGTGGAGCTAAGCAAACCCCCTCCTTTCCAAAGCTCATTTGCTCCATGTGGTGTTCCAAGCCCATAGTGGCTCTTCCTTGTATCTCGCGGTTTCTGATCCCTTGGGGAAAACCAAAACCAAAGCTCAGTTCTGTTCCTCGGAGCATCATCGCTGCCCTAAAAGGTGTGTAGCGAATCCCCTACAAGTCCCCTTTGGATCTTGCCAGTCAGTTGCAAACGCCCCAGTATATTTTGCGGCGAGGAAGAACCCTCTGCTTGGACTCTGAGCACAACGGAAACTTATGATGTTTGCTTTCCCTGTGCCTAGACTCCCTGGCTTTGAGAGATCTATATTTTTCTTTTCATTACTGAAAGATTACAAAATTACAAGACGAAAACAACACAATATTTCAAAGCTTCGATTTTTAATTAAGTTTACCAAAGAGGGGGAGAAAGAGACAAAGAAATCCTATTCATCCCAAGGAACGTGTGCGGCGCTTCGAGCCTTACTGCCGGGCCTTTTAATGCTTCCCAAGCCTCCGTTCCGCCGTGCCGCGCCATGTCCGGGCCTGGCCGGCACACAACCTCTGTGCCGAGCTCTAGTGTGAACCTCGTGCGTCGGGGCCTCTCTGGAAGTGGATGTGTGCAAGGAGCAGGTGCATGGTCCCCCGGTGAGGGGTGCCCAGAGCAGGAGGGTTGCCATGTTCTGAACCCCTTGCTGGGGTAACGATGCAGACAAGATCCAGGAGACGCCATTCCTGGCCCCGTCCTTGATGTGGAGGAAAGAGGTCCTTCCAGTGGAAGGGAATGAACTGGGAGTTACTTTGGGAACTACTTTGCCGGAGACTTTGGAGACCATTGGCAGCAAGTCAGAGCAGGGATGTGGGGCCGAACATTGGGTTTTCTACCCACTTGAAGTGATTCTTGAGTGCCCCTTTGAGCTTGGCCTTGTTTTGTACTCCTTTGTTTTATTTTATTACTGTTTTTGTCATTTTGTGGTTGCATTTTACATCTCTATCCATAGATATAGATACTGCATCTATAGCAGAAATCAATTTGTGACTACTTCAACAGAATATTGATAATGACTTTTACATTTAAATTGGCCCATTATTTGAAGGCATGTAGAAAATAATACAGGGCAATAATTTTGTAGATAAATGGATCCTTTTATTATGTTTAAATACCGAGATAATATTACTTCCGATAGGTTCTTTACACCACTGACTTTAACAAGATCTGTCTGTCTTTCTAAACAGCTTTTATGTAAAATGCAAACATTGTAGAAACTAAAAAAAAAAAAAAATGGTGCCACAATTTTGTTGACTTGCCTGCCGCATCTGTGAGAAAGTACCATTGACCTTTGAAGTTTGCCCCATTGATTTTCCACTTAGGAGTGCCTGGTATATGAAAAAAAATGAGCCCAATAAATAATTATATGAGAGCACTTTAGAAATGCAGAGTTGTCCCGTTTGCATTAGCTGGGGCATGTGACTGGCTGACATAATTATTCTTCATTTGTCTGGCTGCCTGGAATTTGAGAATTGATTGGCTAGTCGATAACGGTGCATTTGAACATGAAACACTGGCTGCTGGCAAAAGAGGGAGCGCTGCGGCCTGGCGATGGCGCGTCTTTAATTAACACACCAAGATCCATTAAGCTGAAGAGCTACCTGCATGCCGCCCCCGCCCCCGGTAGCGCTTCCCGGAGGCGGGAACTGGAAAGGGGGCCGATCCAATCAGCGTCTGCTTATTGCAGCCTTCCCCAACAGGGCCCCTCCAGAGGCTTGGACTACAGCTCCTATCGTCAATTGGCCATTGCTGCCTGGGGCTGATGGGAGTTACACTCCAAGAGGGCACCCCATGGGGAAGCCTACTCTATTACCTCCTATGAATCCCAAGGTCAAAGGCACAAGGATCCAAGGGGGAACGCCCAGGCTAACGTGAGAGCCTCGCTTTGGTTCATCGCTCTTTGTGCTTGCTTGCACCGGAGGCGGAGGGGAGAGGCGTGGTTTTCACGTCCCGCACTGGACACGGCACACCCAGATCTGCTGGTCGGAGGGCGAGCCGCCTGGCGTTCCCAGTGTCGGCTCATTCATACGCTGTTCTTCGTCCATGGAGCTCAAAGCAGTGTCCACCTCCTCTTTATCCTCCTGGCAGCCCTGTGAGGTGGGTCTGGCCAAGAGAGAGCAGCGCTCCCAAGGAGCTTCGGGGCTCAGCTGGGATTCAAAGCCACCTCTCCCCAGCCCTGACTCGGGGCAGGGTCTTTTTGCTCCAACCTGCCTCACTTCACCCCGCAAACATTCGAACCACATCTGCCTTTTTGCTGCCCACTCTCCCAGCTCGAAAAGCTCCTTCTCGAGCTCCTCACAACCTCTTTGGGCTTTAACCTAAAATAATTTAGGGCTTTAACCCTAAATAATTTGGTGCTGTCAGTGAATGGCTCACTATTACATTCTCCCCCAGAAACAAAAATGGCAAAAGTGAGGCTTTCACCCTTCGGACACATCATAAGAAGGCCAGACTCCCTGGAGAGGACCATCCTGTGCGGGAAAGTCAAGGCAGATGCAGGAAGGGAAAAACCAAAGTGGAGCTGGACGGACTCCATCAAGGAGGCCACAGCCTGAAATGTCCATGAGCTGAGCAGGGCTGTCACGGATGGGCCACCTCGGAGGGCTTTCACCCGTAGGGTTGCCACGAACTGGAGACAACTTGATGGCACATAACAATAATCCCAGACCATTTATGAATTAGCTGAAAATCATGCCGTGCTCTGTGGGACCCCAATTGCTGCATCCTTCCTTTGGAGACATTTACCATGTACTCCTACTTTCTGCTTCCTTTTCTTTAATCAGGTACAGATCCCTAAGAGGGATTCACCTCTTATTTCACATCTTCCAAGGTTGCTCAGGTCTCTTGGGTGACTCTGTTAAAAGACTGTTGGAAGTTCAAGTAAACAACCTCTCTGTGTCCACATTTTACTGTCACTTCCAAAGAACTCTAAATGCTAAGGGGGCCAGGTCCTTACTTCTGAGGAAGCCATGTCAATTCTCACATCAGGGCTTGTCCTGTTATGAGCTTGGTAACTGCAGGCTTAATAATGCTCTCAGAGCAGATGGTGTGCTAGCCAGCCAGAAATTTTCCCCATCACCCTCCAATCCCATTTTAAAAATTGGTGTTACATCCCGGTCTTGGGGACAATGCCGAGTTCCAAGGACAAATTAGTCTTGGAGCCAGCTCTTGTCATGCACGGCGTCTCTGTGGAGAAATCCGCACCTTTTAGATTTGCAGGTTTTCAGGATTCTCTGCCCTCTTTGCCACACAGAGCAACACCGTCTCCAGTACACCCTTCCCTGCCCTTCTGGTGGGGTTTATATCCAGAGACGACTCCCACCCCACCGGCTCTTCCCATTCCAGGCGTCTGCAGTGCCCACTTCATCGAGGTTCTCCCTTAGAACCAGCCCCTCCATCTCTGGTTTCTAGCATCTGCACAGAAACATGGGATCCCTTCCCAGAGGTGTCAGGCATGCATCTCTTCTGCTTTGGCCCCTGGACCTCTTTGAGCGGGGCTGTCACATTCGGTCATTGACTCAAGGGCGATTTCCTCCCTTCCACATTTGTGCCATCAGAACTTTCCTCCCTTCATCCCCCGGGGGATGATTTCATGGAAACTCAATGCTCCACAGCTCCTGTTGGCTTTCCCAGGGTTCAGTTTCATAATGGCTCCGCCACCTTTTATGTTTTCGCTCGGGGACCCTGGTCACACCTTGGCTCCAGTGGAACCCTTCCCTCTTGGACAGGCCCAGCTTGTCCCCAAAAGAAAGGTCACCACCTCCTCCTGCACCCCTGGCTGGTCTGCACATTAAGACTCCTCCACTTGCTGACCCCATGTGTGAATGGGGGCCTTCCGGAGAACACGACCGTGGTGCTCCTGGATTCCAGCCTCCTCCCTCACTAGGCACCCAGGACTCCACAGCACCATTCCCTGTGTCACTGGCGCCAACAAGGAGCATGGCCACCAACTCTTCGTGTCTTGGTGCCAACAAGGAGCATGGCCACCAACTCTTCGTGTCTTGGCGCCAACAAGGAGCATGGCCACCAACTCTTCGTGTCTTGGCGCCAACAAGGAGCATGGCCACCAACTCTTCGTGTCTTGGTGCCAACAAGGAGCATGGCCACCAACTCTTGGGCCACAAATCTATCTAGATGCACATGATATGGACAGTCTGTGCACCAGGCAAGCAGGTCACTTGGTGGACCAAATGCTCCTCACAGACCCAGCCGTCCATTGCCTCAGGGCTGAACCTCCCAGGTCCCCAAGCCCTCGGCCCCTGGAGGCAGCGCTGGGGCATCCCTGCTTGCCTCCCAAGGGCGCGCCCCTCCCCGGGGATCGTCTCGCTCTTCCTGGGAACAGGAGAGGGAAGGAAGACATGTCAAGCAGGCCTGCTTGTGCTGACAGCGTGGTTCTAAATGTTTTCATTCTGTATTTTGATACATTTTATTATTGTTCACCGTGTGGATTCCCCCCTCCCCGATATAAAGCTGCTCATTGTCGTCGTAAATAAATAGAAGAAATAGATTTAAGGGTCATTCTACTTCTGAGCCTAATAAATAATCAAGGCACAGACTTGGGATCGGTGGATTGCCATGTCATCTGTGTCCAGCCTTTTTCCCTCCTGTCATAACTGCCAGCGGAATTGTTTGATTCGCCATCTGGCAAGTAGCTTGGTGAATCAGACAAAGCCACATTCTGGGATCCAGGCAGAAGGGGCTCCTTGGGGGACAGCCCTGTGCCTCCTCCCCCCACCCCAACCCACCAGATGCCTCCTCCCTCCATGCACCCCTCCCATCAGCAGCCTCTTTGCCCGTCTCTACATTTCTAGCAGAACCACAGTAATTACTGCTACTGAAACTTTGATGAATTTGGGGCCAGTAATTAAAACGCCTATTGATTTCCTACGTTTTGGTGTTCCTGATCAGCGAGAAACAAGGGGGAGATAGCAGTCCTGGGAATGTGATCTGTAAAGTAAGCGTTGTTCAGTATGCATTAACAGGGGCCTGTAGCCCTCAGTGACGCTGCCATTTTAATTTGGGTGGAATGTCCAAAAGTTGAACATTGATTATTCTACGAACACTTTCTGTCTTTATTCATTACATTTTTATGCCATCCAATAGCCAGTGCTCTCTGGGCAGTTCATAATGTTTTAAAAACATGCAACACAGAATAAAATGGAGTATAACATTTTAAATGGTAAAGGAACATATAAAAAAGAAGTAAGAACTAGAGTAAGACCTAGCACTAGTACAAAGATTTAAAATGCAGTACAGGGTTTAAAACAGACTGAACCAGACATTTCTGGGAAAATTGGAAAGCCTTCACTTGGCACTGGGAAGAGTACAATGTAACTGCCAGGCAGGCCCTCTGGGGGGTTTGTTCCACCAACTGGGGGCCACCACAGGAAAGGCCCTCTTCTCAACAGCCGCGGCCCAGACTGTCCTTGGCCTGGGTTCCCTCAGAAGGCCGGCCGAGGATGCTCTGGTCAAGGGCCAGCGGATTGGGTGGGACGGCACATTGCACTTCTGAGGATGTCACAAATCCTTCACTTCTCTGCTCCCAGTTGTTATCATGAAATGTGTTTGTCATGCAGACCGAGATCAGCACCCAGGAGTCCTTGGGCCAGACCCAGCTTGCTGGAAGGATGTCATCCTGCCCTCCAGTTTGCCCACTTATAAACAAGCAAGCAAAGCGATATGACGCACAGAGGGGTTGAGGTTTGGAGAAAGTGCCGTTCAGCAGAACGTTCTCACAGGTGCCTGAAGCACACCTGCTCGAGCGGATCCTTCACCTCCGCGTGTCTCAGAAGTCACCCGCCAGGAGAAGCAGCCGCTGACCTGGGAGATCAGGCCATACCTTGCTTGGGGCGTGACCAAGGCCCAGCTGATTTGGCAAAAAGGCGTGCTCTTCCCTGCCCCTGTGGCCTGAGCTGCATAGCACCTGTCGTTCCAGGTGTGCCCACCCTTAAAATGCGCGACGTGGGCCCACATTCTGCGGGCTCTGATCAAAGAACTGGTTCCTCTTGCGCCTGGGCCAGGAGCTGCCCTTCTAAGCCAGGGCGTTAGGCTTGGCCTGATGGTCCTGCTGGGTTTGATTGCTCTTCTGCCAAGTGGCAGAATGAGCCTCTCACTCAGGATGGGCAAACTTTCCTGACCTGAACCGTATGCTCTGAACGGCAAGCCTAGCTGTTCTGCTCCTCGCCTCCTTCCCAAGCCAACCTGATATTCCGTCAGCTTACTTGTCCCCATCAACTTCCAACTCTCCTCTCTCGTCCCCCCACACAAGCCACCCTCCTCCTCTTCTCCTCCTCCTCCCAATTGATGAGTCACCCTAATGCTGAAGCTCTCAGAGTGACGTGCAGAGGAAAAACAACTTCAATAAAACCATGATAAAGGCATCACAAAATATTATATTTTGAAGGCTTAAATTAACTTTCAGCTTTCCTCCCCCTTCTGCCAATCCACTCCCCAAGCCCTTCCCTCCTGAGTCACTCTGGGGCAGTCCACGAGAGGAGGAAGGGGGGCATCTCCCTCCCCCGTCTCCACCAGAATGGTTGCTCCTCAACCATTCACACATGAGAAGCCACAGAACTGGGAGGCATGCAGCTCACCTGGCCCCGCTCCCCCTCACTCTGGAGAAATGGACGGACTTCCTTTCTGCATAATAATAATTCCAGCATGTGCATCTATACCTATAATTAGCCTTGGCCCTCTTCTTTGGTCATTCTCAAATGGCCACCTTTATGGAACACCAGGAGGTCAGTGCCCTGGAGAGGAAGGCAGAGATGCGTGAAGAGAAGGGGGATGTTTGGGGTCTGGAGCTTGGGCTGCTGACCTGGCCACAAATGCCGGCAGTTCCTTTCTCCCAGGCCCATCCCATGTTTTGACCAAGCAGACCCCGTGACTGGAAGGCCAGGCCAGCTTCCTCCCGCCGTTCCCACCAACTTGGTTTTGGAACACGCTGCCTGATGAAGTGTTCTCAGGCAGGTGATTGTCTTTTCTCCCACCCTTGGGGCAGTTAGCCTCCAAAGAGAGAGCAGAAAAGATCGATCACAGAAGAGTCCCATCCTGGTTTCCCAATTCTTTGTGTTAGTGCTTGGCTTTTAATGGGAAAAGGATCATATCTTCCAGGATCAAAGGGCCAACCCCAAAGTGTCATGCAAGATCTGTGACCAGCTCTCCTGGGTGTCCTCTGGCAAAGTTAAAACCTCTCACTGTGGGAGGGGGAGCCAGGCTGTGACCATGTTGCTTGCGGAACCAATACCAGCTTGAAGGGGTGGGCTGGGTGTAGGAATTCAGATCACTAGGGGAAGATTATGGTCCCCTAGAGCCAAAACGTGGAAACGCATGAGCTATGCGCCCAGTGCCCCTCATGCCTAGTGATATTGGCCCCACTTCCCCGTGCGATGCGCAATGTGTGGGATGCCAGCACTGACCAAGATCCCTGAGAAAATGCATGTGAAGCCACTTGACCAATCCAAGGAAACTTCATTCATTCATTCACTCATTCATTCATTTCTGTGCCGCCCAGAACGGAAGCTCTCGGGGCGGCTACTTCAAGATGAAGTATTATTAGCATCCGGACAGGTGCAGAACTCTGGAGCAGGGGACACGCCCTGCATGTAGGAGGTCCCGGGCTCCACGCCCAGCATCTCCAGGGAAAGCTCCGTGGAGGCACCGCTGTCAGAGAGCTTCTGGCTGACTCCCTGAGGAGATCTGAGCAGACAACACTGGCCAAGAGGGGCCACTGGCTTGTCTCCAGATAAGGGAGTCTGATGCGGACTGACACATCCCTGCTGTCTTTCAGAAGCCCGGAGGGGCTGTCAGTTATCCACGAAGCAGCGCTTCCAGATTCGTTGTAACGAGGACCGAGGAACAGTCTCTCCTCACTGACATACGGATGCCTGCCAAACTGATCTCTCTGTGTGTGCGTGTGCGCATGCAAGAGGTGAAGCGGCTGTACGCCTGGTTAGGTGATCAGGCTCTGCCTGGCAGAGGCTCTTTATGGCTTCAGGATCAGCGCTAGCCCACGATAACTGGGTCGCCTACCGGAAAGGGTCCCCCTCCAAGTCGCGATAACTGTTACCTAAGGCTGGACAAGAGGCTTTTGGAACCCGAGGCAGAAAGTGCAGGGAACGAGAGCGAGTTTACACGAAGCATCCATTAAGTAACTGAGACGTCGCTGCCCTCTCACGGCACCCTGGCTGGCTGCCTGGGGCGGCGACCACAAGGCTCAGCGGTGGAGTTCATGCTGGCTTGGACAGAGCTCCTTCTCTGGTCTGAGACCTTCCAAAGTGGAGATGCAGATAAAAGACCTCCATTCAGGCCCAGCAAGGGTCCCTTCTTGGACACTGTCCCGGAGTGCAGTGCCCACCAAGTGTTTGTTTGTTTGTTTAAAGTGTTTCTATGTCGTCCCAATACTAAAAGTCTCTGGGTGGCTGGCAAAAAACCAAAAAACAATGCAACCATGTACAACGACCAGCACACAACACACTGCATCTGATAAATGATGATTAAAAACAAGGATAAAACCAATTAACTGTTAAAATCCTGGGAAAATAAAAAGCTCTTTGCCTGACGCTGGAAAGAATAAAGTGACGGCACCAGGCAAATTTCCCAGGGTAGCGTGTTCCACAGTCGGGAGCCACCACCGAGAAGGCCCTTCTCCGAGTAGCTGCCCTCCTGGTTTCCTTCAAAGAGGGTTCCCGGAGGAGGGCCTCTGCCTCAGAGCTCAAGGGGCAGGCAGGCACATAGGAAGACGGCACTCCTTTGGATATCCAGGACCCAAGCTGTTTAGGGCCTTCTAGGTCATTACCAGCACCTTAAATTGGGCCTGGACTTCAACTGGCACCCAGTGTAGATGACATAGGATATGGTAGTATCTGCCAGTCCCTGTCAATAACCTGGCAGCTCTATTCTGGATCAAATGAAGTATTCAGAGCATCTTCAAGGGCAGCCCCACGTGGAGCGCATTGCAATGGTCCAAATGGGAGGCTACCAGAGCATGGGTCACTGTTGCCAGGCACTGCTCATCCAGGTAAGGATGCAGCTGCTGGATCAGCCAAAGCTGACGGAAAGCGCTCCTCGCCACTGCCGGCACCTGGTGCTCCAGGGGCAGGTCAGGTCAAGGAGCACTCCCAAGCTGCGCAGCTCTATTCTTGTGGCAACAGGGTGTTGTCCGTTAGAGATGAGTATTTCCAGGCATCAACAGTCCCAATGGAAATGGATCGGTGTCCCACACAGCTGCATAACAGCCCCTGTGATATCTTATTTTAGGAGTAGACACCCAATAATGGAATCTTCCCAATCAATAAGCAATTAACAGGAAGGGGGAGGATAAGACGGCATAATATTTTCTCAACGATTCATCTGTTAATCGAGGCCAGTGCCAATGGCTGTTACTGTCCTTGCAGCTTTGCTGCTCTCGTTTCCAGCCTGACGCCGCAGGCACCAGTCCGGCCGAGCCCTGTGTGCTCACAGCCCGCTCAGAAGCGCTGCTCGGTCGGAGCAGGAAGGCAACCGAAAGGGGAATGGATGGTGGCTCCAGCTCTCCCCAGCAGACAACGGAGTGATGGGAGCGAAACTAGGTCCCCAGAGGGAGACCAGCTACGCAGGATAGCATACAAGTTACTTTAACTGAGTGCAGGGCAGATAATGAACTGGATCAGAACCGGCAGACTTGGCGGGGGGGGGCGGGTTCACTTGTCCACTTGTCATTGGGGAATTTCTGCCCTATGCAAAAGCCATTTTCTTCAGAGCAGGGGTGGGCGAACATAGGATGTTTCTGCTTGTTGAGGTGCTCCACATTCTTTTCATTCCCAGAAACGAGCATCTTTTTAAAAAGGCGAACGTTCCCATTTAAAAAAATGTTCCTTTTTGCCAAATGGAAAAAAAATAAATGTGCGTTTTTCTTGATCAAAACTTCATTCTCCCTCTTGGCTAAAGGGTGCAACTGCGGATGGGGAGGGATGGTCACATATGCACACCATGCGCACAAGCGCACACTTGCGCATTGAGCACTTTCAAGGGCACATGCAAATTTGGGAAACTGCAGGAATACCTGAGAATTGCACTCTTGTTTGTCTTCAGGGTCAGGTATGGGCTGTATTTGGATGATCTGTGAAAAAGAATGGCATTCTCATTCATCCCTTTTCCAGAGGTAGGAGCACAGGAAGGGAGGAGAGGGTTAATTTCTCTTTCCTTGCATGCTCTGATCCCATTAAATATACCTTTTGTGCCCCACTGGATGCAATTTGCCTTTAATATAAATGCAGCCGAACTGAATATTAGATTCAGAGGCAAATTCCTAGTGTGACACCCCCCCCCCCCAGTTTATTTCTGCTCATTGCTCTTGGTTCTCTTTTCCCTTCCTGAAATGAAACAAAACACCAGTTTGGAATCCACATGCCCACTCTTCCAAAAGGAAGCAACAACGAATGCAAAGTTAAAACTAGGGCAAACATTTTATTCTGCATAATGAGAAGGATATTACTGGCATTTTGGTCAAAGATCAACCTACTTCCTCTGCCACAAAATGCAAGATTAAAACTCAAGTCCAACCTGAAGGTCTTCCAGGGCTCACAGGGTGTGTGTGTGTGTGTGTGTGTGTGTGTGTGTGTGTGTGAACACGCACACAGATGCAGTCGACCCCAGCAGGTGCTGCCACCTGGAGGCCCTGCTCTGGTCCCTCGGACCTTGTTCTGTTCATGTCAACTGAGCCAGATTCGCTCTCCGCTCGCCAGGTGGAGCATCTGATCTCTTCCTCCCCATTGCCTGTGTTTCAAAGGGCTGCAAGGAAGGTCAAAACCATTCCCAACCCTTCCAAAGGCAACTGCCGCTTGGAGAGAGAGGAAGCCCCGCAGTGTTCCTCACAGAGCAACTCTTCCAATTTCTTGGCAAGAGATTTGCTAAGAAAGAAGACGTGATATTTTCCTTTCCAGGGAGGGCTGCTCTTTCTGATACCTGCCAGGCCACTGCACGTGCCCCCCAAGACCTTTTGCAGATGAAAGGACCCTTCTGCCAAATTCAACCTCCGCCAGACGTAAAGTCCTGTGTTTGAAGGTGGCCTCTGTAAAGGGAAGGTTGACCGGCCTTAAAGAGTCCCACCCCAAGAAGTGTGATGCAGAGAGCTTTGGGGTAGCTCCCTGCTGGCCAAAGGGTGTGGTGGAGTAGGGACTCCTTCTAAAATTATCCTCATGGGTTGTTTTTTATTATTTTCAATGAGGGTTTATTTATCTATGATTGTGTACCACCTGGACTGGGAAGAAATCAGAGAGCGAGAGCAAGAGAGAGAGAGAGAGAGAGAGAGAATCAACACACAGGTGTTGTTGTTGCTAGTCACGAAGTCGCGTCCGACCCATCGTGACCCCTTGGACAACATTCCTCCAGGCCTTCCTGTCCTCCCCAGAGTCCACTTAGGCTCATGCCGACTGCTTCTGTGACTCCATCAAGCCACCTCAACCTCTGCCGTCCCCTCCTTCTTTTGCCATCTATTGTTCCCAGCATTAGGCTCTTCTCCAGGGAGTCCTTCCTTCTCATTAGGTGGCCAAAGTATTTGCGTTTCATCTTCAGGATCTGGCCTTCTAAAGAGCAGTCAGGGTTGATCTCCTCTAAGACTGACTGGTCTGATCTCTTTGCAGTCCAAGGGACTCGCAGGAATCTTCTCCAGCACCACAATTCAAAGGCCTCAATTCTTCGGTGCTCAACCTTCCCTATGGTCCAACTTTCACATTGCAACTGGGAAAACCATAGCCTTGACTATACTCACTTTTGTTGGCAGGGTGATGTCTCTGCTTTTTAGTATGCTGTCTAGATTTGCCATAGCTTTCTCCCCCAGGAGCAAGCGTCTTTTAATTTCTTGGCTGCAGTCCCCATCTGAGGTGACCTTGGAGCCCAGGAAAATAAAATTTGTCACTACCTACATTTCTTCCCCATCTATTTGCCAGGAAGTGAGAGGACCGGATGCCATTATCTTAGTTTTCTTAATGTTGAGTTTCAAGCCAACTTTTGCGCTCTTCTCCTTCACCCGCATCAAGAGTCTCTTTAGTTCCTCTTCACTTTCTGCCAGTAGAGTGGTGCCATCTGCATATCTGAGGTTGTTGATATTTCTCTTGGCAATCTTAATTCCAACTGGTGATTCATCCAGCCCCACCGTTCTCATGATGTGCTCTGCATATAAGTTAAATGGGCAGGGCGACAGTATACAGCCTTGCCGAACACACAGTAATTTCATGCAAATTGGTGAATACTGTTATCCTCCTTTTTGGCAATGGGTAGGTGGAAAGTCCATGGGAACATCTTCCACAGACACCAGAAGTTAACACAATTCTGTTCCGATGGCAGAAAACACAGCACCCTTTCTATGTGTTCTCTGAACAGAGATAGTACTCTTGCCTCGTCAAAGCCAGATGTATGACAATCTGCTCTATACCGGCACATCTATTTGGCAAAGACAACCCGAAGGCCTTGGGGTGAAGAAGAGAAGGGCAGAGGGAGAAAGGGAGGCAGAGCGACACTGAGTTTGCACGACACAACAACACACCCTGATTTAATGTCCCCCTGGGGCTGTAGGAGCTTTCTGTGGGCTGCCCCCATGTGGCGGTTGTGTCCTGCAAGCTCGTGGCGAGGGTCAGTTGACATGGAGACAGCTCCGAATCAACCCTAAGACAAGGCATAGGTTCCCGTCTCGTTTGATTGCTTGACCCTAAGCATCAAAAGGCTAAAAGAGCAATCCTGAGTGAAGCCTCTTCGAGCCCCATTGATTTTGGTGTGAAAACAACTTGAATTTTGCTATGGGAAAACAAATACATACATCATTGTAATACATCATTGGCAACTATATCCGGGGTTTAAAATTGCTGATGCAGGCCAGTGGTGGTAATTTTAACTGGGACCAAGTATGGTGGGAGGGGAAGTTTACCCATTCCCTCCCCAGAGGTGATCCCAAGGAAAATTCCCTCCCTCCCATGCCGCAATCTGCCTCATTAAAGAAAGAGTGACCAGTTTGGGGGACCAGTTTTTTTAAAAATCAAGATCATGGCTGAGGAAGGAAAGGATCGGCATCTCTTCCTGGCGCATGGTGTGCCAATGAAAATCCAAGCAACTCAAACGTGCTTTTGCCCGGGTTCTAAAGGCACAGCAAAATACACTCAGGTCTTTACTGGGGCTAACAGTGCGCCTGGTTACTTGGCTGCACTGAGCTGCAGAGGACTTGCTTCTGAGTAAACATGACTTGGATCCGGGCAAGTCTCCTTTTTGCGCTGCTCCTAGCAAGAGTCCACTGGCTCCCTACAGACCTCCAGAGGGCTTTGTATCACTGGCCGTGGAGTCCTCTGTTGGAGACTCCAGATTTCACGGCCAGCCTTTCACACGTCACCGCCATCGCTTTCTGTTGTCTAGATTCCCTAGCAGGCCGACTTGGCCACCCCGTGAAATCTGGTTCTGTAAAAGAGTGCAGAGTGTATTGCGACTGTTTCCTGAAATTGCTCATCCCTGGTGCGGGTACTTCGTCTCCTCTGAGCCACTCCATTGCTGCAGGTGGCTTCCTTTGGAATAAAGCTCGGAGGAGCCTCAGGAGCATGAAAGAAACCTGCTCACTCACACGCTGGCCGAGAACATTAATAATTCCAACGATCCTAATGGGACGTCCTCTTCCATGACAAAAGCTTAAAGACTGCTCTGCCTCCGGTAGGACGGGGAGGCTCTTGGCAGGCAGACCACCTTTGAGAAGTTTCTTAATAGGACACACTTGTGAATAAGGCAGCCCTGTGCGAAGCAGAGATAGGCAGTGAGTGCGGAAGGTTTTGCTGATGCAGCTTCCGTGGTGTCCCCCATGGCATAAACCCATCCTGCTGTGCTGAGTAGCATCATCTGAAGTCCCATAATCACCATGTAATATACTGGCCGCAAAGGGTTGTGCTGATGTTACATTTTCCTGCCATCAGTTGTCCCGGGAGCTTCTCCTTCCCATACGTTGTTCATCAGATGCAAAAAAGTGGGTATTTCCCCCCTTCCTTTCTTGGATAAGACCATTATCCAACAGAGATCTCCACATCTCTTTCCTCTTTGTGGGGAATACAATCTCAATGCTTGCATTAGCAAGACCAGCAAGAATTCCCTGTTCATTGTTTCGTTTTCGGTGCTCTTCCCAAAGTCCTCGGATTAAATTTACCCCAACGATGCAGCTCATTTATTGTGCAGCACCAGCGAGGGAGCAAATGTCGCCAAATGACAAGAGGTCTATGATCACACTCAAAGAATAACTTGCTTTAGTAATTTTTTATTTTACATAGGTCATTATTTACTGAAAGAACGGCATTTCTCAAGAATTGGGTGAGTTTCTTGACACCTAGTCCTGCAATGGAGCCACTTGAAAGTTCCTCATCAATTATATTTTACAATCAGATCGCGCCGGAAGTTGGATAAGAACACCCCACCCCCTCTGATGCTCTCCTTTCCTTTCCCATAAAGTCCTGGGCCGGGAAAGCTCCTGTCCTCCCGAAGGGCATTTCCGCCCTGGGAGTCTTTCCTGCGAAACGAAACTTCTGGTGGGAGGCTCATGGCAGCCCCGCTGAAGCTGCCCTCTCCACTCACACGAGTGACTCGGACCGGGAAGAGCTCCTGTACTAATGGCAGCTCATCTCAGAGGTGCTGCTGGTCCAGGCGTGGCGTTAATGGTGGGGTGCCCTGACGAGATGCTGACTCCGCGAGCCAGAACTTTCCCTGTTGCTTGTGGCTTTGTTTCCAAAAGGACATCCAGGCAATGAAATGGGAAAGGAAGGAAGGAAGGCACGTGTGTCAACAGGTGCATTTTTTAGAGTGCTTGAAGGAGGGCGACAAAGAACGCGGAATAGCAGGAGGTCGGTGGTTTCATCAGCATTGTGACTCACGCCTCTTTTGCACCGGATGTCTAAAACTGATTGGAATTGATATTAAAATGAGAATGTTGACTAACTCAGATCTGGGCTGGAGGTCCTTCTTTGGGAGCCCTCTTGAAGGAGATCAGGAGAGTGGCTACCCAGAGAAGGGCCTTCTCGGTGGTGGTGCCTGGTTGTAGAATGCACTCCCCAGAGATGCTCGCATGTCGCCAACACTTTATTCTTTTCAGCACCAGGCCAAGACCTTTTTATTTTCCCAGTACTCTAAGGTTTAAATTGTTATTTTAATCGGGTTTTATACAAGTTGCTGCTGTGCTTTGATTTGTTTTACTTTGTTTTATTGTAAGACAGTGTTGAGACTTTTGGTAATGAGGACGGTGTAGAAAAGCTTTAAGCAAGCAAACAAACTTTTTGCAAGTCCAGCATCTTACAGACATACAGCGCATGTTGACAGTCACGTCTGCACCCACGAAGTGAAGAGATGCATCGCAGCCTCTTCGCCCATTCGCAAAATGCCCCTGGCTTTGTCAGCATGCACACATTGCCTACACTGAGGTTGCAGCCTCTCCAGCATTGCTTGCGCCTTCGCCTTATAAGTGGTGCACGGAATGCAATGCATTCCTTTCACTTGCTGCAGCCCTTCAGTCCCGTGAGGGGGCCGGTCTCACCCCACACAGTGACTCGGGGGCTTGGAGGCAGTGATTTGCCCAAGGCTAGTGGCCAGGGGCCAGTTGTGCAGTCTCTTAGGCCAGTCCTCTGCATGTTCAGGAAGCCAAAAGCCTCTCTCCAGCTCGCCGGGCTTCCGGGCCAAGCCAGGAGCAGCGGAGCTTCTGTCCAGATACGCGTTGCACAGCCCCCTCAGCCCCCGGGCTGCCATGGCCTCCAATCTTCTTTCTGTCCCTTGGAATGGGGAGCTGCACAGAAATTGGTTTCTGTCAGCCTTCAGAGATGAAAAGCTCATCATGAATTGTTCTCTGCTTCAGGGATGTCAGAAGATCCTTGCTGTCTCCCCAGCTGCTCCGTAGGAAATAGCTGGGTGCCGCTGCAAAATCTTCACGGCTGTCTCTTCGTAGGTACATCCTACCCTGAGTGGCAGGTTTGTGAATAAACAGCCACAACTCATGGAAACAGTTTTTAATCTACTTGGAAAGCTCAGAGTCTGTAGAAAATTGAGTTCCCTCCAGGTGTGGGGAAAATGTTTTCTAAGAGCAATCTCATATGGAGAGTCTCTGTTCTTTGCCTCAGGATCCGTCCTACTCTCTTCTGCCTCTCCTTGGAAATACTTTGGAGACAGACAGGATGGCTCTGAGGTTCTTTTCCATATTCTTCATCCAAAGTTTCATTAAGCACCATGAAATCTCAGCTTTTGTGTGATGTTCACTGTCCTAGTTGTTAGTACAGCTGTGACATAAAACATTCTTACTGGGGGCCTGTTTATGAACTTATTTATTTTCAGAATGCAGAAGCCACTTAACCAGGGTGTGAACAGAGCGGTTTGCATCCTGTGGCGCATCCTTCTCTCAAAGAAGCTCTCGCCACTTGCAGACCGTCCCAAAGAATAACTTTGCCATGGCGGTGATGCCAGCATGCATCTAGTCATTGATCATTTGCAGAGCTTTGAGTTTTTGGGGAAAGGCTCAGGAGGAAGAAGGAAGGATAACGAATTGCTGGACGGGAAGCTGGGATAGAGATCAGACTGCCCAATAGCTGCATAGTACATTAGCATATATGCATAAAGGACTCTGCATACAGTAGAATAGTAGGGATGGCGTAAGACAGAGAAAGTCAAAGGCAGAGGAGGAAGAGGAAGAGGAACTCGGAGGTGGCGTCGTTCTCTAAAGGGAGCCACAGCCCGGAGTTTGCAAGAGCTGAGCACGGCCGTCAAGGACAGTCCGGTGTGGAGGGCACTCAATCATAGGGTCGCCGTAAGTCAGCAACGACTTGATGGCATGTAACAACAGCAACAAATATATCAGTGTGAAAGCTGGACAGTGAAGAAAGCTGACAGGAAGAAAATTGAGGCATTCAAACTATGGTGCTGGAGGAGAGCTTGTGAATACCCCGGACCGACAGAAAAGCAAACAAGTGGTCCTCGATCAAATCAAGCCAGAACGTGCCCTGGAAGCAAAATGCCGAGACTGATCAAGAGCAGGGAAGCCTTCCCGGTGAAGACGATAATGCTAGGAAAGTGGAAGGCAGAAGACGAGGAAAAAGAGCCAATAGGAGCTGGATTGATTCCATAAAGGAAGCCACAGTCCTGAGTTGTCAAGAGCTTAGCAGGGCTTCCACAGACAAGATGCTTTGGAAGGCTTTCCTTCAGGGGTCCCCATGAGTCAGAGGTAACTTGATGGGACGTAACAACAGCAACAAGCAACAATGGGCGATAGCTTTCCATAGGTGTGAAGGTGGTATCATCCAAGACGCTCATCCCGATTCAGCTCTGCGAGGGCGGTTCCTTATGTATTCATGGGGCAAGCGCCACAGACAACGGGGAGTTCGGGGCAGACTTACAGTACCCCTGAGACTGCAGAAGTGCCAAACAGCTGGCCAAAAAAGTAACCGAGAGGGGTGGGGACCACAGCCTCAAGCAGTCCACCGAGGCCTGAGCAGGCCTGCTGGGCACAGAGGTCTGACTGAGGAGAGGGAAAAACGAAACTTGCCTGAGGAAGAATGGAGCTCTGCTTCTGGGAAAGGGGATGTTGGAGGAAACTCGGGGCTCGGGTTGGCACACAGTGCTATTCCATGGCTTATTTTACTAGTGGGAAGTCCATGGCTTGTTTGGCAGATGACTGAACACCTTCCGTTGATTGTTTCCCTCCTCCTTTGTCCATTCTCCCCCGTATCATAAATGCCTTTGAGGCTTTGTCATATAAACATTTAGACCAGTCGAGTTTTGGTGATACTTTCCCACTGCCTCTGTAGCTGGGGAAAAAGCCTACAACCAACTCACAGCTCTGGGTTCACACCTATAAACAACCCCTGGTTTAAACAACCGAGTGTTCACACTCCAGCAGGAACCACGAGTTCTCTTTCTGGGTTGTTGTCGCAAGGTTAGCTAGCATGGCTGGGTTCATACTGCACAACAGAATTCAACAACCCATTCTGTGGGTTGGCATTATTGGTGAACCCAGCCACAGACTAGGAAGGTATTCGATTCCTTCATGGGGCCTTTCCTTGCTCTCTTGCCAGCAGGGCCCTGCTGACTCGCTCATCCTCGTCAGCCTGCCTCGTCGGAGGAAGGAGAGCTCCGAAAGGCTTTCTCCTACACACGCACGTAAACACACATGCACCAGTTTGTCGAGGACCCCATTTGTAATACTTAGGATTAATTTTGCACCATGAAGAGTGCACTTCACATGCATTATCTCAATAGCATGCGCAGCACTTCCGTAAGGCGGGGCACTCAGATGATCTGCTGCCTTTTTTAAATGGATGGGTGGGCAGAGGTTGAGTGATGGCAGGAACGCAAGCACCGTGAGAGCCGGAATGCAGGGCTTCCTGGTTCACAGTTTAGAGAAAACACCTCGCATGCTGATGGAACAACACCTAAATAAATAATAACCGTCTAATCTGATGGAGCTCATTTTCTATGCACAGAGATGCTTCCCTCGCTCTCACCAGGCCACTACAATCTCTGGGCAGACAGATTTTCGGGGGCTTGCAAAAGTCCCCCAAGCATCTGGTCAAGGTCTGGGAAAAGCAGAAACTTTCTCCATGAAGAGCAGAGTATCTCTCCCATGCCTACTTAAGATCTAGCAGAAAATAGATCCTTTGTGCCCACTCCAAGTCCACCTTAAGCACCTGCAAAACGCAGGGCTACCTGGGAACCAGCCATGCACAAAACAAGCCATCGAATACACCTCAGGCTCAGGATTTGAAGTCTCCAGACGGCGATACCAAATAGGCTTGAACCTGTCATTTGGGGAAATAAAAAGCTCCGTCAGGGGGCTTCAATGCGTTGAGATGACTGACAAGGAAAGTCCTGGGTTGTTTTTTTTAAATCCCTGAGTAAGCAGGGGAGGGGAGCATGTGGCCCTTCCAATCCCATCAGCCCCAGCCAGCAAGACGGTTGGTCCAGGACAATGGAGCTGCAGTCCAGTAACATCTGGGTGGCACCAGATCGCCCATTGCTGGGTGGCAGGATTGAACCGGGATGGGTAGGAAAAGCGATTCGCTCACGGGCAGCATTTGCCCTCAAGGGAGACCAGCCCTGGCCAGCTGGTCATGGAATCTCGCAGCTGCAGAGGCACTGCGAGGTGGGTGGTTGCACATGGCGCATGCGTGGCGCTGCGTGGGGGTCCTGAGGGGGACACGGGCCTTGACCCCGCTGCCATCCGAGCTCCGGCAGCCCTGAGTGGATGCAGCACAGGCCGGTGCCTCCTCGCACGGGCTGTTTCTGCAGGCTGCGACTGATCCGACAGCTTGGCAGGCCCCGGAGTGAGGAAATGCTGTCGCTTTGATCCCCCGCTCAGGCAGCTCCCAGTTCTAAATCTCAGGCTGTTGCGCGCATGTGACTCAAAGGTGCTCCAGGGGGCCGGGCAGCCTTTAAGCACGCCAGGCGAAAAGCCAGGAAGCTGCTGTGCATATTTCAGGGGAGGACGGGAATTCCTTCCCTTCCCTTTCCCTACAGTGCATGGGATGCAACGGCTGTCACCGTTCAAGCAAACCGTTTCTAACTGTGCTTTTGCACCCGGGATGGATGCTGAAGACGCCGGTGGCGCAGAGGTGTGCAGCACCTCCCGAGGCCCCACCTGCCTCCGCCGCTGGCCGCCTCCCAGCACTCAAAAGGACAGTGGGAATCCCTCCCGCCTGCCGGGGGTCTCATGCAGGTGCCCATTTCCAGCAGCTGTGGGAAGTTTCGTGCTTGGCCCCCAAAAGCAAGAGGTGCTCACGGCAAAGTTCCACCGAAATTGCAGCTAACTTAATTCCTTTTAATTGAGATGAGAAGCAACATTTGCAACGATCATGCAGTACAATAAATCATACAGACAAACTCCTCGGGGTGCCCGGATGGGCTCCGACTCCACGGCAAGTGCATTATCGAGGGATGAACTCGAGTCTGGTGGTGGGTAAAAAGCAAGCTGCTCCTTGTTGGTTACCTCCCCGCCTCTCCACCCCACATAAATCAAGCACAGGAGCAGTTCTAATGGAAAGGTGTTTTCTTTTGCTTCAGGCAAAGCCACCTAATATTCCTATGAGGTTGTATTCTTCTATTTAATAGAATTCTGTATCAGAACAGTAATAGATTATCTTCCCATCCTCCATTCTCTTTCTTTCCTTCTTCTGACACTGGGTAGTCCCCAAGGTTAGATTAATTAATTGTGCTTCATTTGATCATGGCATGGTTACTGGAAAAAAAGCCTGTAAGTTATGTGCTGGGAATCATTACATCCTGTGCAGAAAAGAATCGTGTGGATAAGCCACTGGAACGTCACTCTTCTGTTATTCTGCACTGGGGCTCAAGGCACCAACACCCCAAATTAAAGAAATTGGGATAAAGAGTGCAGTGAGTCAAGGACCCCATAAACATGGGCAGGCGGAAGGCACACGAGGGAGGCGAAGCATTGTGGAAAGGAAGGGGGCATGTGAGCTCAAGGCTGAGCAAGGGAGAAGGACCTGGATGGGGAAAGGGTGTTGGGGAATTATCTGGGGCAAGTCAGCCCCATAATCCGGACAGCCTGGCAGCTTGTCACACTGGTGTCATTACCAGTGCAAGCAAAACAGTGCTGGGCTTTCGTCTAGTAATCAAAATGGAAGGGCCAAGGATAACCGCAGCCAAGGCAAGGTTATGGGTGGCTGCCTGTGGAGAGGAGCCAGGCTCCCGGGCTCCCTTCACGGTGCCACATCGGCCCAGCTGATTCTCCCCTCCACACCCCTTCGAACCTCTCCCTGGGAAGCCGCTGTGGTTGGCAGGAGCCGGTTGCGGCCTCCGAAGGGGCACCAGCTGCTGCCCAATTCCAGCCTCAGCAGAGTTGCTCTTTTCCCTGTGGCACCAAACCGCCCAAAACGCTGCAGAGCCGAGACCGAGGGGACACCCAGCCCCTTGAGAACTGGGGTCCCGCCTGGAGAGCCCCTTCTGGCACCCCAGAGGCTCATGGAAAGCAAGGCCCGCATTTGCATTCTGGAAAAAATCCATGGATGCCAGAGAGCCGGCGTGTTATGGGGGGAGTGTTGGGCAGGGGGTTTGGGAGCCCACGGGCCCACGGAGCTCACTCCCATTCAGCCAAGCCCCCCTCGCAGGGTTGTCGTGCAGACAAATGGGGAGGGGAAGGAGAACCAAGTAAGCCAGTTTGCGCCCCTCACAAGAGGAAACCTGGCAGGTATCAGTGCAATGAGGTGCCAGTTGCTCGCGTGATTAGGCTGCCGGGGCGAGCAGAGCTACTACTGCCTGCAGCAAATGAACCTCTAGATGAGTGGGGGGCCACTCCACCCGGCCGCCTGCTCGTCTTTGGCCCCAGCTGGGCCCCGGCCGCCGACCGCCACGCCGCCTGCGTGTGGTGGGTGGGCACGCACATGCCGAACGGCCCAAAGTCTCCCACTGCAGCACAAGTAATAGGCTATAATTATTGCAGGAGCGGGGCGGGGGTGGGGGCGGGGGCAGGGGGGTGATTTATTGCACAGCTTCCCAGACCTAAGTTTTGCGCTTAACCCCTGCATTGCCCTTTTGCTCCACTAGCACGCACTTAGAAGCACTGCAGTGCAAACTCAAGTCTCACAGGCACCACTCGTTGGCTCGCGATGTGCTCAATGTTGGATGCGCATGTTTCTGGGGGGAGAATTTGGGCAGCCTTGGCCAGTGTTGTGGGACGGCTCATTCTGAGGGTTTGCATGTCCTGGAGGCGCCGTCAGAAGGTGCTTGATCGCACAGCCCTCTGCGAGGTCCCATTTGGGCCTTGGGGAATAGGCCCCTCCCTTCCCAAAGCAAACACACCTGGGAGAAGAAGAAGAGCAGGTGGTGGAAACAGATGGAGGAGAATCACCACGGAAAACATTTGCAAGGAACCAGCAAGACAATTGACCCACATCAGATGGCTGCTCTCTAGGCGAAAGCCTGCTTGGACAGGTAGGATCTGTGGCTGCATCACGTGGCAATGATTTCCTGTGTCTGCTAGCGCAAGGTTAACTCTCCACGGCTTTGCAGAAATTGTTCTAAAGAGGCATTCTTTCTATTCCCTCTATTTTTTTAAAAAAAAGCCCTTTGTCTTCCTTCTCTGTACCTTTTAGCCAGTGCCGAAGATCATGTGTGTGATCCATCCAGAGTTAAGCTTTCCAAAGTTCTGTTGATTTCGATGGGAGAGGTGTAAACATTTTCTGAACTCTTCTGTTGCGATCAATGGGACTTAAAAGTGCTTAACTTTGGCTGGAAGATCTGCAGTATTTTCTAGAGTTTCTTAATATAACTTTTCATTGACAAGACACTCAATCTCTATTTAGATGCTAACTCTACCCCGACAGATGAAAGCAGAATTGTTACCCCATCCTGATCTGGGCCCAAGGCTCAATTCCAGGCCTAGAGCTCAGCCTCATCCACTCTGGAGTGGATGTTCCCTCCTTGCCCACTCACTGAGAGCTGAGCAGAGCATTTTTACTTAAAGCCACCCGCCAAAGCAGTGCAAACACCTGGTGTTTTTCCTCCACCTGGCAGCTTTACACCACCATTTCCCTGCTTTTGCTACCTGCCCAGTGGGTGGCTGCCCCTCCAGGTGTGGGCCTGGGTGAATGGGGACAGCAGGATGCTGGGAGTCAGTCGCAGAGGAGAATATATGTGTATGTGTACCCACATGCGTACAAACGCACACGGGTTCTTCCAGTGGCCCAAGTCTCTGCCAACTCATTCCAAATTTTGGTGCAAACAACCCTCTGCCATTCAGAGAATATTAAAGTAGTGAGAGAAAAGACCTTGTCATTGTTGGTTTACTACGGTTACATGAAAAATTTTCCATGGATACTTTTTGCTTCAAAATTAGAGTCTCGGGGAAAAGAGACTCACTAAAATGGAAGGAACTGAGAGCTTCTGCATGTTTGAAGGACCCTAACCTTACTCTTAGAGAGCGACCTCCACCTTCTGCCACTGTTGGGCACAGCAGAACCCCTTCTTGTGGCTGCCTTGCAGGACCCCACTTGCCCCCAGCCTTATTATGGTCTGGAACAACTTAATTGGTGATGCAGCATGATTTTGGGGGAGTGGGGCAGCACAGGACAGAAGCCGTAGCAAAAAAAAGGGAACGAGGACATGGCGTAATGTTGAAAGTCGTGCATGGATGCAGCCCTCCATCGTGGCATCCCTCCAATCGCTGCCCCAAGGAGAGTCCAACACTGCAGCCGTATCAGAAGCCTTTGCTTGGGTTCAGACACCCAAGTAGCTGGGTGTTTTTCTTCCATTGTTTATCCGCCATATTGGAGAGCCAGTGTGGTGTAGTGGTTCAGAGCATGGAACTGGGACTCAGAGGATCTGGGTTCTAGTCCCTGCTCGGCCATGGAGCCAACTGGCTGGCTTTGGGCCTGTCACAGACTCTCAGCCCAAGTCTGAGGGATACATGCCAACTGGGGAAAGGCTGACCAGGGAGGAGAGAACCCCCAAGAGACTGGAGCTGCAGATATATCCCTTCTCTCCGCCAAATTATTAGCAGCACAGATGAGAATGAAAAAATACTAATATTGAATACTATTGATTGGTAGCACAGACACTTGACCTAACCCCTTATTCGGAATTTGGAATGTAGTCCTCTAATGTCTAATCAGAAGTTAATCCCACTGAGTTCCGTGGGGCTTTCTTCTAGTAGGACTGTTGCGCCCCCTTTGATTATTTACAAAGTCATATCCCACTCTTCCAGGGTCATTCAAAGCAGCTTGTAAGATGTGAACATAAATCCCTGAGATATCTGTATTTTAAGCATCACTCCGACATACCCTGGACTTCTGGAAATCAGTCGCGTGTCCACAGCTTGTTTCCAGGCCCAAGGTGGCAGGAGAGACCTGAGTCGACTGGTCATTGCTCAGACCTGCACCCGCACCTTCTTTGGGTCCCTCAGCAGAGGCTGATGAACCTGAATGTTTGGTCATAGGGCAGGTCAGAACTGGCATTGAACAGGTTGGATCAGAATGGCACCATGAGCTGCAGCCCTAGAGAGACAGAGAGAACTGGGCATGTTCAGCCTTGAGAAGACTGAGAGAGGGGACGCGATATCCCTCTATAAGGACCTCAAAGGCTGTCACAAGAGGAAGGTCAAGGTCTCTTCTTGCTAATGCCAGAGTGCAGGACATGGAATAATCAAGTCAAGTTGGGACACCCAGATTCAGGCTGGACATCAGGAAAGGCTTCCTCACTGCCAGAGCAATAGGACAGTGGAACCAGCTGCCCAGAGAGGTGGGGGGCTCTCCCACACTGGAGCTGTTCAGAAAGGAACTGGGCAGCCACCTGAGTGGGACAGTGTAAACTGGTGTCCTGCAACAGGAGGGAGTTGGACCCGACGGCCTTCAAGGCCCCTTCCAACTCTACTGTTCTGTGATTCTATGGTTCTAGATCAGGAGAGGGAAAAGCGCCAGCAGGTTCACCAGTACTCAGGAGGTGGCAATCTCTGGGAAACACAAGCCTGGATGAGCATCTTCTGTGGCCTCCTTCCATTAGAGCCCAGTGGCAACCTCTGTGAAGTTTGGGGAAAGGTGAGTAACAGCCCCGGGTCACTCAAACAGCGTGGCCACAGGCTACCCCGCTCGCTCAAGCCTGGACCAAGCCTGGTTCTGGTGACCCTTTGAACCTGGGCGTAGGCAGAGCTGGTCCTTGGTTCTTGCCCTTCACAGATTGTGGAAGAGCCCGAACCCCAACTCAGGAGTTCCTTCACATGTGCTCTGTGTTCTTGCAGAAGGACAAGCAGTGGATTCCCACAGGATAGGCATTTCCTGAATTCTTGGGTGTGGAGGTGAGAATTTTGGCTATCGCAGCCTCTCTTCTATCTCTAGTTGCACAGATAAGAGCATCTCAGTCTTCATTGAATCTGGCAATCCGTGGCAGGAATTTCTGGATGAGTGAGCGTCTAATTTCCTGAGAATCTGTGCTCTGTCTCTTCTTACTAAAGTGTCATTTCCTTGCATTGGGTGTTGCATAATGAAGACTAATGGCAGGGGAACAAAGATTAACATGTGTCGAGATTTCCTTCTGGATGAAGAAAATGGAGAAATGGCAGGTGAAAGGCACTGTCAAAATGCTAACCATCTCGTTTACGAGGCCCCTCTGGGATAGCTTACCTTTGGGGGCTTGTGTGCTGAGTCTGAGAGCTGCATCCTTCACATAAAACTACGAAGTCGAGAAAAGGGAGGGCGATGAGGCCAGAATCCAATGGCCCAGGGATCGTACGGTCATCTGGCCAGTTGAAACATTGCCAGTTAAGTCTCGTTGCTGGAATATCTGCTTGCATGCATTGACTCAAATTTATTTATTTAAAACTTTCCCACCTGGCTCTTTGGCCAGAAAGACGCTCAGAACTGTTTACAAAGGTGTTAAAAACCGAGGCAGCCCCTCCCTCCGCAGGCCAAATTCTGCTCTGGCTGGTGGAAAGTTCAGGAAAAGGTCTGCGACTTTATTTCAGGTGGGAACTGAGCAAGGTAGAGACAAAACCTTTGGCTGAGTTGGCAGAAGACTGCAGTGGGTGTCTGTGTCTTTCATCTCAGAGGACCGCTCTCTTTGGAAAGGCTAATAGAGAACTGTCTTCCATTTGACTGCTCAGCCCAAGCCCAGTTTAAAGGAGGGCAGGGATTAGAGTAGGGTCTGAAATCACAGGAGCATTTGCCTCTGGACACTAAGCACCTGGCCACATCCACCTCCTGCTCCTGAACTGCACAACAGCCACGCTGAGGGAAGGGGAATCCTCAGAGGTCAACCTCCCCCACTCTAGCTCCATTTGGACAGGTTAGACTGCAACTCCTATCACCCCCAGCTACGTGTTGGCTGCAAATGATGGGAGCTGTGGCCCAACAGCTCTAACAGGAGCCAACGGCGTGAAGGCTGCACCATGCAGTGGACAGGTGACAGAAGTCTTCTGAGGATGCCAACATCTAGACTGGCTCAGTGCCCCCCAAGTCTGAGAGCTGCCCCTGGCCCAGAGCTTGTGCTCCCCTGGGACTCCGTCACAGCCATGCTAAACATTGAGGGAGGTCCGAAGGGTGTCTGCCCAGAGCAGGGCCTTCTCCGTGGGGGCCCCCAGACTGTGGAATGCACTCCCCAGAAAGGCTCACCTGGCACTGACTTTATACTCATTTTGGCACCAGGTCAAGACCTTTTTATTCAACCATCATTTTAATAATTAAGGCTTTTTAGATGTTTGTAACATTTCCACAGCCACTTGGCTCTCTCTCTCTCTCTCTCTTTCTCTCTCTCTCTCTCTCTTTCTCTCTGTTCTTTATGAAAGCATTTGTTATGTTGGTTTATTATTTATTGTTTAATTATTGTACCATTGTGTTTTATATGCTATTTAATCTCGGCGGAAAGGATGGGATAGAAATGTTTCAATAAATAAATAAATCAAATCAAATCTCAAGCTGCCCTGCCCTTCTGGGAACCCCAGCTGGGTTCAGCAGACCTTGCTGTTGAGGCAGTGTTCCCCCGCGGGCGAAGAAGGCCCGGTGGAACTGCGGGAAGAGTTTGGTGGACAAAATGTAATTACCCAGCTTGGAACGTGGCCAGTTTGAAGGCTCCAAACTTTTATGAAATGTGCTGGGGAGTTTTAATGACATGCTTGGGAAGGCTCACAGTACGGTTTGCAACTCATCAATAAGACAGTAAATTCCTTGGCTCAGGGCCAGGTAGCAGCACCTGAAGGTATAATGAACAACTCGGTGCTGCTTCTGAAGGGAAAGGCACAAATGATGGGTCCTGGAGATGCCGTTTTTGTAACATCCTTAACCTCTTCTGTGTCTCTCCTGGTCAGCCAGAAGACCTGCCTAGTT
The DNA here is from genome assembly GCF_004798865.1 of Varanus komodoensis. Classification (NCBI taxonomy): domain Eukaryota; kingdom Metazoa; phylum Chordata; class Lepidosauria; order Squamata; family Varanidae; genus Varanus; species Varanus komodoensis. The sequence continues at coordinate 8,892,716 of NW_025335854.1, forward strand.
TATCTCCCTGGTCCAGGCAGGACCACAGGTGGTCATTTGGTCCCACCAGAGATGGGCAAGCTGTGGACCACCTGATATTTAAGTAGGAAAACAAGACGACTCACTGCAGTAGAGACACCGACTGGGTGGGTGGGAGAGCCTCGTTCAGGCCGCTGTCCTGCGCTCACTCCTGACCGTGTTTGCCTTTGAACCCAACTTGGGTGGCACATCAAAGAGAATACTGTCTGGCTGGGCATGTTGGACATTTCAGGTCATTTTCTGTCTAAATTTGCTTGGGATTTTGCCCTTCCTTAACTAATTAGAGGGGGCAAATTCTACTCATGTTAAGGACACAGTTGCTCATTTTAGATTCTATTTTAAGAGAGGCGAAACAAAAATATCTTTAAAAATTACCTTATCTTCCAACTAGTAAAAATTAAAAGGCTGGATTGACTCCTTCTCTGTTGTCCTTCTACCAGCAGAAAAAGGTGTTTTATTCAGAATTCGGGCACATAAGCCAAACTGTTGTTGAAGTGGGGAGTGAAGAGAGTTAATTTGTGGCTCTCTGATGTTTCATACAATATGTAACATATATTATTTCGTATAGCTGTGCTTCTAATTCTGCTCTTAATTCAATTGCTTGGGGAATCTTTTTAAAAATCTGATGTTGGATTTAATTTGGTCTTTTTATGGTTAGCTACCTTGAGTGGCTACTTTTGGTAGAAAGACGGGATATAAATCAGGTAATAAGTAAGGGCTTCATGCAGAAATAAGGCTGATTGTTGCTTGAAGGACCAACTGCAAAGTCTGCACAGGATATGCAAACTTTTAAGTTCCCTAGGATGTTATTCAGAATGGATGTTCGACAAACATATGGCAGGGGAGAGGAAAGAATAAAAGTATTTTATGGCCCATGTTGGAACAGAAAAGCTAAATTCCTCGATTTATGGTTGTTTCAGGGGGCGATGAAGGCGCTATTATGCAGAGTTAACTAGTGCAGGGTAGCTTTTCTCAAGCTGGTGGGGACCATCAGTGGCTATGCTGGTGGGGGATTATGGGAGCTGTGGTCCACACATACGAAGGCAGCAGATTGGCCAGGGCCGGCTCAGACGAAGCCAGACATAAATAAAATGTTCTCAGGCTCTCCTGAAGGCTGCTGGGAGCAGTGGCTGGTCTCTCTTTGCGAGTATAAAAACCAGCAGTTACGTTATAATAGCCAAGAGTTCCAGTTGCTGAGCAGCAACTTGCAAAGTTACGGCAACGATACTAAACCGAGTTGCTTTGGAGTGAGTCCCACAGAACTCCTGGAGACTTGCTTCTGAGCAAATCCACACAGGACCGGGGTCAGAATCTGAGCCCTTGGCTCGCATCTTGCCTGCACCGCAAACCTGCCATGCAGCCGTTCTGTGATACAGAGGCGCTCATCATGGAGGCGGGTTGTGCTCGGCGGACTTAGGAGTGCAAGGGTGCAGAGGTTCCAGGGATCTGTCGATTGCAAGCGCTTTAATCCATTGACAACCGAACTAAAAATGTGACTCGCGGGGGTGGGGGGGGAGAGGGTTGAAATGACTGCATTGCTCAGAGTTCTCCCCCATTTCCGCCCCTGGACCCTGCACAATGGTCTCTCGTCCTTTCATGAACTTGGGATTCTTTGCCGCAAGGACGATGCCACAGCTCTGGGAAGGGCTGCTCTGCATCTCCCCCTTCCGCTCCCTTCCTCTGGGCTCGCTCTCCTTCCCCATGTCATCCCCTTCTTTGTGTCCCTCGGAAGCCTCTGAAAGCCCCCATTGAGGGCAAGTCACAGTAATATGAAGAGAGACTCTCTTTCTCTGGCCGCTGCAGATGGGAACCTTGCTCAATCCCAGCCCACTGTGCAGGCGGAGGAGAGCGATGAACTGGGGCACGGCAGGGACGCCGTGAAAGGGCACCTCTGTGCCTCGAGAGACATCACCACGTCTGGGGCCAAAATAACTTGGCTGGTTCCATTTACAAACCGGGAAGGGCTGGCCGTGAGCCGCTTGCAGATGCTGCTGCAGCTGGCGCGGCCGGCGCGGCACACAGGCGCATCTATGACTCCGGACCCCCCAGAAGGGGGCTGCAGGCCCATTGTTTGCACTGACCATCTGGGCAGTTGTTATCCATCCTGGATTGACTGGAAGTGCATAAAGGGCTCAGTGCAGCCACTGGAAGTCCGACAAGAGAGCAGCAGCTTCAGAGACCCTTTTGGACCGAGAAATGGGCTGGTGGGGGGCAGCATCAGCTGTAAGGAATATCACTTCTCAGGCTGGATGTGGGGATCAGCCCACCCCACTGAGATGATGCCCCAATTCCTACCTTTCTTCCTCTGTTTTCCTGTCAGCAGCTGTGTGCTCCCACAGGTGATATCGGGGGGGGGGGGCATGTCAGCAGCGAGCTGGATCGGAACCAGAATGGGCAGAACAGGAGCCCAAGTGGGTTCCATGCTCTTTGCTCTCTCTTCCTTCTTCCTTCCCCATCCGTGGCTGCCAGGGACGGGGAAGGCCGCCCTGGCCAGAGGACTGGATGCTCGGTGTGCAGAAGGCTCTTGGAATTGCGCCAGTCGCAGTGCCGGGTTGGGCCAAGGCCCTCGTGGATCCTGCTTCGACGTCCCCTCCCTCTGCGATGGGCAGCTGCAAGGGGCCAGCATCCTTTACTCTCTGGTCCAGTGGGCAAGCGGGGGAGTGAGAGAGGAGTGGCTGCACGAGGGAATGGAGGAGGTGGGGAGGCAGCTGAAAGACCCCATCTTGGAGCACCCGCTTCTCTCGGTCCTTGGAGGCTGGTCCAGCCAAGGCAGTGGGCTTCGGATCCAAGGATACTTGGAGAGAAGCCAAAGCACCCAGGCCCAAGTTGTTAAAGGCAAAATACAGGTGCAGAATATAAACAAGTGAAAACTGCGTACACTCCCCTCGCTTGTGGTCCTATCCGTTCCCTGAAGGGGCCGGAGAACGCACCCTCCAGATCCGCCTGGGTGAATGACACGTCGCGTCTTTCCCCCAAGCCAAGGACAGGAGACAGGCCTCCTGCCCCGGCTTCCACGCAGGTCCGTGCTCCCTCTCTTGCAGAGGGTGGACCCAGGCTCTGCCCCTTTGCCTTGGAGGTGGCACAGTGCAGGAGGGGGACGAATCTGCTCAGCAGACAGCTTTGGTTCTCACAGAAAGAGCTCTTGTCTACAGAACGGTTGGGGAAGGCGACTCCAAGGCAATTTTCTGCAGTGCTCTTCTTGATGTGTTGAAGGCCAGAAGATCTGGGCATGGCCCCAAAGAATCATCCTGTTTCTCGGACAGTGAGAAAGATCTGTTCAATCTGCTGGTTGAACCTCAATAATCTTTGGAGGTTCCTTCCCTTCCCTTCCCTCTTCCCTTCCCTTCCCTTCCCTTCCCTTCCCTAGAGCTGTCCAAAAATGCTGTTTCATTGAAGCCTTTGGGACAGTTTTTCTTCTCCGCAACCCACTGAAGCCACTCGTCCTGATCCAGAGCAGTATCAAAGTGTAGCACGAACTGATGTATATGCTGGGAGCGAAGGAGCACACACAACTTTCAACCTAGCACTAGTTGAGAGAGAGGTAATGTTTGACCCCTGATAAGAGTGCATCAGGCAAGGCCAAGGTTGCATCTGAAAGGCCTTTATTCGGGATAAAAGTTTTCCCCAGGAAGCTTTGGTCAGCCCAGGAATGACTGCCAGGTTTCAGCCACTACAAGAAATTTAAGATTTATCCTTTCCTGCATAAGCTGCTTGCCCCATTGAGCATATTTCTGCCTTATAATAGTTCAGCCTACAAACTTCAAACCGGCATAACAAAAGTTTACCTTAATGGATTTACATTCTGTTTGTTGAAGGTTTTGGCTTGAGCTTTTGGCTTTCCAAAGAGACTAAGATGGTCCATAGTTAACCTCCTTTTGTGCCTTTGTTTGGGGCATAAATATACCCCACAAAATTATTCCTATGAAAATTTTGAGGGCTTCTCTTATCCCAAGTATAGAGGAAAAACCTGTAAAAGACAGAAAGCTGAAATTTGCAGATTTTGACAATGTCCTAGAAGGGCTCAATAGCAGGTCTGCTTATGTGGAACTCACACAACTTAATGTCAGTGAGGGGAAGCCTGTTATCCCAACAGGTCGTATAAAGAGGAATCTGGGATATAAAGGCAGAGGTAGCCCAGGGAGGATGCTTACAGGTGAGGCTCAGGTGACATGCCAGTAAGTCAGGCATGGCAATGCTTGAATAAATGCCTAGCATATACCCAATCCTCACCTTTGGAATAGGTGTGACTTAACACTGGTGAACTCTGGTGAATTATATCCAGAGTCTTTTATTGTTCATTCATACCTAGAAGGGGTCCCTCCCTCCCTCTCTTTCTCGTTCTTTAAAACTCCCCAATGCATTTTGGACCTTATGGCCCCTTTTCAGGGGGAAAAATAAAAGCCGAAGAAAGAAATCAAACAGCCTTCTGAAAAAGTACACTCACAATGTGCAATCATAATTTCAAGTAACCTTTTGCATGTCATTTAACAAACTTGTAAAATCCCAAACGTAATTACAACCCTCAAGACATTCTCTTTCTATTCACTTCCAGAACTGAGGGGTTGAACAGAGAGCATGGTATATTAATAACATATTCAAGTGTACTCGGTATTCAAAAAAGTGAAAGAATTTGCCTCATTTCCCAGGTCAACCCACGTGTGATGCAAGGCTGGGCTTATTCCCAGTCCCTCCAACTGGGTTTGTTCCCATTTGGATTATGTTGGGCGTGAAGCGGCCCAACACAACCGGTGCCCTGTGGTAGCTGGCAAATGTGGCCAGTGCGGGATAATCCCTAAGTATGAGGTGTTGCATATTTTGCACAATTCCTATACTATAATATGAGATAGAATTTTATTTCATGCAATTGACAGGCTGCGTCGGCCCAGCTGCCCAGGCCTTTGGCCTCCTGATTTAGACAGCTGGTGCAGCCCTCGGTTTGCCGGAGCCAGCTCTGCAAATTCCCCACTTCTCTCCAGGGGGCCCACCCTGCCTGCCACTTGGGGCGCACATGCTCCCATGTGACCATGTATTGTGTGTCCTTCGGAGTGTTGTGGGCAATTGATACACACACAGAGGGTTTGCTCAGTCTGTCCTGGAAATCAATTTCCATGTAACTTTTGAAATGGCACTTGAGTGTCCTTGGCTCGCCATTTTAAAGGATTGCCCGTATTTCAAGAGCTCTGCCCATAAATTATCACAGAACAATGTTTGTGCTGTTTGAATTATTTCTCAGAAGGAAAAACAGCCTCCCCAGTGAACAAGAGTAAACTTTGCATGAATGATGAATGTCACTCGTGTCTGCTTCCCCAGAAGGCCTTGTCTGCCACCCTGGCATATAATGAGAAATTAGACACTTCGTCATAGCTTTGGCTCCCACGCAAAGTGAAATAGGTGGTCAGAGAGCCGGGCTGCCCATAAAAGCGGAATGGTTGTTTGTGAAGGGGAAAAGGGTTATTGTTAACTAGAAAGTTATTGATTGGCAAATGCGGATGCTGAATGCCAAATCTATATTGAGTATCTGCCAAATGATTGCACATCCAGAGGTTTTCAGAGGAAACTTTCCAGCAAAATTTGCAGTGGGGATTTTCTCAAAAGAATCGAAATGGGGTGACAGTGACATTTCAAGTTTGAAGTGAAATGGTTTGGTGGCCATAAGGGTGGCCCTTGCCCTAGCAGGCTGCTTATCTCACATGTCTCCAGAGCACCAAGTGGCCGTCTTCCTATTTCATTCGCTTAATTTGCTCATATGCACCATTTAACTCTTGCTTGGCATTGGCCAGGCTTTGTCTGGTAGATGATAGAACGAACCTTTTGAAAGACGCATGCAAACACTCTTTAATCAACCAGAAAGGAATGAGCACATTTCAAGGATGCACTCAGATGGTGCATGAATTTGAAAAAATAGGTGCAAACTTACACATGCAAGTTCATGTGAAAAGGAAAGAACAGAACATGAAGTGGAAGTTGGAGAACATCAACAAACATGAGTTCTCTTGTGCAGTCTAGCTATGCATTGGACTGAGCTCTCCGGGAAAGGAATGATCACAGATCCGAGTTGCATAGCAAGCCAGCACCTTCACTGGGGTTAGGGTGGCCCGTTCTGAATTGCCAAAGAGAGGAAATGCACCACTGCAGAACTGGCCTGTGGCTTGACAGGGGAGGCCAGTGACTCCCCCGTCCCCGGAGCTCGCCATCCATAGCAGCTTTTATTCTGAGCTTCAGAGGTAGCCACGGTACGGAACTCAACCCCTAAGTAGGTTCACCCCCATCGGGCACCATGGATATCGCCTATATAGTTTTTAAAAAAAAAAGTTCCATGGATAACCAGCCCACCAATGGCACTGGCTTGGCTGCCACCAGACTATCTATTTGCATAAAATTTGCATAGGGCGATTTTTATAGCTAAAGGGAAGACTGTGCCCCAGGGACCCGCATGCTGGCCAGGCGTGAACGGCAGTGGGGCATCCACGCAAAACCTTAGAGCTGCTCTCCCGGATCTTCTCTTTCTTGATACTCAGGAGGAAAACCTCTCACAGATGTCTGCTGTAAACACTTCAGCTTCTACGGTTCAGAAGAGTCTACGGCGAAGTCTGAGTGCACACTCCAAATTCGTTTCTTCCTCTAGCACCGCCTCTGTCTCCTTTTTTGCCATCCTTTTTGCTCTGCTGATGGGAATGACTGAAAAAGAGTGGGGGGAAGGTGCAAGAGGCGGACGGAAACAGAAAAGGGTCTTCAAATCCCCCTTTCACTATTTGCTTCTCAAACTCCTGCCCTCAAGTTGAGCTGTAGATGGTGAACCTGGAGAATTTAATCTTCTTGCCTGGACCACAAAGTGGCCATCCACAGAAAGAAAGAATGAATGGATGAATGAATGACCAGGGGGATAGAATGGTGCCTGCCCCATCCCTCCCTCCATCCATCCACCCATCCATCCCTATTTATCCAGACAATCCCTGATTTCTGGCACTTGCCCCTCTTCTTGTCCTGTTCCTACTTTTGCCTTTCTGGCAAAAGGGATTTGGCCTTCTCAAAATGCAGGGCAAGTTGCTTCTGCTGTGGGGTGAGATTGGCTGGACTAGCTTTTGTGGGCTCCTTTATCAGGCAGTGGCGGATTGGGAAAGCTCAGGGAAGACCTGCGAGAAGGGAAGGCGGGAAGATGCAGCTGGGTTCTGCTCGCCCTGCCCACCACCCCGGAGAAGCCCCCCTGCGCCTGGGCCGACCTGCTCACGCAGATCCGCTTCATACCTTGCAAGGATGCTTAGTGCAACTGACCAGAAGCCTGGTGGAGAGCAGGAATCGGTGAGTCTGTCACTGGTGTGGCTCCCCACCTGCTGGTTGCATTAAAAGTCTACCCTGCTGTCACAGCCAGGGCCTCTCCGGGGACTCTGTGGCCCAGCCTGGCCAAGGTTTGGAATCGTAGCTCAGTTCGGAAGGGGGCCTGCAGGCAGGGCACGGGTCCAGCCCTGGAGAAGATCAATCGCAAAGCGAGGGGCAGAGGCGGCATCGCATCGTCTCCGAGACCAGTCAACACACGCAAACGCTCTGGGCCCCTGGCAGAACTCGGCCCGCTGTGCCGAGTGCAGCGTCTGCTTCAGGCGTGCTTTTGAATGGTGGTCTCCCAATCACTCAGGTGTCTGAGAGGACTTAAACTCAGGGAGGACTCCCTCTCAGCTTTGAGATTGGCAGAAGAAAGGGCACAGCGGAATACATGGCGATCGTACAGAAGGCAGAGTGACACCTTCCTCGGTGATTAATAGGCTGGTGCTGGGAGGCAGAGAGAATCAGCGATCCTTGGTATGAAAATTCAGGTGTGGCAAAAATGTACCCATGTGTGAAAAGTGGGAAGGTGTGCAGCAGTAGAAGGAAGTGAGGAAATAGGGTGTGAAGGGGGAGGGGAAGACTTGTGCTGATCATTTTTAACTTTTACTCCTTCCTTAACTAACACTACTACTACTACTACGACTACTTCTACTACTATTAGGTGCGGAGAGATCAAAAGATAAAGCATTCTTTGTCCCTCTTATGCTCGGGCCCCTTTGCACATTGCAAGATGTCTTTGGAAGCCACTATCTTTGTGCTCCCGGGCTTGCATTTTACACTTTACTTTGCAAAGCTTGGAGAGCGGAACTCTTGCCCTGGGGTAGATATGCAAGCCCTCATTTTATAAACACCCATAAAGATGGGAAGCAAAAGTGTCCTGCTGTATTGCTTCAAGGCGACTCAGCAGGAACAGATTCGTGAACACAAGGCAAAGCCGCTTGGTGTGAAACGAGAGCAGGAAGCTCTGTCGCTACAGGAACCCAAAGGCCTGGTTTGTACCTAATGACAGCCCGGAGTATGGCTTGTCTTTGAATCATGGGTTGTTATTACTTGCAAGCCCTGGACTACGGCTTAACTATCCTCAGCCCATGCCCTGGGTCGACACAAGCCTGAAGGCTCTCGTAGGGGTTAGAGGCAGCATCACAGACTGCTAATCCCTTGCTAATACGACTGGCCGGCCTTGCAGGGCCCGGGCCCGACCCCAGCTGGGGGCTGAGCTGGCCAGAGCTCAGCCCAGCCCCGCACCCACAGCCTTCGAGCTGCTAACTCAGGAACTGCTCTGGGCTCCAGAGCTGGGGGGCGGGATGTGTGTCATGGGGAGCAGGCAAAACAGTGCCCCGAAAGAGGAGGTGTTTGCTGGCCTGCCCAATGAGTCTGAGGACTAGCCTCCTTCAGGGACAGTCGCGCTGTACGCCATCTCTTGAAGGAGTGCGCTTGAATCTCCATCTGGACGCTGTGCATTTCCCGGCACTTCCAGACTCTGCCCGTTCCCAGGGGACGAAGCCCAGCCACAAGCAGAGGCCTCGTGGGGGGAACCAGCATTGCTTTTCACGCCGTGTGAACTCACCCAGTGCCTGATGCTGATGGTTAGGCAGGTAGAGGAATTATTTAGGGCATTTCTTACTGACAAATTGCACAGATTTATCTGTGCGCTACCTGGGGCTGCCTCTGAAGACAGTGCAGGCATTTCCCCTAATTCCAAACAGACCAGCATGGCTACTATCAAGGACTGGCCCTAGAGAACGGATCAGGCCAGTCCTCCGCCAGCTGCTTGGCTGCTGGTTACTGCCCAGGCCCAGTTCAAACTGCTCACACCAACATGCAAAGTTGTAAACAGCTTTGGACCGGGAAATGTGAAGGAGCGCCTGCTTCCATATAGCCCTACCAGACCACTCAGATCGTCAGCGGAGGTCCTCCTGCATGTACACCCCCAGAAATGCAGTGAGGGGCAGTTGACTAGGAAAGGCCTTCTCTGTTATTGCACCTCACCTTGGGAACGCCCTCCCGAAAGAGGTGCGACAGGCACCCTCATTGCTTTGTTTTCGTGGCCAAGTAAAGACCTGTTTTTCGAATGATGCTTTTATTTGGTTTTTTGCTGCTGGTTTTATTGTTGCGTAGAAATATTTTCATCCTTCTGTTTTTTGCACTTTATACTAGTTGGATTTTATGTGGTTTTTAGCTGTTTTGTTGTATTTATTATATTTGTGCTACGTTGTGGCTATTTTTTGTGAGAGCCCTCGGGTGGCATATAAATGCGATGGGCGGATGGATGGAGACGAGACTTGGCATCCATGCAGCACCGGCCCCACCTTGTTGTAATTCTCACGTACACAACAATATTGTAAGCTAGTTCCATAGTTTACCTTCCATAGAATAGTTTATTTATTTATGTAAAACATTTAAATAAATAATTAAAATATTGTCTATTTAAAACATTTCTATGCCGTCCCCATCGCAACAAAGCCTCGGGGCGGCTCACAAAAATAGTTCCATAGTTTGCCTTCCGTAAAATAGTTTATTTATTTATTTATTTATTTAAAACATTTAAATAAATAATTAAAATATTATTTATTTAAAACATTTCTATGCTGCCCCCATCACAACAAAGCCTCGGGGCGGCTCACAAAAATAGTTCCATAGTTTGCCTTCTGTAAAATAGTCCCGTAGTTTACTTCCGGATCACAGATGGGAGGCTGGAGGGTCTGCACTTTTATTCAGCTGCTCTGTTCAGGAGGCTTGTGAGAGTGCATGGGATGCCTGAAAAGGTGCACAGGATGCCTGACAGTCCTGCTGCCACCAAGGGTGTTCGCAGAAGAGGTGAGACCCAAAGCAGGCGGCTTCTGCTCAGTCGCTTACCCTCTGCACTAGGCCAGGAGATACCTTGCAAAGGATGGGATTTTATGTTTGAAGCCTGCCGAAACCATATTCACAGAGGGATGCAACACATCTGGAGCCGTCACATTCTGATATAGCGTCTCAGGTTTCTCCGGGTTAAATTTCACCTTAAGAGTTCGAATCTGAATGCTGAATACCAGAGCTGGACATTTTCTGGGTTTCTAGGGGTGCCTGTGTGTGTGTTACAAACTTTTGCAAGAGCCCCAGTGGCTGGTGCAATGACACCCAACAATCTGATGCCTCCCAGGGGACCAGCTCAGCCTGAATAAAACGCCCCCAGTAGCAGCTCCATACCCCTTGCAGCGTCCAAGAGCAGCATCCGCCCCCCACACACACACCCAAAAGCACCGCTGCCAAGCCAGCTGCCCGCCTGTAGCTAACAGCATTGCAAGTCGGTGCAAAGATAAGCCAAGGAGCCCGGCTCTGCCTTCGACTGGGCCTTCTGTGCTTGAAGGGTGGCAAGGAGGGAAATGAAATCTTGTTCATAATTTATATTCGTTCAGCCGCTGCGCACGCCAGTGGAAATGAGCTACGCCGAGCCTGCCCTGCTCCCACTTCGCCGCACCCCGTCCTCCTCATGCTCGGCCCGAAGCCCCTTCCCTCATCTCAAGTTCCCACTAGTGAATTGGATTAGTCACATTCTTAATTAACTGTGCCAGTGCGAGCTCTATTAGGTTTTAAATGTTTGTCACAATCCAATTAAAAAATCCATCTCGGAGGGGCAGGTTTTTCCAAGTCGTTGCAGATTGATATGATGTGTTTACTATTCTCTTCCTTTCTGCCTTCCTTCCCTCCCACCCTCCAAGAGCTGTAGTCTCCAGGCAAAGAGGCCGAGCAGCAGCTGTAGTGGAGACGGGGGCTTCTGACCCGGCCACGGGACTAAGCAGTCGAGCCAACTGGCCCCTTGCGCTGGCCATATGCAGGCCCCAGGGAGCGGGACTGGCCCTTGGACCCCTGGAAGGTGCCCACCCCTCATTTACCTGAGCGCCTTCCCCCAGAAAGGTGATCAGTAGGACTCTGTGTCACCCACTGGGGAGGACAGGAACGAACTGCCCGGCTCAGCCTGGGAGGAAGTGACGAGCTTTCTCTTCCAAGGAGGGGGCTTTGAACATGCTTGAACCATGCTAACAGCCCCTCTGGGCTCTTCCAGTGGCTGGGCTGGACCCCCGGGCTGCCAGCTGCCCATCTTCTTCCAGCCTTAGCATTTGTACTACCAAGAAAATACATCTCCCTCCCACCTGGCTGCCAGGGCAGTTCTCCGCACACCGGGGCAATTCCCTTCTTCCTCCGGCATCTCATGCCTGCGATGCTCCTGCTGCAAAGGGTCCCGCGCCTCCCTCCTGCGCAAATCATGCATGACGCCACCGTTGTCGGTTTGCCACTGCGTTGTCCCCACCCTTCCGCACAGCCGGCTTTGCTCGCGCCCCATGTGGGACTCATAATGCTCACTGCCTTTCTGTCATCCCTTTCTATTTCCGCCATTTCCTTTGTGGCAGAAGAGAAGATGGGCGACTTTGGTGCACTGCAGACGACATCCTATTGATTTATATGATGCCATCCCAGCCCTTTCCCCTTCCCATCCCCAAATCGCGCTTCGGGTTGCCAATCATTTCTTCAGTCCCTGAGTAGTTACAGTTAATTTAGAGCCCCGTCTAGGTGAATGGCTCCTCGCCTGACATTTGCAGCACTAAATTACATCTGCATCGCATTACTCCATTTCCTACTTGTATTTGGTGTCAGTGACATCTGCCATAATTCTCCATAAGCACAAATGTCCCATATAGCTCGCCACTTTTGCCTGCCCCCTCAAGACACTTTGCTGTTAGTCCTGCGGTAATTTCCCACTTTGGTTTTGCTCTTTCACGGCTACTTTCTCCGTAAATCCTTGCAGAATTTTGTGGTGGCCCCAGAAGTCAAGGGGCTGTTATCATCCAGGCTGTCCTAGAGCAGTAAAAGAAGCCCCTCATGGAAAGCTGCCCCTGAAATTCTGCTTCGAGCTGAACTCAACCAAATGTGTGGGGTTTCCTCGGGGAAACATCGGAGGAGTTTCTAGGGAACCCAAACGACATTCAAGAATATGGAAGTGGGTTCACTGGAGTCAAGACTGGGCCAACACTGGTTGGCTGCATTGTAGGCTTGCAGTTCAGATCCGGACGGATCATGAACTTAGCTGAATTAGGGTTGCGGGTTTGCCCAGGGCAAAGCTAGGACTGCTGAATTGCCCTAGCAGGGAGCTGGGTCCTCACAAAACCACGGGAGACCAAGCAAGATGCGGTCTGTGGCTCAGAAATGGGGACGTTCAGTATGAGCCGTGCAAGGGCTGGGTGTCACGGATACGTGCAGAAACATTATTCTTCAGGTTGCCCCCAGCAACGCTTCCCGGATGGAGAGAGAGGAGATGCATTGACCTGGGACTGGCCAGCTAAGTCTGGCAAAAGCCAGGCGATCCGATTCCCAAATGCAAGAGAGGGCAAGGGGTATGTGGGATGTGCTTGAACCTACTGATTTGCCCTGAGGCGAGGTTGCTGTAGGACTGGAGGCGTTTTCCGTGCTGCCTGCAGACTGGCCAATTTGTAGGTTGCTGCGGGTTCTTGACCTAGGCCGGAGCCGCGGGGTGAGGAGAACTTTGCGCGTCTCTGAGCTGCCATTGTCTGTCGACTCTCACGCAGGTGTCTCTGGTCAGTCCAGGTGGACGGCAGGTTTGCCCCGCAGTGAAACAACACAGGCTATTTGGCAGCTGAGCACTATAATTTCCATACTCCGTGTTACTGCAAGCGGCTGAGGTTTGCTTTTATGCGTGGGCTGTCTATTTTAGCAAAGCTGATGATTATGTTATCCGCTTTACAGGGTCTTTGGTCTACGCTTCTTGAAGTCGTTCTAGTTTCGCCTCTTGCTGATGCTGAGGCTGCAGAGCAGAGAATGCGAGTGGCTCTGCAGAAGGTGGACTCCGCAGGGACCCGTTCGGCCCCGCTCTGCCGGTCCTCTTTGCCAGCTCCCCCTGCCAGTAGATTACAGTCTTCCCAGTGTGATGCGTCCACACAACTTTCTGCTAGGTTGGGCTGGCTCTGACTTCTTCCGCGTGTGGAAACAGATAATCTTGTCCCTCTCTGGTCTCCAGGAGACTTTAGGATTTCTGGTACTGGTGCCATCACGGCAAACGCCTTTCTTCTGCTAATGCTGCTTGTGCCACCTGCTGTGGCTGAAAATGCTTAATCCAGATTTTTTTCCAGGAAGATTTTCTTTCCAAAACACATGCAACTGAAAATGTGAGGGACATTCAGTCAGTGCACATGGAATTCCTAAAGCCCACAATCGGGAAGATGAAAAGAAAGAAAAAGTGTGACTCAACCAATTATGAAACTATCTGATTTTTGTGAATTAATATTATTTATTTATTTATTTATTTAAAACATTTCTGTGCCGACCCCATCGCAACAAAGCCTCGGGGCGGCTCACAACATAATCATTACATTGCACTTCCTCTACATAAACAGTATTTCTGTCCCTCCTGGCTCCCTTGTGAGATCAGCCACCAAACACTTGTTAAAGAAACAGGACACAAACGCAGGAGCTTTGGTAGAGTCCTTCAGGAGCTCAAGTTCACATAAATCCTGGACATTCCCCAACAGGAGCCAGAAACAAGGTCTTAAAGTTCAGGGGATTACTCCAAGTCCGGGCCCCAAGACACGCAATCATTCAGGCTTCAAGCACTCCTGGCAAAGGGTTCAGGGTTTAAAACCCGAGGACCGGCTGGGTCAGCAATGTGCTCACAACCTTCCTTTGGGCCTGACAAAGGAGGAGATACATTCTTAAATTTATAGGGTCTCAGGCAGGCCCTCCGCCTGAATTCCTTTAAAGTAGAAATGTGAGGGACCGGACACGGGACGCTCGGCATGTCACACCCATGCCCTTCCACTGAGCTATGACCATTCCAAAAAAAAGCGATGGGGAATGTTTGGGATGAACCGGGCCCTACAAAGAATGAAGTTGTAGTTGCTTCACAGACTTCTTGTAGGCTTAGAATCGTTGCTGTGTAAAGCTTTTCCCCAAATCACAGGAATCAGCCACATGCCCTCGTTTTTTAAACAATAGCAATGAACAACAACGGCTTGATTTTATTTTATTTGTTCTTATATTCTTTTATTTTATTTGTTCTTATATTTGTCTGTGTGGCTGAGATGACACTGATGCAGCGCGGACATATCACTATGACCTGCAACCTGACGTTTACGATCTACGGTTACAAAACCCTGATTTAAGGATGCAGCTTGGAACTGCAAGATGATCATTACAAGGGCTCTGCAGGGGAAAAGTGGCATCTTTTCGCTATTCCAGTTCTCCTGATCAGGAAGCGAGAAACGGGGAAAATACTCTCCATGTGCCGAATTTTCCATCACTGGCTAAAAGAAAAGGGGGAATGAAATATTTATTCAGCCCCCAGACTTCTGCTCCGTCTCTGCAAACAGGCTTCACAGCTGGAATGATTGACAACTCGGCTCTTGATTTCCTGACAACGTTAAATTTTCCACACCCATTCCAGCGATAAACACACTGATCAGGAGAACGTACCTGGACAATAGAACTGCAGGCTGACAGCCCTCCAGGCATCAGCAACAGCAATGCCTTGACGCTTGGTCATGCTTGCAACATGCCAGAGGGCTGGACAGATGCGGCATCTTCAATCGTACGAGCTGAGGCAGGTGCGGAGAGTATCAGTATGTTCTCAACGATCTCTGCAGATGGAAAGCAAGCAGCACAGGCAAATGGCCAGCTTAGAACCCTTCTCCTGCCCTGCTAGATTTCCAGCTGCAGAGAGCACTGACTTCCTTTATTTTTAGAATATTTCTACCAGTTTCAGCCCACCCAATCGCCTCCCAGAGGGCTTCCAGATCAAATACAGAAGAACACAATAGCATGATGAGATGGAAAACAAAAATGGCACCACAATGGCATCAGAATATGCTGCCCAGAGCGAGAACACAGGAGGAATTTCATGGGATCCAGTTCAATTCATTTGCACCATCTCTGGAATCCACATTCCAAACAAGTCTGTCCAGAGGACTCAGGGGTGCCTTAAAGAAACAAACAGCCCCTTTCCCATTTAATGGTTAACAGCCGCTTGGCGCCCCAAGGAAGAACAGCAGCATCGCTGCCCAGGGAGGGGGCAGGTGGAATGGCAGGTCAAGCTGGACAGGGGCATCTGCTGCCCCCTCCAAGATGTGTGGTCTTCCTCATTTCTCCGTGTGGCTCTTGTTTTTCTAAAAGGGAAACAAATGTTTTAAAGGCAGCCATTGGGCCATCTCATCATGTCCGGAGTTTTTTAAAAGCGCCTTGTGCAGATCAACTGTTCCGATGGGATGGAACGAGCTCAAGATGAGCGTGGAAGCGGCGTGACGCTAACCCACCCCGGGCTGATCCCAGGCAGGGATGTGCGTGCCACGCACGCGTGCGGCTGCCCGTGTGAAAGCCCGGTGCAGATGGCTGTGCTGAGGCACGGCTGTTGCGGGGGGGGGGGACCCGAGCGTGTGGGACTCGGGGTGGTGACTCTTCCCAGCACCCAGAAAACTGATTCACAAGCGAAGCTGTTCACAGTGTGCTGCATTTAGGCCCCACTGAAATCCACGTGCGCGTGCGGTCCCACTGATTCCAGAAGGAGCCAAGCGGTGCTCCCAAACTTGGGATCCAGTTCGCTGTCTGAGAAATGGGAGGCACCCCACTTTCTGGGCTCATCTCTGCTCCTTGAGAGATCTGGACCAGCAAAACCCTTGTGGTCCGTGCCACGGACATCCGTTTCCTAGGAATGTCCCCATTCCCGTTGCCCCCTGCTCCTGTCCCATGCCGCCGTTGCCTCCATCTCTTCTGCTTCCTCGGTGCCATCTGCTACCAGCCTCCCCTTCTGCTTCTTGGATGGTTCCCATGACTGATCCCCACAAATTGGGGGTCAGCTAGCAAATGAGACCAGATCACTACATAATGTACCCTATCAGATTTAGCTATGTGGTAAGTTCACTGAGAGCAAACAAAAGCAATTGAGAGAGGGAGAGGCAATGTACGTGAACGGGAAAACATTTTCAGAGGCATTGCTGAAAAATGGCTTTTAAAAGACACTGCTGAAAATGTTTCCTCCAAACAGCAAGCAGCTTCAGCTCAGCTTTAGTCAAAGCTCATTGAAATTCCGCAGGCAATTTGTCCAACCAAATTACCTGAAATTTCTCAGGTAATTTGTCTTCACTTGAGGGGAAACATGGCGGCAGCGTTTGCACACAAGAAAGGCTGCCAGATTGTAAAACTTAGTGGTAGAGCAAATTCAGAGAGGATGGGAAAGCAAGATGGTTGGACTCCAATAGTTGGAGCCAAGGGCTCTCTGTTCCTGGATCCTAAACTACGTGGTCCAGAGGACAGTGGTCCAATGGAAGCGGTCCTTCTTTTCAGAGCTTCCCAGTCCAAGCCCAGTTTAAGACAATGAGCTCTCAGAAAGAAGTGCAGGGCCTTCAATCTGCCCAGATCCAGCGGCAGGCCTGCCGCTAAGCAGCAGGTTGCAAGGAAGGAGCTGGAACGGAAGACGTGCCAGTGTCGGTCCTCTCCCTGAGGAACCCTTGAGGAGCCTTGCAAAAGGGAGGGATTCCCTGGGCAATGTGCCGCTGCGCTGAGCCTTGCCGCGTGGCTTCTTCCCAAGAGGCTCTCACAGACCTCGGCTGTCCAGGGACTTGTGGGCTCCTTCCTTCCCCCTTGGACCTCACATGCATGCGCCTGTGCAGGGGAATCAGTGGCCCATGGCTGGGTGCATTGACCAGCTTCTTCCTCACTGGTCTGTCACCACATCATTCAAATTCTCCCGGAGGTCTCATGCCAAGGGTGTGTTGGGTCTTGCACAGATTCTCTCTGCCGCCCACCGATTCCCCTTAGCAGCTTGCTAAGAGATTGCTTTGAGACATGAGGACATGACCGCCTGCATTTGGGTGACATCCTAAGCTGCGGGGGGGGGGGGCAGGCTAAGGAAACCCTAAAACATCCCATGTCTTGTCTGGGTGGCTTCATGGCCACAAACAAGCCCCCACGGGAAGGGTGCTGGCTTCGTGGCCAGGGCGGCTTGGGAGGTGAAGAATAGCGAAGGCAATTCAGAGAGGCATTTCCCTGCAGGCCTTAAACTTTAGATGCAGTGAGGTATTCTGCCCAATATCCTTAAACGGACAAAATCATCGTCGTCACCACCACCACCACCCTCTCTGTACCATCCCACTGCCAAAGCAGGGAAGATTTTCAGAGCAAGTCCCAGGTGGGGTCACTTGTATGTCATATCAAGGACTCTGGGCCGGAGAGCTCCCTGGGGAGAATATCTCATTTGCACCAGAGGCTGCAAAAGATTAATCCTTTTAAATTTCTCTGTATTGATTGAGGATTTGCAGCTAAATCACTTGCTGGAGAAATGCATTTGCTCCCTCGTTCGGAGTGCATTAAGCGAAGGGCGGAGGGAGTGGGCTGTCCACTTGTGTGGCTTCACGCCATTGTCAGCACACGGGCGCCTGGCCCTGAGGAGACGCCAGGACACACCAGCTCCGCTTGACAAGATTTAGAGCAGCTTGACAGCAGGCGTGAATTGGCTGCTTACCCGTAACGGGATTTCATTTCTTGATCGGGCGAAAGTGGGAAGCTTGGCGTGGCGAGCGGCCTTGGCCCTTGCTCAGAGGAAGAGGGTGCAGCAAGGCAGAGCTCACGCAGAGCCTCTCGCTGGGTTGGCGCTGGCCGTTCAGCCACACCAGCACTGTCTCCTGTGCATCCTGGAGAGGGGCCTGAATGGCAGGCAGAAGGCACCCATTGCGTTATTGCAGTAGGCTTAACATTAAAGGGCGTACCCGGCCACTGTTAAGCACTTCTTAATGGGAGGGAGCAATGAAGATGAGCACACTTCCCTGTGACATGCCTGCACGTGGCCATATCATATCTGATGTGAGACAGTTAAAGATGTTCTCAAGAAAAGCCTGGGGACACGAGTTGGATCCTCGGTCCTGGTAGCCCAGAGTTGGTGGCTGCTGTCCAGGCTTTCCGGCAGGATGCTGGGGAATGAACCTGATGTTCTACCATCAAAGCCCAGTTCCACCACTGGGCTGGGCCCCTTCCCCATGCTGGATTTCAGGCTGCTTAGAAGCACAGCAAGGGCAGAGCAAGCCAAATGCCATCTTCGCAGAGCCGTGGTCTCCATGTTTGCAGCCAAACCAGCAAAGCCTCTTCTAGCCATAGACTTCAACCGCTGAGTGAAGGATGCAAGAATACAAGAGGAGCCCTCCTGGATTGGATGAAGGGTCCCCTGAGTTCAGACTCCTGTGTCCTGTAGTGGCCAACCAGAAATCTGGAAGCAGGACTTAAGAGCAGCAGCCACCTTCCACTGATGATGGAACTGGCATTCCAAGTGATCATGGAGAGTCCATAGAGCCACCAAAGTAAAAACCAGGACCAGATCTGTCCTCCAAGAATATGTTTAGTCTCCTTTGTAAACATCCAAGGGGCTGGTCATCTCCATCTCTTGTGGCAGATAAATTGTATTTTGTGCAAAGAAGTCACCTACCAACCAGTTTCATTGGATGGTCCCGTTATGTGAGAGGCAGAAAATCTTCTAGCCACTTTCTGCATCTCATCCATAGAGGTCTCAGTTGAGTCCCTCAACAGTGGTCCCCCCCCCCCGCACTAAACTCAAAAGTCCAAACATCATGGGCTTCCTTTATTTCCTTATAAATACTATTAAGAGAGCTAGTCCAATGCTAACCCATGTAGGGCCATGCTCTCCGTGGGTTGTTGTCCGTGATGTGCAAACCCAGACTTTGTGGAGGGCAAAATAATGCTCTTTCAAGTCAAGAACAAGCCATGCATTCTAACTCACAGTTGATTCACCTGGGAGAACCCCCAGTTTGGGGTTCATATGTCACAGAGAATAACCAGGACTGAGGTATCCCTGCATACTGGAAGTACCTGAGTGATCTGGAGCATCTTTGCTCATCCATTCCTGTCCTCCCCACAAGATTGATGTTTAACAAACGATGGTGGACCATCCATGGTGACTAAGCTGGTCTTGTCCTGGAGTCAGGATCACAAGATCATGGAGTCATAGAATGGTGGAGCTGGAAGGGGTCAGAGGGCCCCACTCCCTGCTGAGCGCAGGACCCCAAGTTAAACCCAAGTTAAGCCATCAGGTGGCTTAGATGGCTGTCCAGTCGCCATCATGAGAGAGCCGGTGTTGTGTGGTGTGGTGTGGTGGTTACGAGCCTGGGACTGGGACTCAGACGACCTGGGTTCTAGTCCCTGCCCAGCCATGGAGCCAACTGGGTGACTTTGGGCCAGTCAGACTCTCAGCCCAACCTACCTCACAGGGTTGTTGTTGTGGGGATAAGATGGAGGAGGAGTTGTAAGCCCTTTGTAGGAGAAAGGCAGGATATAAATCGAAAAATAAAATAAAAAATAAAATAAAATCATGTCATGGAAAGGTGAGCTGAAGTTCATCTTTTGACAAGAGGAATGATGGAGAACCCAGCAGTTCACCACATTAGAGTAACACAATAAGAAAGACATCAAGGGTGAATTGCGACTAAGTAGAATCACCAGCATCCACCTTCCATTAATTAATGAACGGCAGTGCTGTCAGTCAAGCCACTAATACCTAATTGTCACAATGGCCCATTATTATCTCATGCACCAATTTTCATTTTCACGCGGCCCCTCTGGGAAGGGTTCCATTTTATTCCAAACAACTGTTTCAAATAAATGACATGCTGTGCTCCAAAAAATGGCAGAATCGTGGTCACAGTCTGGCAAGTTCAGTTTCTAACGCAGACGCTGGCCTTCTGTTGGTGCAGTCAGTTTTCCTGTGTGCTCCCTCTCACTGATTCCATCCTATTCATTTCCACAGAAAAAAAATATTATGGGTAGCTCTGTGCATAATGTCTTGGGCTGCAAGAATGGTGATTTGGGCCCAAAGGCACAGCCCCCCCATGCGCTTTCCAATATGAGCCAGATTCATAGTCGGCGTTTCTAAAGAGCATCTGATGCACTCTGTGGGTTTTCCATCAATATCCTGGAAACTGGGGCCGAAAAGAATAAAGGCACATCCCAAATGATGTACTCTTTAAAAACTTGCATGGGTCTTTGCAACCTGCAGAATCCACCCCCGCCAACACACACACACACAAACGCCACCAGACACATTCTTCTGAAAAAGCTAGAGAAAAGCTCAGTGAATGTTCCTTGAGCACAACAGTTCTCTTCTTTGTGTCTTTGAAAAATAAAAATGGGGTGTTCCATCAACAATCAGTTTGGTTATTATTTTGGACTGAGTTCCTGAAGTATGAAGACAGGCATTATGAACGGGTGCCTATCTTAGGCTGGAGAGTTTTATGCTCACGTTTTCCAGGAGGAAAAGACCACCCAAAGAGCAGGGCTCTTGTCGACCTGACATTAGGGTTCATTCGACTCCAAGCACTATTATGGCACCTGTTCCCTCAGGGATCAGGTTGGCGATGTCGTAAAACAGGACCTGATGATGTCACGAGGCAGGGTGCTGGCCTTGATGCAGAAGCTGAAGGATCCAGTGAGGTCACCACGCTGCCAGCTCTCAAGGGTCAAAACCAGTGCATACCTGCTAGCACATTGTCCAGCACCAAAGGACTGAAATCTGAAGGCACATGAAATGGTTCCCAAAACAAAATACGGGGAAATAATTTAGAAATTTTGGGGAGGGCATTTTGTCCAGTTTTTCCCAGCAGAGAGGATAGGCATTTAGGCAAAAATAGAGGACCTCTCAAGAAGTCTTTTCTTTAAAATATTTAAGATGTGGGACCACTGAGTACTAAAGTTAGGTCTCCATGTTGGGAAAGTGCACTGGTGATGTATTTATGGGATGCAGAGCATCTTCAGGTGAGTCTAAGAAGGATGTTGCTCCTTGGAGAGCGAAAGGACAGTCTGCCCAGTCCTGGCCCAATTTAAAGTTAAGAACCTAAAAAGGGCAGGCAAATAAAGAGCTGTTTTAGTGCTTTTAAGTCATTGTACTTTATTGCTCTGCTTTTATGCGCAAGAGTGTTTTTACTCTTTGCTGCTGATTTCAATCTTGGCTTTTTATTATGTGCAGTTTTTTTCATTGCTTTATTGTTTGTGTTTGGGGGTTTTGATACCGTATCCATCATCCCGAGAAAAGTTAAATAAAGGACTCCTTCCTGGGGTCCATCCACTGCTCGTGCATAGAAAGCAGAACAAGCAGGTTGATAGCATTAGAGTGAGTTGCGTCATATTTTGATCTAGATTCAAGGTCAGTTCTTGCGTTGCCGATCTTTCCTTGGGTGACTTGTCAGTGCCCAGCTCAGTTGCCACGCTGATACGCCGGGCGCAACGCAGCCTCGCACGCCTCTTGCTTCTCACGTCCCTCCAGTCCCTCCAGTTCCACTGTCTGAACTGTAAGTGCAAAGAAGCTACAAGACTTGGCCTGCATTTCATACTCACCTTTCTGGGAAGAAGCGACACTTCTAGGATTGCACTGTTTGGGTAGCATCCTGGAATCTGTAATACTGCATCTAATGCTGATTATACTCGAAAGCACTGTTTGAACCAAGGCAAGGTGTTTATACCTCTAAATGACATAAATGGGTGAAACAGAGATCAACTGCTCCTCCCCACCCAGATTTCCACAGTCGGCATGTTGTTCAGTGTAGCAGTTCCATCATCTGCACATAATGTAGATTTATAGAAGTTACATGGTATGTTATATATCATCTATTGCATGTTCTTAAACTAGGGATGCCAAGTTGAGGTGCAGTTGAAACAAAAGCATTATATCTTCTGTTTTCCCCCTGATAAAATGACCCTGTCAAGGTCTGGGGAAGGGTTTACCTCTCCAGGCTATGCTGAGCAGTAAAATGGAAAGACTGCCTATTCGTCCAAGGCGCACCTGCATCTGATTTGGGTGGGAAACTTTTTTGGCTCAAGGGCCAGCCTGATTCTGGGCAAGCCCTGCCCTTGTGTGTGTGTGTGTGTGCGTGTGTGCGTGCATGTGCGCGGGGGGAGCAGCCCAAACGGGATTGCTCAGACCCTGTTTGCACACTCCTCTATATTGTCACCAAGTCGCACACTTAACCCGTCCGCACTGCCAGCAGGTCTTCAGAATGCCTAATTACAGAGGGGAGGGAGGGGAGGGGAGGGAAGGGGAGGACCAGGCCTCCCCACCCCACCAGTGACCCCCCCAAACCTGCAAGGGGACATTTAGAAGTCCCCATCATAAGGGGCCCACACACCACCCCTCCATCCATGCATACACCTAAAATATGGAGGGAGAAGCGGGGCTGTGCCTCCCCTGGAGTCGTCCCTTCACCACACCTTGCTGGAACGCGAAGGTGTCGAGATGCCTGGGGCTTCGAAGGGCCAGATTCTGCAAGGTGAGAGCAACCCAACTGCCTCACGGAGGGTGGGGCAGTGGCAGCAGCGTGTGCGAGAACAAGGCTGGCGGCCTCGCCGGATTGGGATGACGACCTGGGCAAGATGGTGGGAAGATGCCAGCCGGCCACGGGGAGTGGCTTGGGCCACCAGGTTCTTCATCCCACCAGGTTTGAGCCAGTTGTGCCCACGCTGCCCAGAATTTAGGTCGCACTTCATGTGCATCCGAAGCATTGCACAATGATGATCCTAGCGAATCTTACAGAACCTCCGGGAGACAGATACGGTTTTCCCACAGGGCTGGGTTGGGAGCAGGGCTGGGCATGCACTTGCCCAAGGCCACGAATGTGAGTGGTTCCCCCCCCCCCCCCGTTTACAGCTCAGTTGGCCTGTATTCCCCCTGAAGTGCTGCAGCCAAACTTTGGACCCTGTTCTGGAGCAAAATGCTGTGGGTGGTGAGACATGCAAGCGCTCGCCAGCTCTGGACTTGCCTTAACCCTCCCTTTCCCTCCTTTCAGAAGCAGCACGGCCTGTATCACCGCTGACCCATCAGGAAGCACATCATCCCCACTGAAGGGCCCCCTTCCCGTGAGCGTCTCCTGCCTGGAACGTGTTGCGCTGGTTTGCAGCACCACAGCTCCATGCGCGCGTTGCTGCTCAGCCGTTGTTAGGCAGGGAGCATGAGCCCAGCACTGCCTCCCGGCTTCCCTCTCGTGCGTTCTGCACTCGGGGGAATGAGGAGGAGGAAAAAGTCATGCGGTGGCAATATTGATCCCCCAGAGAGAAGCATCTGCTGCTTCTGAGGATCGGATTGCAGGCGATCGATGAAAACGGCTGTACTGGGGAGCCGAGTCTGGCCCAGACCAGGGTTATAGCAGTGTAAACAAACAGGGCAGGGGAAGCGCAGGCATGGAAAGCAAGGTGGAGAGAGATGAGGGGCCGGGCAAGGCAGGGGCTGCGGGGGAGAGAGAGGCAAACCTGGCCGAGGGTGGAAGGGGGAGAGAGCAATGGGAGGCGGGGGAGCCTGAGAGGAACTGGGGTGCGGGGAGGGAGGGAAGGGAGGAGCGCCGCCGCATTGTGGAAGTCCAGCACTTTGGAAGGGCGGATGTTGAGGAAGGCCTCTTCATCAGTGCGCATGGCGCTTGCGAGCGAGTGCTGCGGGAGGCGCAGCAAGGGGCTTTCTTCTTGCCCCAAGCCTGCTCACGCGCTTGCTCTGTACATGGATGGGACTAAAGGGGCAGCCCTTCCCCAGTTTTGGCAGAAAGAGGCCTACAACTCCCAGCATTCCACCCAGCTGCTTGCACATGTTGGGACTCGTGCCCCTTGCCTGTCAAATTGTGCATGGGATTAGGGTTTGGGTGCAGAGGGTTTGTTGTTGCTGTTGCTAGTTGCAAAGTCGTGTCCGACCCAACGCAACCCCATGGACGACACTCCTCCAGGCCTTCCTGTCCTCCACCATCCCCTGGAGTCCACCCAAGCTCACACAACTGCTTCAGTGACTCCATCCAGCCACCTCATCCTCTGCGTCCCCTTCTTCTTTTGCCATCTATTGTTCCTAGCATTCGGCTCTTCTCCAGGGAGTCCTTCCTGCTCATTAGGTGGCCAAAGCATTTGAGTTTCATCTTCAGCATCTGGCCTTCGAAAGAGCAGTCAGGGTTGATCTCCTCCAGGGCTGACCGGTTTGATCACCTTGCGGTCCAAGGGACTCACAGTAGTCTCCTCCAGCACCACAATTCAAAGATCTCAGCGCTCAGCCTTTCTTATGGTCCAGCTTTCACAGCCATACATTGCAACTGGGAAAACCATAGCCTTGACTATATGCACTTTTGTCGGCAGGGTGATGTCTCTGCTTTTTAGTATGCTGCCTAGATTTGCCATAGCTCTCCTCCCCAGGCGCAAGCGTCTTTTAATTTCTTGGCTGCAGTCCCCGTCTGCAGTGATCTTGAAGCCCAGGAAAATAAAATCTGTCACTACCTCCATTTCTTCCCCATCTATTTGCCAGGAAGTGAGAGGACCGGATGCCATGAACTTAGTTTTCTAATGTTGAATTTCAAGCCAACTTTTGCACTCTCCTCCTTCACCCGCTTCAGGAGGCTCTTTAGGGTTTAGGGTGCCCTAAAGCATTAAGAGTTATGTGGGGTTTGTTTTTGAGCAGGATGTATCTTTCGATCCTTCCCATACAAATAAGTTTTATTTTTATATCTTTTTACATAGGAGTGAATGGCAGCCATTTTTGTACCGGAGAAAAAGGAAAGGAGCACTGTCAGGAAAGCAGTTGGAGATGACCCCAGGAAGGGAGTCCCCTATGCCAGTGGGACTCCTTATCCATGGCAGCTTTTATACTAAGTTTATAGGAGCAATCCATGAGGCTCTAGGGTGACAAAGCTATTCTGAGGATGGAGTTTTGCACTGTTGGGGTGAACGCCAGGATGTGGGGCAGCTTTTGTCTCCCCACATCATGCTATTTTGTTGTAGGCTATGGATTTTGCGATGGAGAATTCCCAGGCTCTTCAGCTCTTCCATCTGTTTTCAAGTGTGCATTCTTGTTTTAGATCTCTCCCTGCTGCTGCTTTTTAGTCTGTCTTTATCAGGTCCAGTATTTTACTGAAATTGTTTAAATGGTTTTCAATTTTCTGTGAAAAACTGTTATACTGTGTTTTATCATGTTGCATTACAGAATTTAAATTTTTGTGAACTTTCCAGAGAGCTTTGACTAGCAGGTCCAACAGACATGTGATAAATTAACGAAGCAATTAATGAATTAATTAAGCCTGTGTGCATAGGTTCACACCAGGAGTCAAATGGAGACAATGGCTGGGACCTGACAACTGACTTTTTAATGTGATGTTTGGATAAAGTTTATGGGAAGGTCACAGAGTGATGGTTTGTCCTACTTTATAAAGGACAGTCCTCTATTTGGAGGGAGAGCAGGAATCCTGAAATTGCCCTTCAAGAGTTTCCTCCATTAGAAGAGCAGGGGTGAGAGATCACACCAAACTACGGATTAATTTGTCCTGGAATTGCTGCAGCCGGTGCAACTGCAGGGGTCATTCAGGGTGCAGAACTGAGCTGTCGCTCCAGATGTATCTTTTGGCAGTCTTGGTGCAAACAGGGGGTAGCAAGCATTGGCATGTTGTCCCAAGTTCCTTTTTTAGACTGGTGTCCTTGTGTATAAAAATGTCAGTCTTCTTTTATGTTTGGTGGTAGTGGTGGTTTCGTTGTTCTATTAACCTGGCCTGATTTGGTCTGGATTTTTTCACTTCCCCCCTCACTTTTGAATCCTTAACCAGGGGACTTTACAAACCCCAGCCTTCTTCCTGTTACAACTGGATTAGGGCTCAGCGAAGTTTGCCAAGCCCTCACTTCCAGGATGCAGTCTGATTTATGCAGCTGTTCTGTTAACAAGCACCTGGGCATCAGGCTGCGTGGGCATCAGGCAGTCCACTATGGAATATTCCTCTCTGAATTGTAGGAATTATTGTGAATATGGTTCTATACCTATAAATTAACACACGCACTTTGATGCAAATGCCTCTGTTTTGGTGATGCGTACGCTGGGAGGCCCAGGGCGAGGGAAGGGAGGGCGCAGTGTGGGATTTGACTAGGACCACGGTGCCCTCTCCACCGACTTCCACCGGATGCACAGGATTGCCCTGTAAGAAACATTTTGCCTGGTAAAGAAGGGAAATATTTATTTATTTAAAACATTTCTATGCCGCCCCATTCGCTGAAGCCTCGGGGCGGCTCACAACATAAATTAAAATATAATACGTTCAAAATATAAAACAAATTAACAATATAAAATAAGTCGCCCTGGCATATAAAATAAGTCGCCCTTATATTCAAAATATGGAGAATATGGTGGGGAAATAGACACTATTTCTGCAACTTAATCAAAGCAGACAGTTCTCCTATACTGTGCCACGGAAGCAAACCCAGAGGCAGATACACGGCCTAAGTGTTTAGCTAACAGGGTGTTATTGATGTTTTCATTGTTTAAGCGGAGATGCAATCCATCTCCCCTGGCTCCTCTGCACCTTCCTGAGTGGGAAATGCCTGCTTGCTGGCCAAGAAAGCCTCTGAACATTCGCTGGGGAGCAGCTTCCCCTCCCCTCCTGCCTGGAAGCTGGTGGAAGCAGAGCCAAAGTTGCTACCAGGGAACTGAGCCGTTGTGCATCGTTTCGTGAAACCTATGCCATCCCCACCCTGCAAGACTGAGAGCGAGAGGGAGGAACGGAAGGAGACTTGCCCGTTAATTCTGGGATCACAGGCGATAGGCGTTGAGGGATCCTAGCCACAACTTTTGCTCGAAGAAGCAGTGGCAGCTACGAAAATAGTAGCGTGGAATCTGGCTCAGGCCACAAGCACCAGTGGGTCTTACCTGTGGGTCCAACTTGTGACATTTACTCTATGTGGCCCCTCAACGGAGCAAGCCTGGCCGCATCTGCCACGCTCTCTCAGGACCTTCGCAAACAGCTGCGGATCAAGGGCCTAGACGGGCGCGTGCGCATCGCGTTCCCCACCAAGCTCGGTGTTTCGTTTCCCGCTTGATAGAAAAGACTGCTTGTCCTGCCAGGTCCATTCCGTGGGGCTCCCCAGCTCTTCCTGCCGTGGACTTTGAAATGCAGCAAACCGTCAAGATAGCCAGGCCAGAGTTCCCCAGATCAGGCGGTAGGCCAGCAAGGGTGACCCATCTCTCCTCTGCTGTCAGCATGCCTTTGCACCCCACATTGCATTCACATCTATAGGGAGAGAGCCATCTATGGAAGCTGTGGAAGCCCTCCTTATTCCCTTGTCTGCCATCTGTTAAATATCAGGGCAACAGAAAAGACTCAGGGTCTGGAAGCACGGCCCTGCGAGGAGAGACGGAGGGAACTGGGCATGTTCAGCCTTGAGAAGAGAAGGCTGAGGGGGGACGTGATATCCCTCTAGAAGTACCTCCAAGGCTGTCACAAAGAGGAAGGCCAAGATCTCTTCTTGCTGATGCCAGAGAAGGACACGGAATAATCCATTCAAGTTGTGGCAACCCAGATTCAGGCCGGGCATCAGGAAAAGCTTCCTCACTGTCAGAGCAATAGGACAGTGGGACCAGCTGCCCGGAGAGGAGGGGGGCTCCCCCACACAGGAGACATCCAAAGAGAAATGGGGCAGCCCGCTGAGTTGGATGGTGTAGCTTGATGTCCTGCAACATTTTTGTATGTGTTTTACCCTAAAATTCATATTTAAATTTTGTACAGTCTTGAACTAGAACGCAATCACAATATTTGGAAAAGAGTGAAGACCAGAAGATAGTTGCCTTCCAGTTGACCTGGAAAGTGCAAATCAGATTAGATTGTCTAAAGATGCAGACTCGATGAAACCCTCGAGCATCCATATTGAGGATTCTTCCACCTCATCTGTAGATCTGTCGTGAGCTTTTAGTCCAGAGATATCTATTCCTCCTCTCAGCATAGATTTTCCATTGTAGGGAGGTATTTCCCAGCTATGTTTGGTCAGTATGGTGACTTCCCAGTACTCCTACCATGGAGACGCACGCATCCTGGTCCTCAATGATTCCACCTTCCCCAGAACCCTGGAGGCGAGTTGTAACGATGTCCATCTTACACTGTGGGAACTGCTGAAGCCGAGCCGTTGATTTGCCCAAGTTATGCATTACGCTCACGACTGAGCTGCTCCTCTCAGACTGAGAATTGGTTTATTTCCAGAGTTTGGAGGCTTGGTAGGTAAGTGAGTATTAGGAATGCAGGTTATGGAATATTAATCCAGGAACTTCATTTTCCCTTGAAGGACATTATAATTTCAGCCTTTCCCAGTATGCGAAGATTATGTGAGCACTCCTGGTTCATTCAGTCATCATTTGCATAGCTTTTCCAGTCAGCCAAAATGTTCTGCACTCATTATGACTCAAGAACCCAGAGCTTTGCCAGAGCAGTCAGGCCGCATGGCAGCACCCAAGGGAAAACTGAGGCAGCCCCGGCCCCTTCTGGGAGCAATCGGCATCACGCTTCCCTGCTTGCTCCAAGGTGGTTTTGCTCTGAGGCTCGGAAGTTGCACATCTGCCCGATGAACCCGGCGGGCGTATTCAGCAGGCGTGCGCGTATAAGGCGTGACACGGGCATTCGCCACTGCGCGAGGTCAGATTCAGCCCTGTTGACTCAGTTTCATTAATCCCCAGCTCATGTGATGGCGTGTGATTTCTTGTCCCCAGATGTCGGGCACAATCTGGTAGGAAGTCCTTCTCTGCTAGCCACCACGAAACAGACACACCGAAGGGGGCTTTGGCACTCGGGCCCTGTCTGTGGGCTTCCGTGGTTCATCCAGTTGGCCACTGGGGGAACCAAATGCTGGTCCCAGATGGGCCTCCAGTCCAATCCAGTGCAGCTCTTCTTGAATTCTTGCAGCAGCCTGTGTGTGTAATATTCATCATAAAAGATCCCTGAGCAGTTTATACAAATTCAGCTGAATTATCCTTCATCAACTGCAACCAAATGTAACCACTTCTTTGATGAGATGGCATGGCTGATTAAGAGAGCAGAGCTGCCGTGTGTGGCAGATTAAGGCAGGGGAGTGAATAAAAATACTGTGTCTATTTAAAATGCAAAGGGAATTTAAGCAGAGCTTGTCGTTAATCCAGCTGGCTTTGAGCCCAGCTCTGCAAGGTGAACATCCTGGCTGTTTGCAAATGTGTGGTAAGGCAAAGAAGTGCCGAAGGATAATGAGAATCTCCATTCCTTCAGGTTCCCTTCAGCTATTAATTCAATGTGGAACCAGAGGGAAGACATCAGCTTGGTCTAAAGCAAATTAATGAATCGGCTTAGCAACTATTCTTTCTGAGACAATGGCTCAGTGCCTTTGAGCATGTGCAGAGGATTGGCCATTGGGAGAACAAAGGAGGCTGTCTTAGGAACTTAAAAGTGGTGCACTTCTGAGTATGCAAACTGTGGAAGCAATGCTGAAAAAGAGTGCATCTGTTCATGTGCAGAGCACCCAGCCCCCCCCCCCCCCCCCGAATTCTGCTACAGCTGTGTTTGGAGCTTTGATTTCTTTGAAACCGGCCCTTTTCCAGAGATGACAATAAATTTGGACCCTGTGCATGGAGCAACCACCTCAGGAGTGGAAAAAAGTGTAATCCAGCCACGGAGAACAGAAAAAGGAAGAGCCAATCAGCCCCAGGCTGCCGGGCGTCTTGCTGCTCAGAGAAGCATCACAGCAGAGTCGCTTAGCATGTCCCCCGGTGGAATTTAGGCATTTGCCTCCCATTAATGTTTCCTTGCGATTTGCGGATGTTCCCTTGAACAGGCGATTCATCCGTAGAGACCAGGTCTCTGCAGGTACCTGTGTGGGAAGTGGCAGCTGCGAGCTCTCCAAATGTAGAGAGGACAGCCAGCTCTGAGTCTCTCGCTGGAATCTGCTGATAATCAGGCTGCAGCTTTGAAGGTGGGTGCGAGGGCCGCTCTTTGGAAACAGTTTGGAAATCCTGCTCTTTGGATTAGTCACTCAACTACAGGTACCTTTGGAAAGTTGCCTCCCCGTGCTCTGTTTGTGTATTTCAAAAATACCACGGATGCATCTTCAGCATTCCTGCAACTTCTCAGCACTCAAAGCTTTTCTCTTCTTCTCTTCTCTTCTCTTCTCTTCTCTTCTCTTCTCTTCTCTTCTCTTCTCCTATTTATATGCCACCCTATAATGACAGTTCTCTAGGCAGCTAATAATAAAAGTAAAACATTTACATATAAAAGTAAAACCATAAACTCTAAATATAGCATAAAATAGCAGCAGAGAATGAAACCAAAATGACAAAGGTAATAGCTGTGAAAATTCCTGCAGGTCTTTAAAACTGAATAAAAAATGTACAGATCTTTCTAAGAGATTAAGTTTTAAAAGCCCAGGAAAATAAAAGGTGAGAGCATGTGACAATTCCTTCCTTTAGGGAAATAATAAGGAACCACCAACAGTTTTCCCCAGTTACAATCTCGTGTTAGCTAACTAGTCACGAAGATAAAATTTTGCCCATTGGCAGGTGTGTCTGCAAAGGGGTTCCAATCTGCTTGCCAGGCCTCATTGCTTCGGTTCCCTGAAGTCAGGTTTGAGTTATTTTATTCATCTTATTGTAAGTCACCCTAAGAGTCTCTGTTGTGCCAAATCAAGTGAAATGCAAGCTTGAAAATGAATCCAGGCGCCATTGTTCTCAGGGCAAGGTGGCAGCGAGCTCACCTGGATAAGGTACAGTCTGATCTGTGCTATTCACATCAAGGCCAGTCCACGCAAGTGCAATGGATGCTGGCAAGCTATTTGGCGAACGGCGGCTAATCTGGAGCGGCTCGGAGGGTGCGGAACAGCCAGAGAGGTTTTGTTAGGATGCAGCAGCTGGACAGCTCCTTCCAGAGAGAGACAACTCCTGGAGGCACCGGGGTGAGCGTGTGCCTAGCACAGCGATATAATCGCAGGATCAATAACAAAAGATCTGCCTGTTTGTGGGAAGTAGAAATATAATGACTCCATCGTTCTTGAGTGAGCATTACTCATGCCTTCGAGTTGAAAACACGGGCTCAGAGCAGATTTCTTGAAACGTCCCCACGTTCTCTGCCACACACAAGCAGGGCGGTGAGGGGCAGAGGCTGAGCAAAGACGGCTTGCTCAGGAGAACCTTCATGTGTCTTGTGCTTTAATTTAAGAGTTGCACAGGGTGGGGAGGAGCTTTGGAACGGACTCCTGCCCTGGGGGGGGGGGAAGGAGGGGGAAATTTGGTTCCCCCCCCGTCCCCTTTCCCCATTTGAAAAAAAACCCCCCCCCCCCAAGAAAAACTACCCCTTCTATTTGTCCCCTGGGAGAAAATACCCTGGCTGAGAGGATATTGCCTCTCTGCTGCCAGTTGGGAGGAGGTAAATGCTTTTCCTCAAACGTTTTTCCTGTCTCATACCTCTGGAGTCTCCAGGATGGCGTGGGCTCTTTCGTGTCCCCTGCTGCCCCACACCTCTGGCACACCTGAGGAACTTGGTTGTGGGAGCAAACCTCCATGCGGCCTGGCCACATCTCTCAGCCCTGCCAGAAGTCATCTCCTGTGGCGGTGGGCTTTCCAGAGAGGAGGGCAAGAAGTCTCTCGCAGCCTGAGCTCTTCTGCTCTAAGCTGCTCTTTGCATGGTGAGCAGAACCAAGAGGAGCCCAGAACAATTTCTTCCTCCCTCTGTCACGGCCGTGCCACTCTGAGTAACTCCTTTGCAGCCATCGGTGTGGATCAGATGGGGCCCAACCACACCAGCTTCATTGCGGAGACTAAATTGGCCTGATATTATATTAGAAAACCAGCTGCTTCCTCACCACTGGATTATTAAGCAGGAGGGATGCTTAATGAATAGCAGCTGCTTTGGTTTAAAGGTCTCGTACTGTAACTTGGGTTACTGAGTTTTCAGCCTGCCATTTTCCAATCCCTAACAAGCCCATGCTCTCCAAGGATTATCCTGCTCTTGCTTCCAAACTTGGCTGAAAGGACAGGCAGAATGAGAAAAATTCTAATCACATTCTTCTGTATCAGAACACATTGCTTTAGTTAACTAAGAGGCCACTATATCAAAGCAAAGCAAAGCAAAGCAAAGCAAAGCAAAGCAAAGCAAAGCAAAGCAAAGGGTGAAACATTGTTTTTAACATTACTTGTCCTGGATGACAAACTAGGAAGTGCGCAACCTACATCATTAGGATCCATCATGTCATAAGAAGCTGCTGCAAATGTATAAAACGATGCTGCAAGAGATGGGCACGAGGACCACAGCCTTGACTGAATGCCACACCTCTCCTTAGAAGCAGCTGCTCCCAGTTCTTTGGCAGTGCCCCCAGAGATGTATCGCTCCATGCCCCCCCATGGAATCGAAGTTCCCCCTCCCACCTCGGCAGCACACACAGTGTGCAAATCACGAGGCGTGCTTACCCAGATTGCAAAGCGGGGAGGACTTAAGCCACAGCCTGCCATCTGCTGAGAACGGGCAGCTCTGTCCAGTTTGCAGACTTCCTCCTTTCCTCACCCCTAAGTCTCTTCCACACAATGCTATTTTATTTTTTAAAAAAACAGGAAAAATCTGCATGTATTTTTGTATTTATTTTCCATACTGACGTATTAAAAGGATGTATATTCCCATTGTCTAAAGTGGGTTGGTGTGGATTGTAAAAATATACCGACTGTTGCACACTTGTCAAATGTGTGCATTTTATTGAACACCTTTTCCTTTTGTTTGGAAAACATCACAAGACGGGAATCATATGCATTTCAGTTCATAGATTGTGCCCATTTCTACATCAGGTTTTGGGAGGTGCAGATTGGGCAAATCTACTTTTAAAAATGTCAACAGACCAAATTTCTTGCCCTCTCCTACTTACAGTGGGGAAGACACAACTGGGAATAAGCATGAGATAATAAAAAGGTCAAACAAAATTCCAGGGTGGCAGATCAGGCATTTCTGCTGCATATTAATAATCTAATAAAGACAGAAACTTGCTTCATGAATGCAGGACAAGAAAAATTCTGGCTT
Organism: Varanus komodoensis; assembly: GCF_004798865.1. Lineage (NCBI taxonomy): Eukaryota > Metazoa > Chordata > Lepidosauria > Squamata > Varanidae > Varanus > Varanus komodoensis. The sequence continues at coordinate 8,925,877 of NW_025335854.1, forward strand.
GCCTCAAAAGGACGAAAGATGTTTGGAAATATCAGCAAACAACAGTTCTGGAATGCTGGCAAAAGGAATGGCCAATGTACACCTAGACTTAACCGAGGATTGTATTCTGCTCAAACCATTTGGAGAAGTAGCGTATTCCTTACACTGCAGCTCACCTCCATGCCAAGAAGACGCAGAAGAAATGACATTTGATCAAAGTTTCCCTGAAGTGAGAATTCCAAGCAAATTTGGAGTTTCCTCCATGGGTGATATTTCTGAAGACGGCAAAAGAAACAGTTCTATGACTTGGTGGATTATCTCAGGAAGGTGCGCTGCACTCCTGCCTCTTGGGATCTGTTGATAATATCAGTGGAGTTGTTCGCCAATATGTCCCTTGGAATTTCACCAGCACTGGCTCCTGCAGGCTGGGCTACAGGCTGAGCAGGTGGTACTCCACCCGTGAGGGAACCTTTGGTACCTTCTCCGAAGCACCACTAGCCGAACGTTGCAAGTCCTCAGAAGCATCTCCATGCTTCCCTTCTTGCAAAAGCCAGCAGGTACAGAACCAGCTGAGGGTCCTTTCAGGGCCAGCTTATGGAGCCAGGGAGATGGAGCCCCTGCATAACAGGCCTGGCCTACATTTATGAAGTTTCAGGTGGCCTTCACTCGTGGCTGAGACAACATCTCCCCATTTTCCATGCTGCGGGAAAGGCCAGCTGTCACAAACTCGCTGGGGGTTGTTTAGGGTTCCAGGGAATGGGTGATGTTAGGAGATAACCGGAGTGGACTAAGTTGGACTAGGGACCCAGGAAACATGGGTTTTAGTCCCTACTTGGTCCTGAAGCTCACTGAGAGGCGTTGGACCAATTGCTCACTTTCAGCCTAATCTACCTCACAGGGTTGTTGTTGTGAGGACTAGATGGAGTTATGTAAGCCACCCTGGGTTCTAGGAGGAAAAAGGCAGGCTGTAAATGCCACATAATAATAATAATAATAATAATAATAATAATAATAATAATAATAATAATACATCACATTTTGAGAGAAATGGTGGGTGGGTACTAGCCCAAAGTAACTTTTCAGGAATTTTGAGGGAAGGAAAAGAGTGGGGAAAGGAGAGGAAAGTAAACAACATCAGGAACCACTTCTTGAAATGTGATACACTCGGTGATGTGAGCCAGGCTTCCCTGGCTTAAAATCTGTGAGGGTCCGGCATCCCTTAGTGGCAGAGAGCAGAAGCGACTGAGGTGCCCCCAGGCAATGTCACCTTGCTGTGACACTACCTGGAACATGCCCGCACAGAGAGGCAGGTTGCTCTTAAAACCTTGCCAAGCATCCAAAAAGGCACCCCTGCCAAAGACACAACTGGGGAGCGGCATTCGGCGCTCCCAATGACGTCCCGCTTCAACACCCTCCACATCCTTCTCCATCCGATCCCGAATTTCCATGGCACTGCTTCCCTGCGAGCGAGCCCAACATCTGCCCAAAGCTGGAGCAAGAGACGTTTGCGGTGCCAACTTGTGCAACCTTGCCTCACAAAGGGAGTCTTTCTAATGGCAGGATAAATCGGCTCTTCCTACCGTGGGGAAGCCCCCGGGTCAGTCCTCTTTGCTGCAGACCTTCAGCCAGGCCTGGATCCTGGCTCTATTGCCCCCTCCTGGTGCCGCTGTCCACAGAACCAAGGAGCAGATGTGCTTTGCGAAGGAACACGCCTCTTGTAATTGGTGCACAGTAAAAACATGCAGACTGAAAGGGGACTCTCATTTCGGATGTGCTCAGACTGAGTTGCAAATGGATTTGAACAAATCCATCAAAGAGGCAGTGGGTTTCCATAGGAGACCTTCCTGTCTGTAGGGACGAAGGGGTCCTAGAAGGTGCAGGACTGAGAAAGAGGTGAGTGGCTGGGAGAAAGGAGGAAGGGGAGCAAAGCTTGTCGAGTGCCCGCTGAGTATCCCAAATCCTGCCCCAAATTAATGTGATTGGAACCAACCAGTTTTCCCTAACCTGTTTTCCTTCAGATGAGCTAGACTGGAATGCCCTTTCCCAGCCAGAATTCCAGTCTGATGCAACTCCAGGGAACTAGCTTGCGATGCAGTGTTCAATAAGGATATACAGACACGGAGTGGTGATCAAGACACCATACTTCAAGGACTTCATATTCATCATCTCCACCAATGGCAGAAGACCCTGAAATGCAGGGCAGTGGGAGCAAAGGCTGAGCAAAGATGGTTTGCTCAGGAGAACCTTCATGATGTCTTGTGCTTTAATTTAAGAGTTGCACAGGATGGGGAGGAGAAAATACCCTGTCTGAGAGGATATTGGCTCTCTGTTGCCAGTTGGAAGGAGGTAAATGTTTTTCCTCAAATGCCCCGTGGTTCCAGGTGGATTTTGCCTCCTTTAAGCTTAGCTTTGCTCCGTTGCCTGTACAAATCTAAGACTGGCTGTTTAGAAATTTGGAGTGGAGTTCTGTACAAGTGAAAAGAGCCAATTTTGGTCGGCTGAGCGTGCAGGCGCTGGCCCCATCCAGCCACCCAACATTATTAAGTTCTCCGTCTTGCGCTATCACAATTGTCACCCTTTGAAGATCTTTGTTTTATAGCCGTCACGTCATGCTTATTTTGTCCCCGTCTTCGCAAGTCTGTATAATTCATCCTCTATGTCTGCACAACAATTACAGCATTTATCAGAAGGGCTGAATCACGGGCGGCTCCCCGGGGTGTTCAATACGAACTTGTTACTGCAGCTCTCGTCTCGATCGGATAAAGGCCGGGCTATTCCTGCGAGAGAGCCATGCCCCCGCCCCCGACATGCTTGCGTGCCTCGCCACGAGGCCAAGCCGCGGCGTGCTGTGCCACAGGTGAGGGCACACGACCGTCTTGGCGGCTATTATTTATCTGCACGGTGCAAGCGTCTCTTTTAAATAATGCTTTTCTTTAAATGGTGTGTGTCTAATGGCTCGCGAAGACTTGGCAGCCGTTGCCTGGAACAGGGGAAGGTGGGCCTAGCCCAACAGGAGCCCTCTGGGGCTTTGCGAGCGAGCCGAGCCGTGCAGCCTGCTTCCTCAGGTGAGAGGAGGCGGGCTCCATTCGCTGGCCCAGCCCACACCTGTGCACGCCCTCTGGGGCCACACATCCCCTTCCAAGCAGGAGGGCTGGTGGGGGACGTTACTCTGCCCCTGGAGCTTAATCCCTCCCCCTGCCAGCCTCATGATTTCGCGCAGGGATCCCCAACATTTTGGGCCCGGGGGAATCCGAGCAGTGGCTGCAGGCACCCCCACAAATGGCGCCTACTAAGGAAGTGGCTAGCTGCATAATGGAGGCCATTTGGGGGCCGTGTGTGGGGCAGAGGAACAGCAAGGCTAGAGGCCGCGAGGGAGGGGGGCATGGAGCGGGATGCTTCTCCAGCCCTGAGAGAGCGTCCCCCTTGGCTCTGTCTCGCTCCACACCCCGCCTCTCTGGGCCTCTGCAAGAGGTGCTGCCCCACTTTAACTTTACACGTGGGGTGGGGTGTTGGGCTGGGCCTCCTGGCCCTATGGATGTATTCAGAGGGATGTAGGAAGAAGGGGGCTGGGGCACACAGAGACGCGGTGCTGTGTGGGATGGCAAGGGCCACTCAGCACCTGGCCGTGGAGGGTGGAGGTGGAGAGGGTGGAGTTGGGCGCATGGAGGGGCTTCCTGAGGAGACCCCTCAGTGCCCGCTGAGGTCCAGCAGAGAGCCGAGCGGCCCCCCTCCCCAAGAGGACGCATTCTGCACCAGCTGGCTGCTCCGCGGCAGGCGTGGCCCTTCATCCTAACCTGGGGAAGCGGACGGATTTGCCTTGCTGTGCGAAGCGCTGAGGACTGAGTGGAAGCCCCAGCGAGCCCGTGAAGGGGGCCGACACGCGCTGGGGCTGGAGGGAGCCTGGCACCCGCCAGGTGGGGCCGGCACCGAGCGCAGGTGGGCCCGAGAGGGGAGGCAGGGCTGGGGCGCAGGTGGCTGGGCACACAGGCCCATGAGGCAAGGGCTCTCAAGTCCGAGGGGCCGGGAAGCGAGGCCAGCCACTCTCAGCCGGAGCAGATGCAGCTCCGGAAAGCCGGGGGTGGCGCAGGCTTGCGTAAAGTGCGCCCGTGCTGATGCATGACGCGCGGTCCTTCGGCAAGATCGCCCCTCCCGGGACTTGATGCGACCTCGTCATCTTCTGCTTTGAGGGGATCCTTTTTTCCGGCAGGGAAGTTATCTCGAGTTCCACTCCTTCCGCTTGTCACTCTGGGGAAAGGGCTTGTGAGAGTCTGACTGGAGATTTGGATGGAAAGCCGGCTGACATAGTGCAGGCATTTAATTCCCAAAGCAGCGGGCAATTCAGACAGGCGCAACGGCTGTGTCCGAGGTGCTGAATGCTTGTGCCAGAAACGGGATTCTGCAAGCACCTCTTTGGTCCTTTCCCCTGGGAAGGGAGACGGAGTGGTGGGGAGGGGAGGTGGCAGGGGCGAGCGGAGGGAGCTACCAGCCTGCATTACCCTTTCCTGTGGCTGCTAGGAAGGAGTGTCCATGTCAGCTCGAAAACCTGTGTTGAAAACTTCTCCAGCTTCCCTCCCAGAAGCTTATGTTCCTCTCTTTATTTCTATCCTGCCTTATAACCAAAGCTCTCTAGTCAGTTGTCAAAAATTGTAAGCCGTAAAACTATAAGTCACAGTGGACTTGGGGGTTATCCCTGTGAGTATGTGAAGGAGAAAAGCCAGTGGAACTCCCAGACCGGGATGGGGCCTTCATGTTGAAAGTGGCCCCTGAATCAAGATGATAAAATTCAGGGTAGCATTTTTGACACAGGAAATTTGAATGGCTAACGATTTCAGCTGATCAAGACAGCTGACATAAATGCTCCATTGTATGTTATTATATGCCTGGAAGATGACAGACTTTGCCCGAACTGAAAAGAGGACAGTCTTGGCTGCTGGCAGGCCTCAGTGGGGAGCAATCCAGGGGTTACCCTGAAAAAGCCCTGCTCCCCTGTAGCCCTTGGAGGAAGCCCTCAGAGGCTCTCTGGAGCGTCTGGTAGGTTCACGTCCCATGAGGTGCTCCATCAGGTACTGCATTCCTGAGCCATGTGAGGCTTTAGAGACTGAATCAGGAGCTTTCTCAGAAACGAGAAGGCAGACAAACAGGCAAGCCAGAATTGGGTTTGTCCACTCAGATCTTCTGGTCCCAGTTATTAATCTGGTCACTGAAATTTGTACAAGCGGCAGCTTCCAAACAGTCTTCAAGGGTAGCCCCACATGGAGTGAATTGCAGCACACTGCTGGGTCATCCCTACACAGGTAGAGACTTAGCTGGGCCACCATCTGAAGCTGGTAGAAGGCGCTCCGTCACCAGTGAGGCCAGCTGGGCCTCCAGTGAAAGAGAGACCCACTAAGCCATGAGCAGCTCCTTCAAGAGGAGCACAACACATTCAGCCCCACCAGGGCCCCATTCAGTTCATCGTCACAGCCAGGCTCCGATTTAGCACATCACCTGCTGATGATGAATGAAGTGGAGTAGGAGAAGCATCCCGGTAGCAACACACCCCAGAACTTGGAGGATCCTTCTTCACTGGTTTCATGCGACTGCTAGTGTGGGAAGCAAAGCTGATTCCCGAGGAATCGCAGGCTTTAGAATCTAGGAGGCCAGGAAGTATTCCCCACATACCACCTTCTGTGTTGGCTGTCCCAGCAGGAGCAGAACCACCGCAATGTGGGACCACCCGCCCTCACCTCGGTCAGTTGGCCCAGAAAGATGCCATGCTCAGTAGCCTCAAAAGCTGCCGAGAGGCCCAGCCATACCAACAGGGTCACAATCCCCCATCTCTCTCCCGGCATAGGCCATCATGCAGGGCAACCTCTCCGCTTTCCTCTGCAACCTTCTTGAAGTCGGTGTCCCAGATGTTCTAGACTGCAGCTCCACCGTTCCCAGTCCATGTGCCTCGTTCCCCTCCCCTCTGGCCAGAGGGAAGGATGGGAGAGGTGGTAGGCTGGGTACTGGCCGCAGCTTGCCTCACACCCTTGCTCTTTGGGTCTCCACGCAAAGAGCTAATTTTCCTCCTGGAAGTTTTGAAAGTGCAGGACCTCCCAGACAAAAAGTGCACAAGATATAAATCAAAACTTTTTTTCCCCTTTGCTTAACATTCCTCAGATGTTATGCCTCAGGCAGAATGTCTAAACGCATGGTAAAATTTTGCTTGCGGCATAATTCAGGGCGAATCTCGTACTGAAGCAACTGCTTGTCTAGTTACTTGTATATTTTTCACCGTTCAAAAGGCGCCTTCTGGGAATGTAAGTCCACTCTTTTTGTTGCATCCTTAGTAAGCAGGATAAAAATTGTCCCTCCGTTTTCTTTAACCATTTCTGCATGAGTGAAGCCGTTGCCTATTCTGCTGCTGGAAAGTACAATGAGCAGCTTCTGAAATCTCACCAAATTCCCTGTTGTCGCACTTTTGCTTGCCGTTCTGAAAAGACTCCCAGTTTAGCACTGTGCCATTTCTGTTTTCTTCCCATAAGTGCACAGAAACACCCTCATTTCTTCAGAACTCACTTTTAATGTTCATTTAAAAACACATCTATTTCTAATATTCTGATGTTCATATTCCAATCACTGCACTTTAAGAGGACTTAGCAGAGGAGTTGTTCAGAGTTGTTATCCCAAAATCTCAAGGCATCACCGTCTGCAGTAAGTTCGGCATCTATTCGCTCACATACCTTCCCGGACCTGTAAATTTAGTAGCAGAAGCTATTTCTTCCACTCTTACGAAGATCCCCATCTCTCCGAAAATTTTGATAATGAAATATTATTCCACACTGAGACTTAGAAAGTGGGTGTGTCAGCAGAAACGAGGAAAGCCAGATTTCAAAATAAATTTTAACTACTTCTTTTTAAAAAGTTAGCTAACTTTGCCTATTAAACAAGCTAAAGGGTTTTTTAATAGAATTTATTTGCATTAGCCATAGGCATTTGCATAAATTTTGCAATAATATAAAACCAGCATACAAGATCAGGAAGATTATGCATGTACATCAGATATATATGTACCAAAATAAATGCCAAAATTTGAACAGGTGAATCTATAAAAATTACAATTTTAAAATCATGCTTGATGTGATTTTAGTTGTGACTGCTAAACATTTAGCTGACTATACCATCACCTGTTTATCCTGGTCTGCAAGAAAAAGAGATGCATAGAAGTCAGAGGAATGACCTGGCTTTTTAACTAACAAGGAGCAAAACAACTCTAAAGTTAAGCACTGACAGCTGAGAAGTTCAATGAGCTATAAGTTGGCTAGTTATTTAACTAGTTGATTTCCTCAACTGGAAACCACAAGGGTTTCTGCTTTGGATGCAAAGCAAAGGCAATGGAAGAATAATACTTCTTCCACTTTGGGTATCACAACAGAATAGGGTGACCAGGAACCAGAAAGTGGAAGAAGTTGCCTTGCATGAAAACTAATGGAAGGAGCTTGTCAACATGTTCCTGACAGCAAAAAACACAAATTGGGTGTGGAATCTGAGTGCAAACAGAAGTGAGACTAAGAAAGTTAGTCTGAATGAGTCCAAGAGCATTCTCCCAAATGGAATGCAACCTTCTGGAGCCAAGGAACTCTTGCCTTGAACCTACAACCATCCCTGTTTTTCTTGTCAGGTTCTGTTGCACTGAATTTGATGTTCTTCTCTGCTAGGCAGAGGCAGCTCAACCAACCTCTGAAACTGGACTACAGCACCCATTCCCACCACACTCACACTTGTTAAACTGCTGTCAGCAAACTTTGCTGAATGAATGAATGAATGTTGAACGAAACGCAGGTAGAAGTTTGAAAATACAGTTTTGAAACACGGAAAGCATATTTAGATGAGAGTTGCTCAGTAAGTCCGCATTTGTACAGCATTTTGGGAGAAAGTGATTAATAGGTGTTTAATAAAGGGTTGATCAATAACTATAGATCGTTTTGGGGCTCTGGATGTGAGTTACAACCATCTGCAGCCATGTCAAGCTGATGTGCTAATTATGTGTCCTGCTCACACAGCTTTAATATGCATGACCGGGTTTGAAATAAACTGATTCCAAGGCAAGTAAAAAGCTACTGTTATGGGCATTAAGCAGTCACCTTCCTTTGCCGGATTTTTTCTAAATTGTCTGCGGGTTACCTGTCGATTTATCTACCCACCCCACACATAGCACAAGCTTAAAAAATCCTTTAGACATACTTCATCCGGATTTAATGTAATGTAGATGTTCTTATAATCCATATTAATGTCAAATCCCATACTGCATCCTAGAAAACTCTTGAAGGTGTGGATGTTGATGCTTGAATGGAAGGGAAAGCATGCCGTTAGTGTCATATTTGGATGAACTGCAATGCGAGAGTAAATAATGTTTTGCTACATGGCTCTGACAACGTTCGTGGGGCGTGAGGCCTGGCTTCTCAGGTGCATCGGTCCCTGAGAATCTAAGCTTTCTTTTAAGCAAAGCAGGTTGCTGCTCCTCAAGGTTGTTGAGTAAAATGTTGGATAAAAGGGGGAGGCAGCAGGAGGTGAGGCTTCGGAAAGCTGGAGGGGAGATGCTGATGGTGCGCTGTGCCAGAGGCAGAAGACGTGGCCACGGATGCGTTGGAGGTCGGTTAGTGAGCCGGGAGGGCGAGGGGGGCCGCACCGTTACCAGTGCGAGGGGTGAGTCCCTCCGACTGAGGACCAGCTCGGAAGGAGAGATTTCGCAGGGTGTGGTGTGCCATCATGGACTTCTGAGATCTGCTGAGTGTTTTCATGTGTGGAGGCAGCTGATAATACGCTGGGGAGGGGTGCTGGCTGCATTCACACGATACGGCGAGCGATCTGGTGTTGTTACTATGGTTTGCGTCTTTTCGCTACGATCCACTGAAGAGATGATCCAGTGGTTCCTACTTTATTGTGGCTTCCATCCTCCCTGCTCAGTTCTTCCACTGTTGGCATGTATCGCACCAGTAACTTGCTGTAGATACATGGTGGCTGTGTAAAATGTGTCTGACCGGCTTCTCAAGTCAGTTCTATACATTTTTACTCAAAAGTAGGGCATTCCCAGCTGGATGTGCATGGGATCGCGAGGCTGAGATTTTTCACTAGCTGTGAGCCAGTTCCCCCACACTGAAGTCATGGTGTGTGTGAGGGAGAAGGGTGCCGGAGAGCGAAAACAGCAGCTCCCAGAAAGACTTGCTTGCTTGCTTGCTTGCGATCAGCTGTTTTGAGCATGGTTTGTAGAGTGCATTCTGAATGCCTGCTCAGGACTTATTATGTTGGATGTGGCCCAAAGGAAAAGTCATGTCTTCCGCCCTGGGCTTGATACCTGAACAAGTGCTGTTTTTTCCGATCTCTTTCAGTAGATTAAATGCCAAAATTTTAAGAGTAAAGCTTTTGTCCCCAATGGAGCTAGAAGCAGATGTGCTCATGCTGAAATCAATGGGACTTAAGTGAGTTGTAACTAACTTGCCTCATTGATTTCAGCCTGATTTAAGCATGGTTAACACTGGTTGGATTAAGGCTATCAGGCCGTCTGTCAACGAAGCAAGAACATCCATACCAGGATCATGGGCATGCCAAGAAAAATGAAGCCGCTCAATGAAGTTTTTGCCAGGAATGGTGTCATCACCAGTGGAGGAATTGGATTCTCCTTGGCATGTGCCATGGGCGCCCTCTGTCTGTCAAAGCTCGGAGTACACGGAATAGTCTCCCCTTTCGGTTCTCTGGCCAAGCACAGCACTTTGGAGGATGGAAAGCTCCCATCAACTATTCACGTGGCACATTCATGCTTGTGTGTGTGTTTGAGGGTGAGGGTGTGTAGCTTCACTGACACTGTTTCTTCTGAGGGCGTTTCTTTAGATGCTTCCCCCTCCGTGAGTTCCTGCCCTAGTTGAATCACACGTGGAACCGTCCTCATTCATGGAGTGAACAGAAAGGAGTCAGAGGAATCAAGCAGAGGTTCGAAGCCATCCAGTCCATCAGCTCTGGTGTCCAGTGAGATCACCGAGGGCAAACAAGGGCACCTCAAGTGAGGGCAATTGGAACGAACGGGAGATTCGCTGAAAAGTCTTCCAGAAAGGGAGCTATTTGTGAAGCGAATGGCTTCAGTTTGGGTTGGAAGGCACTAGGCTTCAGCTCCTGACTCCCCTGCAGCACCAGTCGTCCCAGTCAAACATGAACCTGGTAGAGGGAGCACTTCACTGGGGTAACAGTAGAGCTGTTGGTTGGCCAGATGCTCCATCCGCTGACCCCAGCTCCTGTCCACTCGCTCCTAGGCTTCAAACCAGCACGGTCAAGCTGTCTCCACCAGAGAAGACCTTGCTTGGCTAACCTCCTGGTCTCCTTAGCGTCTGCCTGTCCATCTCGAACTGTGCTGCCAGACTTTGGTCTTTGGGCATTTACCTGTAGCCTCCAGAATGTCACCCACCATCCATCTGGGACAATATCCATTGTCTCTGCCATCACTGGACTTTCCTCAGCTTTGGAAATTTGATGCCTTGCTTGCCTTGGACTACATTATTTGCCTCTGTCCCCTCCTATTCTGCCTCTGGGACTTGCCCTGTGTCTGTGCCGTGGCCAGCTGGACTGACGCCCTGCTCCTTCCACCCCCGTGAGCCCAGAAAATGTCTTGCTAGGATCCTTGCTAGTTCCGGACAAAGTCCTAGTTAAAGTTGTTAAGGCTACAGTCCCGTATGCACCTGCAGAAGGTTAAGCTCCATCCTTGCACGCCTAGAAGGAGAGTGGCTGTCTTATCGAGACTGAAAATAGAGACAGGCTTCCGTGTGATTTCCTTATGACCATCCCGAGGCACCTTCACTGATGGATCAGTGTCAAGACTGGCTGCCCCTTTCTCCGCCCCCGCCGCCTTCTTTCTTTCCACCATTCAGGATTCGTGACACGGTCCATCCCCTTCTAGTTTTTATAACCTCCTCATTAAGTCAACTCAGCTACTGTGGGAAGCCCCAGTAATTAAATAATTTGGGTTACAGGATCTTTAATTAAATGTAATTACACAGGCCATCATCTTACCCGCCTCCCACCTCGACCCCGGCGGCATCAGTGCTAAAAAGGTATGCGATGGGAACCCCCGCCTCTTTGCTGACACGCTGCCCATGACAAATGCAACGGTAAACTAATCCGACAGGCATCAGCAATGGCGTTCTGGCACAAGGACCTAATGGAATCTGCCTTCCATTAGTCGAGCTTCATCCCAGAGTGGGCCCGAGCTACAAAACAGATGCACTGCCTGATACGTTTCGTAGGGCCAACTTCTATGGGTGCGGCCAAATGCAGGCATTTTGAGTTTTCCCAAATCCGGTTCTGTAGCATCACAATATCAACATGCTTTCCTTAGAAATGCCTCCCCGCTTTGGACTTCCTTCCATGCGCACCCTCTCTGGCTGCACACCGTATGCACAAAGCGCATCAGGAATGCAAAAGAGCATGGGGGTGGATGCTGTCCTCGCCAGATAAGCCAGATGGGGTGCTCAGCAGAGCATTGCATGCGGAAATTGGTGAGGCCCATGCGGGGAGTGTGGGTGCGTTGGAAGGAATAGCAAAGCCACGGCAGGCTCCTCTTCGCACGTGTTGCCACTGGGACAGCAGCCCACCTGTGGCAGCTCCGCGATTGGATGCTTTTCTTTCGGGCCTAAACGCTTTCCACTTCGACCTGATTCATAGGCAGCAGTGGCGAGCAGTGAGTGAATTGCCTCGTAGCCTAACCAGGATGTGCCATGAGGTTGCTTGTCTTCCATCCACCAACCACATCTTCTCTGGGAAATGCAAATTTCCAGTCAAAGACTCTGGCTTCACGGCATGGCAGGAGGGGGAAGAATCTCCTTGCCATGCCAGTTCCCCAGTAATGCAGTTATCCAGCTGGAATGATGCAGGGAAACTGAGTTTGGCCATTGCAGCTCTCAGCCACCCCATTAAATGTTTGCGGTAAGCAAAGAAGCAAAGCAGAGCTGATCCGTGGTAACTTGCACCCGCTGTTCCATGCCCTGCCTAAAAGCAAAAGCTGTTCAAACCACATGGTCTGAGCAAACCAAAGGGATCAGCCACACTCCAATTAAAGCGAGACCTGGCCAGGCCCTGCGATGCCTTGTCTCGCTTTCTTCCTATTAAGGGTACGTCTGACACCAGGTTAAACCTGTTGAAGGGAAGCCGCAGCACGTAGGCTGAGGTTATGTGTGTTTTCATCTGTGTTTATTGCCTGCCTGTGCTCCGTGGGGACAGCTAAAAACCAAACTCAAAATGATTGCTTAATGGACAGGAGGACACAGCATTCTGCAATGCGTAAAGAAGTTACGGGGGATCAAGTGAGAGGGCAGCCCAAGCTGGGAAGAGAAGCGCGTCTCCCAGAGAAGAAATTTTCCTCTCCTCGTCATGCTTGGTTATCCACAGACTAACAACGCTATCCAGTTGTTTACTAGGCTAAACATGGATTTCAAAGCTGGGAGACGCATTTCTCGTTACTCCTTCCAGTTCCCAACAGGCTGCTGTGCACTGGTCTTTTGCAGCAAAGATGGCACGGCTTTTGGTGCCTTAAAGCAAATCACCCCATCAGCCCCTGCTTCCCAATTTGAGCCATACCAGGCCACTTAAGAACAGCCCCATCGTGTCTGCCAAAAGACCATATAACCTTCCGTTCCTTTTCCAAAGGCACCAGCCAAATGCCCCTGAGAAGCTTGCAAAGGGGCATTCCATTCATTTCTGTCTTTTTATTTGTTTGGCGTATTTCTGTCCTGCCTTCCTGCCTTCCAAAAATCCAAGATCTGGTTGGACGAGACAGAAGGCAGAAAGCTGTCTGGTTATGTCCACCAGGAGTCTCTGAGCAGCAAGCAGCTTGTGGGGGACAGTGGGCGGGGAGAGGAATGAGTAGCGCTGCAGGATCTGCGCTCCCCGCATTGCCCTAGTCAGGTTTTGCTTCTGAAGTCGGACGTTCAGGTCTTCTGTCAGCGTCCCACCCACCCTGCTGGCCAACCGCTTCCCTAGCTGAGCTGCCTGGGGTTGTCTGGGGAGAAGTGACCGATGGCAGGTACCACAAGATAGGAATCGCCCATGGTGCATGATCCCAAGGCCCTGCATTGGGCAGTGGTGCTCAGCCAGCAGGGGATGCTGGGCTGCTGGCCGAGCACAAGCCCCGAATGCTCAAGCCAGGCCTTGGCAAGCTGGGGGCTTAACGATGTCTATCAGTTCCCAGAGCTGATACTGTGGACGAGCACTGCCCGTGGATCTTCCGGTGGCTTCCCTCTACCTGCCCCAACCGAGTCACCTGTGGAACCCTCATTCTGCAGTGTGAGGCCTCCGTAGGTGCAGTCCACTGGAGATCACTGGGAGAGGCATTGACTGTCCCTGATTCCCCCAATTCCAGCCCTTGGATCCGTGAACCTTGTCCTCTGGAACGGCGTTCTGGCTCATGGCCGGCCAAGCTGAAGACAGGAAGTGGCCACCAAGGATTCCTTTCCTTCCCCAGTGCCTTTCGCTTGCATTGCACTGCATTTTCAAAGCCACCCAGTTAGCTTGGCTTTGAGAAAGGAGCTGTGTTTGAGCAGGTGGAAGATGCAGGGGGAGTTAATTTTGCAGAGAAATTCAGCGTGAAACAGATCTGACAGCTCTGAGGGTGGGCCAGGTTTCCTGCTTCATTTATGAAAAGAAAGGCCTATGCTAAGCAGCTGACTGTTTGGGGGGGTGGAGAGGGAAGCCTTCGCAATTCCATAAAGTCAGGATTTGCCCAGCAGAGAGAGGGAGAGAGAATGAGAGAGAGAGAGAGAGAGAGAGAGAGAGAGAGAGAGAGAGAGAGAGGAGGTCAGGGGTGGCTGAAGGGGGCCCTTGAATACCGCCGTTGCTGAGCATCGCCAGAAAAAGCCTGAAGCTTTTGAAGGACATTCTTCAGAAGCAGCGTAAATCTTTCCTCCTTCCAAAAACACCTGGCAGTTTCCAAATGAAAAGCATTTTAAGGATGTGCTGCAGAAGGAGGTGCAAAGCCAAAAAGGCAACAACTAACAGGAGGTGGTTGAGGCCCATCGGGGAGGGTGTTCAGGGATAGGCTGGACATGCACATGGTAGGCATGGAGTGAGCGGAGCCGGCTGGAGCCGGAGGTCAGACTAGATGGCCGGGGAGACCCTTTCTGACTCGCCCTGTTTCTATGTTTCTAACTTATACCGATCTAAAAAGTTTGGCCATTTGAACTTGGACTGGAGGCAATTCCCTGAGTTCTACGGAGACAGAGATGGAAGGATAAATATATTGGTGCACAATGACTAGGTTAGCAGATGTCAACCCCGAGGTTTGCTCTCTAGTTTGAAATCCCCCCGCAGAATCTGAAGTCCAGATATGGCCGGATGGTTCTGTGTGTCCCCGCCAGCCCCCAGTCAGGCAGTGGGTCCACCTCCTTCTGCAGTGAGCGGATCAGCACCTCAAGTGAAGGAGGGACAGACGGCAGGCCAGGGACTGGTGTGGACAGGCGGGGAAAGCTTGACCTGGCTCCACATTCTATTTTCATTCGAGCTGGCCTTGAAAAAGTGGTGCGAAGGAGGATGAGTGTGGTTTTTAAAAAATCTTCCACGACTGCATGACGTTGTTGCGCATCAGGGAGAAGCATTCTACCCATTCTCCAGACGTGCTCATGTTCTGCGCTTGTGTGGGCTTGCTGCTTTCTCCCCGGCACGGCACGGCACGTGGATGAGTTGACAGAGGAAGAGGAGTCTAGGGTAATGGGGTTGCTGTCCCACTTCAGCTTGGAGTCCCCCTGTGGTGCACCTTAAGAGCCCAGGCAGGGCTGCCCCTCCCCGGAGACTAAACATAACCCTGACATCTCAGCAACGGAACAAACTGCAGCCGGAAGACCCATGGGGGGCGGGGAGCGCAGGCCGGGGACCCTGGTTCAAACCTGAGGGCAGAAACTGGTGTGCACCATCTCACTTCAAAACCACAACGGGGTCAATTAATAACTGAGGGCTCCGGTGGTGTAGTGGTTAAGCGCTTGGGGCTGGGACTCAGGAGATCCAGGTTCCAGTCCCCACTCAGGTCTGGAACCAACTGGGGCACCTCTCAGCCCAACCCACCTCACAGGGGTGCTGCTGTGTGGAGAAGACTGAGAGCAAGAGGAGGAGGAGGATGTAAGCTGCTTTGAGTTCCTTAAAAGAAACAGAGCAGGATATAAATCTAACAAATAAATAAATAAACTCGAAAAGCGAAGAAATCGGAGGCGTCCCATTCGGCAAGAAAAAAGCCAACCTTGGGAAAGATCACGCCCCCGAATTTGAGCATGAATGCATCTAGCAGTGCACTGAACTTCCCAGGCCAGTGCCTTCCAGGTCTGTTGCATTACAGCTTCCCTGATTCCAGCCAGGAGTTGCAGGGGACCATTTCTAGAAGCCACCAAGACAGGGAAAGCTGTGGTGGAGCCCAGAGTGGAGCTCTCATTTTCCAAAATGGGAGATCACTGGACTAAAACAGTGCCTTTGAAGGAGCTGAAAGCTGATGTCCACCCAGGGAAGCAGGAGAGGTTATGGAACACCCCTTCTCCTCCTCTGGGGCTCATTCCATGTCAATTTCCATAATTTCTTTTATTTATTCAACTTGTTAGTCACCCTAAAGCCCAAGTTTTTGGGGCAGTGCACATGAATATAAAACAAAGAGGCAAAAAAATCAATGGCATCCAGTTAAATCCAGATAAAACTAGAGCAACCAAAATGCAATTTCAAATAGCAAAGGCTAAAATATAGCAAACAATACCAAGAAGATCAAAAGATATCTGCAGACATGAAAGGAGCTTTAAGACTCTGTTTTACGATAAGCGGGACACTTTAATATTCAGCAAGATTAAAAGAGAATAGGCTTTTAAGAGAATGAATTTTTAGAGAATCAAAAGGTTTTGTCTGGATGCCAACACTGACCATAAAGTAGGGGCCAGGTAGGCCTCTCTGAGAGAAAGCGTTTCTTTGCCCATCCAGCGGTTTTCCTCACACCTGGAGAGCACTGCATTTTGGGAGGGGCATAAAGGGGATTTGCTGCACTGGAACTTGGACAATGGACACGTAATCCTATCAGTTGGTGTCTTGCTAGACTCCAGGGGAGATGGCCCACAATGCCTCTCCGGCCACGTTTCCCCCAGTCCTTTTGCTCACAGACTTCCTATGCAATTCCCAGGTCTGCTTGCTCCAGCAGGTGGGGGAGGAAGGGAACAGGGAGGTGCAGGAAAGGAAGGATGGAAAGCAAAGTCCTTCGAAAGCAAAGCTCTCCCACTGTTAATATTGGACCCAAAGACAAGTCTCTCTGGGTAGCGACTGGGCAACGGGAACCCGGAAGAAACAGCCGTCGCAGTCACGTCTCTCCTGAACAAAACGTGGAGGTTCTATCTGCTTGAACTCCCAGAGGGCGGAATCAAAGGGGCACGGAGTCAGTCAGGTGTCTTAAATGCAATTAGGTGCAGTGCTAATTGAATGCATCCTAGCCTAATGAGTTGCATGGAGATTGCACGATGTATGAACAGCCGCCTCATTATAAAACACCTCCAACGACAATGATCAGCTAAACGTGTCTAGGAGTGCTGCATGTCCCATTGAGTTGAATGGGCCTTACTCTCAACGAAGTTTGCAAAGGATTGTAGCCTTATGTTACTCTTGCAACACATTCCTGTAATAAATGTAAAAAGTAACTCAATTTATCAAGACCGGAAAAAGCCCATTTTCCTGAGTAAATATTGCATCAATTTAAACAGAGGAGAAAATGGTTAATCCCCTAGTAATATTATTATTGTTGTTGCTGTTGTTGCGAGCTGCCCCGAGGCTTCAGTGAATGGGGTGGCATAGAAGCCTTCTAAATAAATAAATAAAATAAAGCAAATTCATATTATATTAAATATTCCTTTAACAACAGTCTTGTAATAACCAACTTTATCAGATATCGACTGTATATTCCTAAAATGTGGAAATGACTATTCAAACCAACTTAAAACAATTGACAACGGCCTTCCACAATGCAGAGCCCTTCATACATGTTGGAATACAGATTCCAGAATCCCCAGCCCATTAGGAATTATGGGAATGATAGTGCACAAAATATCTGGAGGACACGAGACTGAAGAAAAGTGGTTTAGGAATCATAGAACAGTTGAATTGGAAGGGGCCATAAAGACCATCGAGTCCACCCCTGATGCTGCAGGACACCAAGTCACACCGTCCCACTCAGGTGGCTGCCCAGTTTCCCCTTGAATGTCTCCAGTGTGGGAGAGCCCCCCACCCATCCGGGCAGCCGGTCCCACTGCCGTATTGCTCTGGCAGTGAGGAAGCTTTTCCTGATGCCCAGCCTGAATCTGGGTTGTGGCAACTTGAATTGATTATTCGGTGTCCTACACTCTGGCATCAGCGAGGAGAGACCTTGGCCTTCCTCTTTGTGGCAGCCATTGAGGGACTTACAGAGGGATCTCATGCCCCCCCTCAGTCTTCTCTTCTCAAGGCTGAACATGCCTAGTTCTCTCCGTCTCTCCTCACAGGGCAGTGCTTCCAAACCGTGGACCCTTTCCAATTTACCTGCATCTTTCTTAAATCTTGGTGCCCAGAACTGGGCACAGGATTCCATGTGAATATGAGGTCTGACTAGTGAGGAGTATAGAGGAACTACGACTTCTCAAGAAGTAGTAGTTCTGGAAAGTGTGAACGGGTGATAGTCAGCCAGTTCTTCACAGCTCGTTATGGTATTAATTCTGTTTTTATGAACTTTACAGTCATATTTTGTGAATATTTTCCTGTTTCTCCTTTGTGTGGTTTTTATCTTGCACAATGATTTGAGAAAGGTTCACCCTTAAAGGCAGCCTAGAAATAACGTTAGATATATGAGAGCAATGCATAGTTTCTCAACCTTTATGTGTCAACATTTTGTATTTTGAGCATTCTCACAAAATAGTTTCCATGGGTGGCCACTCATAAAAGGGAGACTGGTAAGCCTAAAAGAAAAGCAGTTTGCACAAGAACGGAAGCAGAACGCAAAGCTGCCATCCTTGGGTACTGGAGAAAAACTGTGGTGGATTCATTGCGCTTCCATGGCTATGAATCTGACTTTCCTTGCAGGCTGGCTTTTTCCAAGTTGCACAGTTATGCAGATATGGGCACCCGTGTTTACTTCTGCATGGGATTTTCACAGAGTTTCACTTTTACTAATGTGCATCGCACAGGTGTGCACTTTTGCATGTCCACAAAATTAAACAAGTTGAACAAAATTCTCACACATCTGTTAAAAAAAACGCTGGGAAACATGCGCTGAGTGGATTTAGCTAAATCCATGTGTCCCTAGTGGGCTCTGAACTCTGAACACAAATTAACTCTCTGGAACCTAAGTAAAGATGGAGCTGAAGGCTGGAATTTCACCTTGCAGCTTGTCAGCCCTGCAACCAATTTTTTTAAAAAAGCATGCTAAATAAAAGAATCAACAGGAGGAATAGGGAGCCTGCTGTGTACCTGAAACTGGGAAATCCCAAATAGATAATGAGAGTATGAATGGTTATAAATTGTGGTAGCTCCAGGCTGCCTTGAGAACCAGCGGCTCCGAGTATCAGTCACTGTGGAGGCAGCGATCACCTTCCGATCCTGCTCGGACACTTCCCTTTGGACGCTGGTTGACCAGGGTGAGAAACAGGCCTTTGGTCTTAGCCAGAAAGACTCTTCTTAACTAAAGTCTTGACTCGCCGATGCTCTTGTGCACTCAGTAGGGGAAACGGATGATTTCCCCCAGCTATTTACCGAACGGGCATAATGGATACCCGGCCACCAAAGCACTTCCTTCAGAGCAACCTGGGAGCTCTGCAGAAGTCGGACACAAATGGCGACGGTTCAGACACAGCTGCAGAAACACGTCCAGCTGGAAACCGGGGTGAAGTTCCAGGCTGAACGGAGGCAAGCGCTGTGCACCTTCCGCAGAGAGAGGCACGCAGAATGCCCGCACGTAACAGGAGGCTGCTTGGACCACTGTTGCTTTAATTGAAGGGGCAAAACTTCTAATCGTGTGTCATTGTTCTTTAATTACATGGCAACTACCAGCCTTCAGCCCACTGCTTCATTCTGTTCAATTTCTGACCCCTCACCATTCCTGGGAAGCACTGAGTCCAGTAGCAATTTTCCCTATAATTGGATACCGTGATGAGGGAGAAGGCATGGCGGCCGCGTTGGCTTTCTTAGGGCTCGGCTGGTTCCTCTGTCATTACCTTGAGGCCTCTCCAGTGTGAGACGTTGGGCATTTCACTAAGTAATGAGTGGTAACCTAGCCAGACCGCAGCCCCCATCCAATGTTGGAGGGGGAAGTAAGAAGGAAAGCCACTGGCTGGAATGCAAAGCAGTGAACCTTGAACCCCTTCAGAAGATGTGCGCTGAAGAGCAGATCCCATCTCGAAACCACCAGCTTGGCCTTTTGCTCAAGCCGCCTGGGCAGCCTTGCTCCTTCTCAAGCACAAAGTTGGCTGCTGCTGCTGCCTGCGCAGCTGAGCCTGTGATGGCAGAAGGAAAGCGCCGCACCGATTCCAGGAGAGTGTTCTGACAGAAGTGTGGAAGCAGACAGAAAGCAGCCGGATACCTCGGTACGGCAGCTGATGCTGCGAGGAAGCTGCGTTCAGCTTTCGGCAAAAGCTATGCAGATGCCACACGGAGACCGGGACACAAGCGTCGATGCAGTTCCCTGGGATGCCCCCTTCCCAGTGGCTTGTGCATTGTGGAATTGTGTAGGAAAGGTTGGGGCGAGCAATGAAGTGGAAACCGGGGGGGGGGGGTGAAGACGGGATTCCGGCAAGCTGGGGGGGTCATATGGAGATGCCACCCAGTCTGAGTCAGCTGCCCTGTGCATGATGACACTGTGTGAGTGACCCCCAGCCCCAGACAAGGCACAGGACTTGCACGGGGATGGACCCTGGCCTCACTCCTTTCTCCCCACTGTTGCCAGTTCTGCACGGATTCAGCTGCAGACTCGGTGCGCGGTCCAGAATGCCTCTCCCTCCTCCCCTCAGCTCGTTGGTGCACAGATTCCAGCATTCAGACGCCGTTTCCTCCTCCCAGTGAGCTTGCGCGAGGATGTCCACAGGACGTTCCCGTCCGCTGGCTAGAACCAGCTGTGAGGAATGTTTTGGATAATTGCCAAAATGGGGGCAGAAACACAGGACTGAGCTTGGACGAGAAACGAGCCCAGGAGAGGCCGCCTGCTCTTGCATTCCGGTCTTGAGAGTTCCAACCGCTCCGGACACCCGTTGGAGCCGTCGGGGACCTTGACACAACATTCACTGCTGCGGGAGGGTGTCCCTGCTCAAGGGCACGCCAGCCGAGGACTGAGTCACACGACAATTAAGAGCTCGGTCGAGTGCAAGCTTTCCTCCCACAGACAGCTGCTCCCTGCACATGATACGAAGGCAGCTGCACAGTAATTGCACTCGTTGCTGGAGAACAGCATAACTGTGCGGCAAATTGCAGGTGCAAAACATGGGCCGTGGGTGTCTCGACACTGAACACGGGCGGGTGATGCTCTTTTCATCATCAGATCTGCGTCCTCCCATCTTACTGAGCAAAATCGCAGCACCAGCGGCAGCGGGGAGGGGGGGCTCCAGGGTGCAGCCAGAGTGCCCTTCAGGCAGCTCCACCGGGGCCCAAGAGGGCCTCCAGAGGCCCCAAGCATCACATGCACATGGTTTATGTGGCACCACCCCTGTGTGTGACATTTCGCAAACTGCAGGGGTTGGGTTCACGATCTCAGAGTTGACGCAGGAAGAACTGCTTATACCAAGCCGAGTCCCATCACTGACCTTGCCCGCCAGCCGCTCTCCAAGGTCCTGGGAAGAGAATCTTCCCTTTCCCCACAGAGATGGCGGGGACTGAACCGGGGGTTTTCTGCACATAACGTGTGTGCCCAACTACGGCCCTTGGCCAGAAAGTAAAGAAGGAGGGAGCAGAAGGATGGGCGAGGATCTCCATTACATGCAACTTGGCTTCTCCATCTCCAGAGTTACCTCTTAGTGGCCGAAAGGGTTTTGTGCTGGCAGCAGGATCCCCAGCTGTTCCCAAACTCTGCAGCCCCAGGCAAGCCTGAGTGTTTCTGCCACTCACACAAAAGCACTCCTTGTAATGTACGGCAGGTACTTTGTAGCTGAGGGAGCCAGCAGAGAATTTTAAGTTTCTATGAGTTTTGCTTTGGGATCAGGAAAACTGCTCTCTGACCCTCTTAGAAAGAGATGGGCTTCCTTAATTCATGTTTTAGAAGTGCTTACAGGATCTGATCTACGGGTCTAACAAACCACAGGTGACTAAGCACTTGGGTTAGCTGAAAAATTCTGAGTATGGTCAGAGCAAAAGTTCACATATAAAAAGTATTTCAGATCATTCTAATTTCTCCATGTCATGAGTGGAGCCGGCTGGAGCCGGGGGTCAGACTAGATGGCCCAAGAGACCTCTTCTGACTCGCTCTGTTTCTATGTTTCCACTCACTACTGAATGTGAAATTTCAAATTCAGAATGGAGCTTTCGCTTTTCAGAACTGAATTTCTTTCTAAACCAAGAATTTTGGCTTGGAATTTGAAGCCTAATTCCTCTGGATTTTTTTGGCATCCCTTGATTATTTCAACAGGAACTAAAATGTGAAATCTGGGAAGTGTCAGCTGTGGAATATCGAATACTAGCTATCAAGTAGTGTAATGCATTATCATTGCAACGTCGGCCGGGGTGTCCAGTCGGATGCTGAGTGCTCCTGCATGCAGACGCTGTTGTGCAGATACATAGCAGGCCACGTCAATTGCCGGCAGCTGACAGCTGCCAAAGACCAGCGGTTCAGGCCGGACCACTGCAATTCCAGCACTCACACACGGAAAAATCCCCTTGGGCAGGGGAGCGGATTCTCCAGTCCGCAGCCCTGCCCTGCTCCCAGCCGTGGTGCGCTGGAGCGGTTTGGGTCTGTTTTGACTGAAAATGCTGGGACGTCGCTGACCTTTGGCCAACCACGCAGAGAACTGTATCTTTAAGGCATTGCTCCAAGGTGGGGCTTGGCCTCCGGGCCCCACATTCCAAGGAGTCCCTGAAGGCGTGCCCATTCAGCTGGCATCTTCCACGTGGGCAGGCCCCGGTGAGGGTGGCTTGTTGCATGCCATGCTTGCCCCGCGGGCTGTGTATGGGGTGGCTGGCGGGGTCCGGAGCATGAACAGACTCATCTGGTCCTGGGAGGATGAGTTCCTCCCAGCACCATTTGGGTCCTTGCCACGGAATCCTCCCCATGCATGCAGAAGGGGCAGTGAAGAGAGACTTGCAGCTAGGGGGCCCATGCGGGAGGCGGCCAGCAGTTCAATCAGAGAAGTTAGAGGCGATGTTCTCAGCCTTACTAACAAATAAAATGAATAAATACATCGCTGGGCCCGAAATGTATCCGGCCGAGCATTCTTAGATAATTCCAACGGGAAACAGCTGACCTAGCAAAGACATACATTTTTTCCCCAGTGCTGCCCAGTTTTGCAAAAGGGAACTTAGTGATGTAAGCCGCCCCGAGGCTTCGGCGAATGGGGCGGCATAAAAATGTTTTAATAAATAAAATAAATAAAATCTGCAGCTCAGGGAGGGGAGCGGAAGGAAATTATGGCCCACTGAGTCCAGTGCAGGCTGGGGGAAAGCATGGTTAAAGGTCAACCCATGGCCCAGAGTCCCAGCGCCAAATGGTGCTGAAATGGGGCCAAAGGGGTGTCAAACAAGCGATGCCCGAGGGCCCCACGCAACGCACCGAGCGCTAAGAAGGTCCTGCGATGGGAGGCCCCGCCTCCTTTCACACCAGGTGAGGGTGCAGGAGCTGGAGGGGGGCGTGGCACCCCCTCGGCCCTGCCTGTTCTCCCCAGGGGGCATGGGGGGAGTCCGCGCTGGAAGAGAAGCCAGTCGTGCATCCTCGAGCACCAAGGAGTGCCAGAATAAGCGCTGAGATAATTCAGCCTGTGTTGCCCACAACAGAATCCTGTCGCATTTCTGTTCCGCTGTTTGGGTTAAAAAAAAGTTCTGATTGAGAACCCGTTGGCTTTTCTGGCCTGCCTCGCCGAGGCATCTTTGAGCGGGCGCTGTGGAGACTT
This sequence comes from Varanus komodoensis, assembly GCF_004798865.1. Taxonomy (NCBI): domain Eukaryota; kingdom Metazoa; phylum Chordata; class Lepidosauria; order Squamata; family Varanidae; genus Varanus; species Varanus komodoensis. The sequence continues at coordinate 8,948,922 of NW_025335854.1, forward strand.
CCCACCCTTTTAATGTGCAGAGATAAAAGCCGAGGCTGTATATTCAGGCACTGTTTGCAATATTTCTCCCTCAAAACTCATTAGTGAGATGGGAATTTTGGAGGCGCCCGCTGGAAGATTAAAGGGAGCTTGGCGAGGCTGGAAGGGCAGCAATCTCTCGAATCCATTTGCAAAAATCGATGCAGTCCTTTATCTAGGAAGGGATTCTTCCCCAACAATTAATAGATTAAATTTGATGGATGCTGCAATGGAAGAAGTCAAATGAAGTCTTATGTCTAATTCAAATCTACCAAAAGGGAAAGTGTTTGGGGCTGGGGGTCTCCCCGCCTCCAGGAAATTGCTTTTCTTTCTGATGTTTATACAATCTGATCCTGCTTCCGTGAGCTGCTGGTGGGGTTCAGCGCCGCTGCTCCGGAGGGGGCACCGAGAGCATCCGCAGGGGGAACCCGCAGCAGTCCTGGATCACTGTGTTGTAGGTGGCTGCAGCAGGCCTCAGAGCAGCACGGCGGTGTCACACACGCTGTGTGCACGTAAGCGTCCTGGCCGGCACCTCAGGGAGCGGGGCTAGCCAAGACCTCAGCTTGGCACCCTGCCCCCCCCCCCCCCCCCCAGCGGTTGCCGCCTCCGGTCTCTGCTGACGGTGCTGAACCAGCGAGATCGTTCCCAGGGTGATGTGAGGCAGCTCACAGGGCAGGATGCGAGTAGGTGTGCGGGTTCTGCCGGACACAGCGATGGCCCCGAATGCCCCTCTCATGTCCTGTCGTTACGCCTCGCTGGCCTAGTGAAATTTAGATTGCAAGCACCTGGGGGCAGAGACTCATCATTGTCCCTTATGCTGCTCCGTAAAGACACAAGTGGGATGCATACTTATACATACTCAGAGTAGACCTGTTGGGAAAAATCAGGCCAGTTGGCCTTGATTTCAGTGTTGCTGGTAGATGCATCCAGAGTTGTCCGTGAACTGGAGGAGCCGGGCTCCCTGGAAGATAACCAGGCCACACGGGCACAATGTCCACGAGTCGCCTCTGAGTGGATTAAGTCCTGCACTCCCTCCCTCCCTCCCTCTCCCTCTCTCTCTCTCTCTCTCTCTCTGTGCGTATTACTTAAGTGTATGAATAATGATCATATGGCACTGCAGGTGCGTCCTGGAACAGCTTAGTACATAAAAGGGTTTGTGACTCTCCTGCAAGGGGGAACCTCTGGACGGGTCTGCGCCTCATATTTCGGCCCTTTTATCCCAGTGCATCTGAGGGCCAGGGGCATGAGCACACCCCACCTGGCGCTTTCACACCTTCTTGGGGTAGCATTTAAGTGGTGTGGAAGGAGCAGGTGGTACTGCATGTCACGCACCCAAAATCCCAGGGCCTTTGAAGCCCAGTACAAAACCAGTCTGCCTGAGCGATCCTGGCTTAAATGAAGCTGTTGGGAGAGTCCGGGCTGCTCAGGGGCTCGCTGCAGGTCCCCTGCTTCCCTTCCTTGCAAATTGACTTTTCTAAGGCTCCTCTTACAGCACACTTAGCAGAGTTGCTAATGCGGAGCAGATGAGAAAACTGATGTGACTGTTTATTGGAAGAGGATTGACAATGGATACTACTGCAGAAGGGAGCTATTGTCACACGAATCCGCGCACTCAGAATCAATCCCCAAGTCACTTTGAGAAGCTCCTTAGGAGACATGCAAGCAAAGGTTCTTCTGAGCTTCCACCTCTGGAAGCAGCAAAATCGGTTGCCTGCCGGGGCGCATTAAGAAACGGTGTGGTGGAAGCCTTGGGGATATTGTTCATTGGCTACTGAGGGCAATGGAAGTACTGGAGTACTGAGGGAGTACCAGAAGAGGCCAGGCATGTTCTGTGCGTGTTGTCTGAGCACGGGATGCAGGGGGAAACGCAGATGTGGGAGTGCAGCAGGCGAGCGTGAAGCTCACCGGGCGGAAGGTTTCCTCTCTGCAGATCCCGGCCGGTCGCTCTGCCCCAGGTCTATCGCCTGGCCATGCGCTTCTTCCAACAGGCGGTTTAGCATCCCTTGCAAGACTAGCGGTGGAGCTATTTGCTGTGACAGGTCCAAGCACAGAGCAGCTGGGGCAGTGAGAGGGGGGTGTTTTTAGAGGAAGCTGTCCGGAACCAAGCCGCAGATCTTGAACTGGGGAATGGGTTTCCACATCAGGGAACTGGAGATTGCAAGGGAGGGTTGACTCTGAGGATAGCATCCCCTCCTCCTCCTCCTCCTCCTCCTCCTCCACCAATTCACGACAGAGCATTTCAACCAGTTACCTCTGGGTCAAGAACCTCCTCCCCCCTTGCAGCCCCGCCTTGGGAATTTGCACAGGGGCGTGTATCGCAAAGGATTCGGCTGCTAAAATCCCAGATTCTGACATGCAGTGCAGCAAATGTGCCGGTTGCCGCTGCCCTGCCTCTTTCTTCTGATGCTCGCATACCACTTAGCACAGCAACACCTCTAAAGGGCTTGCGTGGGCCTGCCCGCCCCTTAAGACCCGGGCCGAGGTCCTTCTTCGGGAGCCCTCTTTGAAAGAGGTTAGGAGGGTGGCTACCCGGAGGAGGGCCTTCCCAGCGGTGGTGCCCCGGCTGTGGAACACGCTCCTCAGAGAGGTGTGCCCAGCGCTGAAGCTTTCTTTCTTTCAGCAACAGCCCCTTCTTATTTTCCCATTAGTTAAGACCTGATTTTTATTTTGGTCAGGCTTTTCTCATGGATATTATGCTGTGCCTTTGCTGTTGGACCATTCTGAGACTTTTCTGTACAGGAAGGGGTATAGAAGTCTTCAATAAATAATTAAAATTAAATGAATGAACAGATAAACAAAGACTGACCATTACGACTCACCTATATTACTGCGCAAAACCGTCTCCATTTTGAACAAATTTAGACTGGGAGAGACAATAAAAAGAGACAGTGGAAGGAAGGAGCGTCATGTTCACCAGGTTAAAGTCAGGGCAACCATACATAATCGTTAAGGTGCGCCACGGTTTCTGCCTCACAAGCTCTTTGGGAAGGTTGCCGCGAAGAAGTGGCGCCATGGCGCTGCTTGCATGCCATGCCTGCCAGCGTGTCCTTCCTGCCCCACAGCGCAGGGAGACAGGCTGCAAGGAGACAGGCCGCAGGGAGACAGGCAGCAGCGGTGCAACTCTGCCTGGCCAGCTGGCCTCACCAAGCCTCTGCGCCGGCTCACGCCGGCCTTCTCTGCTAACATCTTGAAGGCAGGCAGGGGTTTCCCATCCTGAAGATACAACTCAACCTAATTGAGGCTGCAGTTCCTGGACTCTCTCCGACTGCTTCTGCGGGTTTTGCTGTTGTTGCCTTTATGTGCCATCAGGTTGTCTCCAGCTTATGGCAACCCCGTGCATGAAGACCCTCCAGGATGTCCTACCCATGGCAGCCCTGCTCAGCTCTTGCACATTCCAGGCTTGGCTTCCCTTTACGGAGTCCACCCATCTCGTATTTGGCCTTCCTTTTCTTCTTCTGCCTTCCACTTTCCCTTCTCCAGGGAGTCCGCCCTTCTCCTGATGCCCCCAAAGTATGGCAGGCTCCTTTGCGTAATGTTTGCTTCTAGGGAAAGCTCTGGCTTGACTTGATCTAGGACTCGCTTGCTCATCTACCCCAAAGCATTCACAAAGCTCTCCTCCAGCATCCATTCTCTCCCTGTCAGCTGTCACACCATAAGTAGGGATCGGGAATACAATGGCTTGGATGATCTTGGCCCCCAGTGGAACATCCTTACATTTTATTATCTTTTCTAGTTCCTTGACAGTGGCCCTTAGAAGTCTCAGTCTTCTTTGAATTTCATGGCTGCAGTCTGACTAGTTGGCTGAGCCTGGGTATATCAAATCTTTCAAAATGTCAATGTATAGTTCTGTAATTCGTTTGTGGTCATGATTTTTGTTTTCACTTCAGTTCCTGCTTTTACACTTCCTTCTTTCACTGCCATCAGGACTCATTTCGAGTCCTTGCCGCTTTCCACCAGTCATATGGCATCCTCTGCATGCCTTAAATTAGTGATGTTTCTTCTGCCAATTTTCACTCCTTCCTCTGATTCTAGTCCAACTTTCCTTATGATATGTTCTGTATACAGAGTGAAGAGATCAGAAGATAAAATGCAGCCATTTCTACTACCCCTGCCTATAAGAAACCATTCTGCTTCTCTGCGTTCTGTCCTAACTCTACTGAGCTTGTCATTTGCAAAGTAAAACACTTTCCCATTCTGGTCCACTTCAATTGGCACACAGACAAAGTTGCTCAGCCGTTCCATTTCTCCCTTTGCCACTCCCAGTCTGCCTTGATCCTCACCTTCCATGTCCCGACTGTGCAACACCGGCATTTCCTTTCTCCTCCACTAATGTCAACCATTAGCAACCAGCATGTCATCCAGTTGCGTCACTGGTGACATTGGCTCTTCATGCTTGCCCTTTGCTCTTCCCCAGTAGCTCACAAAGTGCCCTCCAACCTGGCGGGGGGGGGGGTCCCATCTTCTGGGACTGCCTCTTGCTTCATTCTGTATCATTTCATCATAGGGTTTTTGAGGTAAGAAGATTCAGCCATGAAGGGCCCCAACCTCCTTCTGCACAGGACTAATGAGAGTTACCTTGAGCATCACTGCCATTGCTTGCGAAAACTTCTCTGCCAGTGTTGCCTTCGATGACCTATGCCCCCAGTAGCTGCCTCCAGAGGTTTCTCTGCCCCCAAACCTTCTGGGAGATCCATTCTCTTCCATTGATGCAAGTGTTACTCCTCAAGGGTGTGGATGCGTCTGGTGACCCAACCTTGAGCATTCAGCCTTGGGTGACCTTCCATCTGGGTAAACCTGCACCCAGACTTCTTCTGAGTAAATGTGCATAGCATTGTGCTGCAGGCATCATTTGAGAAATGCAGGTGACCCAAGTTTTGTTCGGAATTTGCACCCGTGTCTTCTAGCACATTGAAATATCCCCAGTGTGAAGTATCGCCACAACGGATGTATTCCTCTGGAGGTTTGTGACCCTGAAATGCAGAAAATTGAGCGATCAACACAGCACAGCGATCGTGCCATTGGACACGCTGGGACTTCCAGGTGACTTTGAATGCTGGTCCAGCGGCACCTGTTTTAAAAATTAAACACCTCCACTCTATGGCAGCCTTAGCATTCAGTGCCGATTTGAACGGTTTGTTGCCACAATTCCAGCCAGATTTGGTGCATGAGATGCAACCCACATCTTGCACAATTGTCTTATTTTTCTCTGCCAGCCCCAGGTAAATTTGCAGGGAGTTGAAGTGAAGATCCGGCTCCAGACCTGAGCAGCACAAAGACGGAGCAAAGCAGAACAAAACCACCTTGGTGTGGAAGAGATGTGGAAATGCTACCTCAATTCTTGAACAGATCCCGGGAGCTGTATCTCAGCAAGCTGCTGGCTCCACTCCTCATCAATCTATCATCCACACCTCCAAGGGGAAATGGGGGCATTGGAAGTGTGGCTGCTTAGCAGCTCTGAGCTCTTCCCTTGCCGTGTTCAACCTTCTTTCCCTTCCACCAGGTAATGGGATAGGGAGAGGGTGACAGCAGCCTCGGTTTTTCCCATCTGCTGCTGAGAAAGATAGAGTGGTGAATCCAATATTTGCTCTTGCTGGGAGCAAGAGATAATCAGTGCAGATGCACCGCTGCAGAGGACGGTCCGCTGGCTGTCATGTCATGGAGAGGAGCAACTGAGCGAGTGCCACCATAATCATATTGCAGGTTTCAAGCGAGAAGCTCCTCGCTGCCTCGCCGTGGCTCCTGGCACCCCAGAACGGAAGGGAATGGCAGGAGGAGCATGACAATTGCTTTGTTGTTTCCGCGGGACGGCCCTCCCATCCATCGCTTTTCATTCCAGGGGTCACAAGCCCCTTCCTCTGTACAGGTGGGCACAAACATTTCCCATTACGGAGCTTTTGGAGGCTCGTCAGCTGCCTGCCTGCACCTGCACCGCGACTGGGAGCGCCCCCTATTCCACAGGGCTGTGCAGTGAACAGTCCTCACTCCAGTGGCACCGGTGCGGCAGGTGGCCCCGGAGCAGCGAGGAATGGTCCCTGCCCATCCCAGTCAGCGCAAACTTCGTGCACAGGTCTCCAGCGCTCGCTGCTGCCCTGTTGCATCGGTTGTGCCGAGCGCATTGCTTCCCCTGTTTGGTGTGTCTCCCCGGACACTACCAGGCCACCATTAGCAGGCAGCATGACCATCGGAAATGATGGATTTTGTAGTCCACATCTGGAGATTGGAAATGCCTTTGTGGATCTCCAAATTAAAGAGGAAACGAGCATTTGCAGTGGTCCCAGGGGGGCTTTGCTCCCTTCTGTGTCTTTGGCCTTCCTACAATTAATTTAAGCAAAGTAGATTGTGCAGAAATAAGCATATACATGCACATTTGTTGACACATAATTTCTGCAAGCTGTAGAATGCTCCCTTTCTTGGCACTGGATCCTTTGACGCCCATCATTTTAGTGACGAGCAAAGGTGTATGGAATCCCACCCAGCTCTTGGTGGTCTGGCGGAAACATGTCCAGCTTCTCCTGAAATTTGGTGACTGTTTCTCCTGAGAAACCAGGGAGAGGTTTCTTGCAGTGATCAGGCCTTTACAGCGGCATCTCCATGGTGACTGTACTGTACACTCTGCACTCAAAAGCACAGACTCTGCCAGCGCCTAGAGAGTTGCCTGTCTTCGTGACAGCCTGCATTTCCCAGAAAGGACACACATGCAAAGCCAAGGGTGGGTTTCATGGCACCGTAAGATCGCAAGATTTAGTGCAGCAGAAGCTTCTGTGGACTGCAGCCTGCTTCATCAAATGCTGTCATCCCCAGCCGGCAGAACTAAATGCAGGCATGGGCAGAAAGGAAAAGGCTTGCAAACAAATTATGAAACGCTGGAAAGTGCACAAGATTCTCATCCAGAAACCAAACTTGTGTGCTCTTTCACAACAGAGTGGTGTGCTAGAAAAAACCCAGTGCCTTGATTAAGTCCAAACTGAACAGAATGCAATTTACTGATGCTTTGGAGCCAATTCATTTCATGCTGAAATTGACTTTGAAGTCTTTGTGGAGGAAGGGTGGCTTTCAGGCTGGGAGGAAAGTGCCTTCAGAGGCTGAAACATTTCCTCAGTGGTTCTCACTGTTTTTGTTTCCATTCATTCCTTTGCTTAAAGAGCTTTGGGCTACAATTCTACACAGGCTTGCTTGGAAGTAAGTCCCTCTGAACTAAGTGGATCATCTGAGTAGATACAATTTTTATTGCTATTACTCTGCATTTATATCCCACCTGGTTACTCTTGCAAGGAACCTGCAGAGGCTTCCATAGACCTCCTCCATTCCATTTTATCCCCACAACAAGAGCCCTGCAGGGTGGCTTTGGCTGGGAGTGAGTGACTGGCCCAAAATGCAGTGCACAGGACCGTAGAATCAGAGATCGCTGGGGGCCGTCAGATTAATGAATCCTCAAATAACTTTTCCCCTTTTTGCAGCCACACCACCCCGTGGACTCACCTTCAGCTGGTGAGCCACAACGATTGCAAGACCCTTCTCTCCTGCAGCACCGTTGAGCCAAGGACTGTATCTCCTGTCTTCTAGCGGTGCATTTGATTCACTCTTCCTAGGTGTGGTGCTTGGCATTTCTTCCTGCTTTTCTCAGCCCAGCGCTCCAACCCATCAAGATCACCTTGAGTCTTGTTTCTGCCTTCCAGGGTCTTAGCTATTTCTTGCGTCATCTGCAAATATGCTAATTATTCCCTGCACTTCCTCACCTAAATCACAACAATGTTGAAGAGCACTGGGCCCAGGACTGACCCCTGCAGTTCCCCAGTTGCTACCTCTCCCCAGCTTGGGAAGGTGCCATTGGTGAGCACTCTTTGAATCCACTTCTGTAGCCAACTGAGGAGCCACCTGATGGCTCTTCCAACTAGCCCACTTTTAACTGGTCTGCTAATCAGGATATCATGGGGCACTTTTGTGACATCAGGAGAGATCACGTCTGCAGCAGTCCCACAGTCCATCAGGGAGGTTGCCCAGTCAAGCAACAAAAGCAGATTAGTCTGGCAGGATTTGTTTTTGACAGATCCATCTTGAGTTCGGGCAATCACAGCATTGATTCCGAGGTCTTTGCAGACCGGGTGGCTTTAAAACCTGCTCCAGAATTTTCCCAGGGATCGAAGCCGGACTGACTGGTCTGTAGTTCCCAAGGTCCTCATCTTTTTTGAAGAGAGGGGCAACATTATCCCTCTTCCAGTCACCTGGTGCTTCATCCATCCTTCGTGTTTTCTCAAAGATAATCAAAAGTGGTCCTGCGAATTCTTCTGCCAGTTCCTTAATTACTCCAGGATACAGTTCATCAGGCCCTGGAGATGTGAACGAGTTCAGACTAATGAGGTGTGGCTTGAGCATTTCCTGCCAGTCTCAAGCTGCAGTTCCACCCCTTCGGCTTGTACGTCACCTTTGCTGGGGAGGTCATGGACTCTCCCCTGGGAGAAGACCGAGCCAAAGTAAGAACTGGGCATCTCTGCCTTTTCTCCGCCATCTGCCGCATTCTGCTTCCCTCGCTGAGGACCGAACCCCGGTTCTTCCCGTCCTCCTCTGCCTTTGACTGACATGTCACCCCATTAGCAGTGGCTGACATGCCATTAACTCCACGGCAAGGACTTCCAGCAGCTGGGCAACGGGGAGTGAAGGACTGCAGCGCCGTTGAGCTTTCTAATTGCCTGTGGCTACAAATGGAAGGAAACCACTACACGCATTAAGTCCGAGGGGTGGCATTAAAATAGGCCGGGCCAATGCATGGGAAAGGCCTTTGATTGAATCAAGCCAGTGACCCTTGGCCCGGCCACGCAATTGCGGTTATCGTAATGTCGGAAACCAGTAATGAGAATGCTCCTGTCTCGGGCAGGGAAGCGGCTCCTTCTCCCCGCCGACTTGATGCCGCTGCTGCCATTTTGGTTGAAGAGACGTGCAGCACAGCAGGGAAAGGGGCACATGCCGCCTGGGAGCGGCTCAGTCGATCATGGTGCTTGGAGGTTGCGAGCAGAGGACTCTGCAAGCTGCCTTTTCCCGGATCGGGTCGCAGGAAGCGCAGTGTACTCGTTCTTTGTTGCCGGCACCGGTTTTCCGCGGGTGCTTCCGGAATCACATCCTTCTACATCATGGGTCCTCAAACGAAGGCCCGCAGGCCGAATGCGGCCCGCCAGGCCCATTTAACCGGTGCGCCCCACAGCTTCTGCACGCGACAGGCATGCGCGTGGGCGCACAGCTTGCTTGCAAGGAGGACTAGCGCCGAGAAAATGATCTCCTCGTGAGCAAGCTGGCACCTCGCCTCGCATGCACCCTGCCCCCTCACTGGCCCCCACCCCCCTGCCAGCACTGCCTTGGCGGCCCTTGCCCACCGCTGGCACCCGTCAACTGGCCCCCTTTAGAAGTTGGAGGACCCCTGTTCTAAATTTTCCCGCAGAGGGAGGCACTGTGGAACCCGACTCTGGCCAGAGGGGACATGGATGCACCACGTGCTGCCTGCCAGCAGGTACCCGCCTCACGCATCTGCTTCTGCATGCGCCACTTGGTTTCGCTGCAGCGCCCTCCGCCCCCTGGGGTCTCTCGCATGCACGAGCAGCCACAAACCCCAGAACCCCATGCGCCTTCTTTGCTGCTTGAAAATGGCATCGTGTGCGTAAATGTGCCAACGTTCCTTTTAATAATCGCGTTTCCGTACATTGGTTCACATACTGAGCAGGACGAGGGGGGACCGGACTGCTGCCCAGGTGGATGCGCATTACTCGGGCCGGACTTCGTTAGGTTTACCACACTGCATGCCCAGATATCTAGCTTTTGTTTAATTAATTACAGCCATCAGGGCAGGTGGTGTTAGGATTCATGGGGAGGGGTGTTTATTATGCCACTCCCCAGCCATGACCCCCTCCCCAAATCCCCCTTCCTGGGGCAGCTACAAGACTTGGTTAAGTGCGAAGGGGACTCTTTTTTGACACCAATGAGCACGCACACATTTCCACTCAGCTGCGTTAGTTACAGGGCAGGGTTAGCAGATAAAGCAGAAGTTTTAATCCCTTGCCTTAATTGGTTTTAATGCTTTATTTTGTTAATATGTTTTATGCATTGTAAGCCACCTAGGAAGGCTTCAGCAGTTGTAGGCAGCCTATAAATACATGTAGAAGGAAGGAAGGAAGGAAGGAAGGAAGGAAGGAAGGAAGGAAGGAAAATGTGGACTGGCCCCAGGACAAGACACTTCTGCCCCCAACTTGCGAGGGGGCCGTGTTGATCCTCGCTTGAAAGGGGCATCAGACATGGATTAGTGGATCTGTAAAGCAGCTGGGCTGTTCGGCCACCTGCAAGGGAAAGCACCTAAGGGGGCTCCGCAAACCGCAAGCCTGAGGGGTCCAGTCCACGGAGAGGAGGGCGCAGGCAGGGCTGGTCCTGAGGTTTCTCCAGAACGGAGGCAGGGGACATGCGCACTGCCGTTCAGGCTCTGTGCAGTGGCTCTCGGAGGCATCACCATCGCTTCAGAATGAGCAAGCAAAGCATCGATGTGTCAGGTCATCGCCGATGCACCCACACATCCTTTCCTTTTGCAGAAGGGTGACTTAATCTTGGCCCCGATTCGCGCGGATGGATGGATTGCACCGCACCCCTCAGATACCTGGGCAGCCACAGCCCATCGTCCCACCTGGGATCCCCCATCAGCGTCTCTGCCTTGAGGCCTTCCTTGTTCATCTGAGCCCTGAAAAGCACCTGCTCCTGATGTGCTCCCAGTGCTCCTGCGACCTTCGGGGGTGGGAAGCACTGGAAGGAAGCCGCCCGTTGCTGTTTCTCGCTTTTGTGGCAGGAGGTGAAGCATCTGCCCCGTGGTCTCCCAAGACACGTGTTGCTTCTTCTCTGAGGAGGCAGCCTGCATTTGGGAAGGGACGGGAAGGGTTTTGGGGAGGAGCCACAGAAAGGATGCGCAACAGCCAAGAGAAGGAGGGCTTCAATGGCAACCTGTTTTGGTCTGGTATGATTACGCTTCTCATTCCGCAGCATTCATCGCCTGGGAATACTTGCCTCCACGGAGCACTTGTTTCATTAGCACCCAGCCGCTGCGAGGCTGAGGCTGTGCTTGATCAGAGCGGCAGTGTGGAGGCATTGCCTCAGCCCTCTCCCCAAGACCAGCTTCCCAGTCAAGCCCCTCCCCAGGGAGCTCTCCTCCTTGCAGGGGGAACAGCTTGGTTTGCGGAGCGCCCTAATGCGCTTTCCCTTGCAGGGGCCGAACAGCTGTGCGTGTGTGGGGCTGGGGCGGGGGCGGGGGGGCAGACAAACCCTCCCTTCCGTGCGCCATCAGCCCAGTCAGCTCAGCCCCCCCCCCCCCCCCCGCCTGCTGCTTCAGTAGGACAAACGAGCAGCAGGCAGAACTCCATCCAGAGCGGGTCCCTGCCAGCTCTGCTTTGGCTCTCTTCTGGTTTTATTTACCTATTCATTTATTTGACACCCAGCCCGTCCATTAGCGAAAGCTCGCTCGGCATTTAGCACCAGACTCCGTGTTTCCGACTTCTCCGCATCCTGAAGGGCCTCCAAGAGACCTGGCATGGAAGAGTATGTGCAACCGCACCAGAGAAACAGGTTCTATGCAGCTGCTTTTCCAGAGGGGGCTTGCAGCGGAAAACGGGGGCCAGCAAAAAGATTAGGGCCAGCGTTGGCACGGTCCTCAGTATGAAACCTCCTTTCTACCCACAGGGGCCAGAATTTGCAGAATTTCTCAGCAAGCCACTCAGAGCACCCCCCCCCCCCGCCACCTTCCCATTCCACCTGGTGAGCTGCATTTGAAGTTGCAGGGCACTGATCACTGTACTGGCTGTATAGCCGTCAGATTTCAGACTCTGGTGGGAGATTCCTGCTCCCTCGTCTCGTCCCAAGCTCTTCCTCTTTCTTTCTCCCTGGGTTTTCTCCTTGTATATTAATCTCTCAAGGTCTCTGTTTGGAAAGATAAAACCAGGGGAATGCATCAGGATGCTGCAAGGCAAACCGGTGATGGTAAACCAAGTGACAGGAATAAATCTTAGGCATTTTCAAGGGTTTTTAAATAACCTTTTCCCTTTAGTTCTTTTAGATTTAGCATGTTCTTTTTGGTCTTCTCGAGCTATAAGAAAGCGCGAGACACAAATGGAATGCCACAACGGTTATCTGAAGTGGTTGACTGAGCTGGGGGAGCCAGAACTGTGCAGCTTCTCCAGTTGTGCCCGTCTCCAGCACAGGGTATTTGCAGCCTGACCGGCCGCCTCGCTGTGCCTCTTGGGCTGAGCACCCAGCAGGAGCACGCCCGGCTGGCTGCAATTTTGCAACTCACTGGCTTCCCATCCTGTTCCACCTGGCGCAGGGCCCTGCCTGACTTCACTTTAATTTACAGTGAGCCAATGAGTTGTTTTCCGGTCTGCAGGGGAGGGGGTGGATGTGGAGCAAAGGGGGGCATCTCTCATCTGGGAGGGGCTGTGGCTGGCAGAGGCAAACCTCAGCATCATGGGGAGATGCGCTCCTTCAGTACACAGGGTTTTCTCTTCTCTGACACGTGCAGCATCGGGCGCTAATGTTGGTGCGTGAGAGCACCTTAAAGCCTAGTGCTTTCTCCCACGAAGGCTGGGAAGTGCTGAGACGGAACACGGGGAGAAGGAAGCCAAGTATGAAAACAGCACTTCCCAATTGTATCCAGGCATCCTCACTGCCCTCGCAGAGAGTGGCAAGGAGGGGCAGTTCACCCCCGGGGAGAGCCATCATCTTTAGATTACGGCATCCATTTAAAGAAAGGAAAAGGGAGACCCTCTTCCTTGTAGAAGCTGAAACCTGAGACAAATGAGCAGCGGTGGTTCTGCTTATTGGTTTTGAGAGAAACCAGCCCATGCCCACCTTTCCGTCTCTTAGGCAAGGAAGTCACGGCAGTGTTTATCTTGGAGGCGTGCGGACCTTCCCGATGGTGTCCAGACCTTGCAGGAGCTAGAAAGCTATGCCGGCCTTGTTAAAACAAAATGACATTTTGAGAGCTGAGTCTGGGCAGCGGTCTGGCTCCCAACTCCCAACTGGCAGTTGTGAAACACATTCTGAGTTGATAAATATTTAGAAATTAGCTTGATAACGTATGCAGGTAAAGGTCGTCATCCGTAACCCCATATAGCTGAAGGCAGGACTGTGGCGGGGGGGGGGGGGTTGCCCAAGTCCTGCAAGGCACTGGCGTTCCCAGGAGGATGCGAGCATTGTGCACAACGACACTGCTGTGTAGTCCAGGCTTTCTGTGTTTTGGGAACATGCGGATGGGAGGGTGACGTTGATTCTGTCTGTCTGTCTGTCTGTCTGTCTGTCTATCTATCTATCTATCTATCTATCTATCTATCTAAAACTTTTCTATTTTAATTTGCTTACAACAAATTAATACAATAAAATACAAATAGGAGTAGGAGTTGCACGGCATCCAATGTTAAAATAAAGCCACTAAATAAAACAGGTTAACAATTAAAATACTGGGAGAATAAAAAGGTTTTTGCCTGACAATGGATTAAGGGCTAGAATGGGTTGCTGCAAGCTCTTTCTTGCTCTCTTGGTCTCATACACGCATTGCTTAAGAGACTCTGCCATTAGACAGAGACCCCAGTGAAGGGGACCCAAAGGGGACCTCTCCCCATCTCTCTCTCACAGGCAGCCTTGGAGCTGATGAGCGGGCTCCAGGGCTCCACATGTTGTCTCACGGTACGGAGAAATGAAGGGACACCTTGCGAAGGCACCTAAATCCGTCATGTGTCGCGTGCGCAGGAAAGCAGTGAGCGTCGCGCTGAGGTCACCCCAGCAAAATTCAGCACCCCCAGTAATGGCTTTTGGGAAGAACAGAGGGCTTGGGTGGCAAGACACTGACTGGGCTCCAGGTCTGCCCACTGGGAAACAACAGAGGGGCAGATCCATGTGGAAATTTCTCAGTTAGGTTAACCTCCTTTTGTAGACCTGCTGTCCAGGCCTCCTGGGAATGGTAGACCTGATCTCCAGGGTGCCTGGCTTAAGGAAATGCACTCAGGATGTATGGTTCAAGAGTGCACACAACTCGGCCCATGCAAAAATTGTCTTGCTAGTAGCTAAACACAATGTGAAAAGCAAGTGAGTTCCTTCAGGCTGTTTAGAACTCGGACCCCTAGACACGCTATTTCCCCCTTCCACATGTCCCATACTGCACTGCTGCAGTCTAGAGTGGCTTACTCCAACCATGTGCCCTTCCTGTTTTGGACTGCAGCTCCCATCAGCCCCAGCCTGCATGGCTGATGGTCAGGAATGCTGGGGCTGCACCAGGCTGGGAAAGCCTGAGCTGGGAAGATGCCATGTCAGTGTCTCTGGGATGGAGGGAGTCCTTCTAGGACAAGTCAATCATACAAGAAAAACGGGGCAGCCGTGAAACGCACCACAATATCATTGTCATCGCAGGATATTCTTCTTATCAGGTATTCTGAAGACAGAGCACGGCTTTTATGAGTTTGGGTTCTTCTCTCTGTGCCGTTCCTCCGTTCAGCTGGGTTTGTTTGTTTGTTTTTTATCCCTCCCTCCAAGAAAGGCTCGGGAAGTGTCTTGAATATAGCAGTCTTCCACATTGATGCTGTTCCACTCCCAAGATCTTCCACTATTCTGGAAGGCTCCTTAACATCATGGAATGGGATGCCAAGCAGCAGAGGGTGCATACCAGAAAAGTATGCAGGTTGCGCTAGAAGCGCATGCCATGTATGTGAATTGCAGCCACGATCTCCCGTGCAGCTTTGCCTGCCCGCTAGTAAAAGCCCTGTGGACACCCAAGGCTCCTGTGGATGGAGTGTTTCACCGGAACTTGCATGCTTCATTTGCGAGATTCTCCCCGCAACCCATATTGCCTTGTGCCGTGCTCGGACAGACCCCACGGCCATGTCCTGGAGCTCCTCCGCTCCTCAGCTGCTCTAAAAGCCGGTGCTCGCCTCCCTTCCCTGGCTGGATGGGAGCCGGAGGCCGAATTCAGCAGGCAGCCAAGAAGCTCCGGTGGGCAGCCCTGGCATTGGGAATTCCACCCCAAATGCCTGGAGATAATTTGATAGCGCACGGCGCGGACGGCAGCAAGGGGGTGCTCTCTCACCTATTGATTTGAATTGCACCCTTTGACTTCTCCAAGGAGGCAAACAAGCTCAGGTATCCAAAGGATCGATTTAGACTCAGTTGGAGGCCCTGAGCTCTCAACCCCGGGTTCAGACCTTGGTCACACGTGGCTCTGCTTCCTCAGCAAGAGCTTCTGCCAGCTCGGGGCTCCCGAGGCTCCAGAGGCACTCCTGGCCACCCCAGGTGAGAGGACACGCCTTACCCGACGGCAGTCCTGGTCTTCTCCAGCTCCCCTGTTTTTATGCCTTTGGAGCCCAGGAGGAAAGCAAAACAACCCCATCCCAAACATTATTAATATGAATTATATGTGGAAATCAAGGGAAGTCATTAAGAGCCAACTGTCAAAATTAAGTGACTGGGAAAGCCAGAGTGAGAGCTGACCACGAATGGAAGGAATTATGCAAATTGCACACATTATGCAAATGTTATTTGACTGTGGGTTCCATGCCAATCAGCATCCGCAGAAATATTGGCTTAGCTTGCCAGCCACAGTGGGTTCAGTCCTCGTTGTGAGAATAACAGACGAGCAGAAGGAAAGGGGATGTGGGCAGAGCGAAGCAGGGCCCTGACGAACCGCAGCCAGCCGTGGGGAAGGCCTGTGGCTTTGACCAGGGATTCCAGTAACGTTTACTTGGAAGTAAGCCCCTGCGCACTCAGTGTGAACTAATTTGTTTAATGGTGGTGTTTATTCGGGGTTTGCTTGTTGACAGACTTGAGCGCCGTATTTGTGGTAGAAAGGTGGGATTCGAATTTGTTAGTTTATTTATTTGATTTAGTAAAAGCTTTTGTATGCCGTCCTGTTATGCAAGATCTCATAATTACAACTTACATTGGACTGAAGCCACGCTGATGGACGAGGAATCCGCCCCTCTTGTGGACACTCGTGTCCGGAAAGCCTTCAGGCTCAGGCTCCCCAGCACACACGGCGCCCCACACCCTTCGGACCCAGAGCCAGCCCCTCCTCTTGTGCCACCGCAACGCTTACCGCACCTTTTCCAACCTGCTGCTTGATGAGCAGATCCATGAGGCTTTCTGAGCACATGTGCCGCACACAGCGATCCAAGCCCTGTGTTGCACAAGACCCTTGCCAAGGGCTCGCTTTGGCCCAGCCTGTTCCTACAAGCAGGAAAGGGGAGCAACAGGACCCTCCTACCCATGTTCCCCAGCAGCTGGTGTACCTGCCCACATTGCCTCTGATACTGGAGGTGTGAGAGGACTAGTAGCCATGGGAAGTCTTCTCCTCCAGGACCTGCTTCAATCCCATTTCAAAGTTTTCCAAATCGCTGGCCACAACGGCAGCTAGTGGGATGAATCCCATCCATTCACCAGGGGGCCGTGTGAAGAAGTCATTCTTTGATACGCTCCGAAATTCCCACTGTTTGCTTCTAGGGATGACGCTGGGCTAGAGGGAGAAAAATGCCTGTTCCACCCCATGCATCACTCCGTGCACCTCTAGCGTGTCTCCCTTACCGTTTTTCCAAGCCGAACCGTCTCAGCTCCTGTGACCTTTTCTGCACAGGTGAATTGCTCCAACACCGTGAGCACTCAGTTGGCCCTCCCTGTTGTCTCCAGCTCCGCCATATCCTTTTGTGGGTGCCGCAACCAAAACCAAAGCCAATATTTTAAGCGTGTTCACACTGAGGATGCTTTTACAGGGGCACTGCTACTTCCAGTGCCTTCCTGACCAGGTGTAACATGGAGCTTTCCTCTTTGCAGCAGCTGCACACTGAACTGCGCATCCCTTTGAGCCGTCCGCAGCAACCCCAAGATCCTTTCTGCTAGCTCAAGTCCCATCAGCTTGGGGAGTTTTCGCTCCAGTGTGCATTACATTTTCTTCTTCTTCCACATCATCTTTCTATCCCACCTATTCCCAGTGTTGAAACTCAAGACAACCCACAACATTAAAACTTATGCAATTAAAACATTCATAGAAATATCCAAAAGTTAAAAAGAAAATTAAATCAGTAAAGTAGTAAAATTATTTTAAAAATACCCAAATTAAACATTTTAAAACAACGTAAAGGACTAGAATACTTCCAGTGCACCTCACAGGTCCACTGTATGCTTACATTTGCCATTCCGATGCCCATCTTCCCAATCTTGAGAGGTCCCCTTGGAGCTCCTCAGAATCCCTTTTTGGTTTTAACTACCCAAAATATTTTGGTATCCTCAACACACTTGGCTACTTCTCTGCTCACTCCTAATTCCAAATCATACTATCTGAGCTTCTCTTATTGTGTTTTGAGTAATCTCCAAGCATTTTGAAGACATTTAATCCTCTTGACTCCCCCTTTCAACTTCCCTTTTAATAGTTTCCTCATTTTAGATAAGTTTTCTCTTTTGAAGCTAAATGTCACTGTGCCTCTTCAGCAATTCCCCACTTAAAAGTATATTGAATTTGATAGCAGTTGGTCACTGCACACAACTGCTTTTGTCCAGTTGAACAATCATTGTTTGTCCGTTCAACAACATTTATATCTTGTACTAGGTCCTGGTAACCCCACCTAGCAGTGAATCCATTCCATGGCCAACCGTTCGAAGGCACAGTTGCTTAGGTCATCAAGAAAGTGAACCTCTTACTCGGAACCTGAACATGCATTTATATAGCCAACAAGGAGGTAGCAAAAGTCACCCATTCTTTCAACATTCCCTCAGTTGGTGGCCTCCCTGAGTTTGCTTTCCATCTCAAGATCACCCTGAGCGTTCTGCTCCGCTGGACAGTAGCGCAATCCTGGGGCTGAATCAGCTCTTGTCCCTCACGATGCTTCTCCGGAGCGGGCTTCTTGAGCTTCACGTCTGCAGGACTCTGAGCCTTCACTGACATGCAAAGCAACTCCTCCTCAAGTTCACCCTTCCCTATGCTTGCTATGGAGCTTATATCATGAATGAATGTACAAGGGTTCTTTCAAAAGTTTCCGCACTTTTAAAAACTCTGTTTGTTAAGAATTTCAAAAACAAATTGCATCACTTTTCGACATAGTCGCCTTCCTTTGCAATGCATTTTTCCCAGCATTGCACCAGCTTTTTAACCCAAAAATGGTTTTGCCTGAGTCCGTGGCCACGGATGCGCCACTCCTTTCACATCATCGTCACCAGCAGTCTGGTGCTTGAGGTGCTTTACTTGAGGGGAGTGGGCTGTGTGCCCCAGGTGGCTTCAATGGGCAATCTCCTGGGGCTAAACTTTGCTTTGGGGTGGGGAAGGGGGTATGTGGAGAGAGGTGAGGGAAACAGAATGGAGGAAGGGGATTCTGAGAAAGGCACTGCAGGAGTTGTTCCAAAAGCAACCATGGCCAGGCCACCGCGGCCTGACTTCATCCCTTGCTGTACAGTCAGTCATCAGAACACTGGACAGGTGTTCTAAGTGGGGCAGGTGAGAGGCCACACGGAGGCTGAGGAGGGCCTGGCATAACTGGACTTATGGCAACACCCCCTCCAAATACGAAGGCAGCCAGCTTTACACAGGAGAACACCTGAGCCCTCCAAGAGCCCTCTTAGCACAAGTGCGAGGTGGGCAGCTCGTGGTCCTCCAGAGGCTTGGCCAACGACTCCCATGCTCCCTCGCCCTTGGTTATGATGGCTAGGGCTGATGGGAACAGCAGGCTAAAAGAGCTGGGGGGCCACGCGTTGCCCAGCCCTGCACTAAGCACTGGAAAGCTGGTGCCTTCCTTGAATTCTTCCATAAATATTCCATGAATGCCTTGCTTGGATTCTTCCTGTCCACTGTGCCACATGCTCCGCCTGCCAGCAGCCACAGAGACTGCCCTGCAGTGAACTGTTCCCCTGGAGTCCTCCGTATGTTTCATGTTCTAAAAGAAGACAAACTCTGGCAGGGCTTCCTTAAGAGGCAAGGAAGTCAGGATCTGACTCTTTGCTTTGTGAGTCAGTCACAGAACGGATGGCCTTGTTCACACCACTCCATTAATACTGTGGAGAGTCTTATTTCTCCCAGTTCCAACCATACCAGCCCTTTCTCTTTGATGGCTCGCCTGGTTGTATCTTAATCAAGAGCAAGCTGCAAGAGAAAAGATATTTTCATTCCATTCATTTTTTAAAGGTGAGGAAAGCCCAGTTGAACAGACTAAGCGGAAACAGTGTAGATAGAAGGACTGAAGTAGGGTTTTCCTACCAGTCTTGGAAATTAAGGCTTTTCTCCAAAGTCTGAAAATCCTGTTTGCATGAGAAAGTGAAGAAAACCAGATTGTTAATCCAACAGCTGCGCCCGGCTGCTCTTGTTTTCTAAAACTGCTTGTTTCTGGTTCAGTCAAACTCCAGCCATCACCACCCACCCCCTCCTTTGCCTGTCTTGGTAACCGGCCCCAGATCAGTCTGGTAGCTCAAAGACGTTGGTTGGCAAAGACATCGAGCATCAGTGATGAGCCCGAACTCCTGTCTGCATGCAGAAGTGGCGAATATCAGCCCTACTTCCTGTCAGTCCATTTGGCAGATCCTGGGGAGCGATTTTATAAATGTGCATGTGCAGAGGGCAACCTGGATGCATGTCTACCCAGACATGATGGTCAGCGTCTGTGGCCTTCCTCCGAGTGCCAACTCCGAGGAAGGCTTGGAGCGTGGAAACACAGGGAAGGGCTTCCTGTGGCGGCCCCCGTTTCCGGAACAGTCTCCCCGCTTGTCCTCCTTTCGGCACCAGGTGAAGGTGGTCCTTTCTGACGAAGTCTTTAAAGACTTCCTTGGACCCCCCAGGAGCTTGCTGGGATCAACCATCCCAGGTCATTTGTTTAGCTGTTTTAAGCTTTTAAAATGTTTGTCTGTTTTTATGATACTTTCATTGCTTTTTATCATCTTGCTTTACGGACTGCTGTAAACCACTCAGAGAGCTTCATCTATGACGCAGTACAGAAGTGAAACACATTAATGTTATTACTAATAATAATCTTTAGCCTGTCAGGCGTGGTTTTCATCTTCCCTCCCTGGACCCCAGTGCCCTGGTAGCTGAGGAGAGACGATGCCCCCACGACGGTGCAGTACAGGGAGAAGCTTCAAAACAGACACTGTAGCTCAACTGATGGGTTATTTTCTGCTAAGTGGGCAAAGGCACCAAGATTAGCCACTGTAAACTTGATAAATGTTAATAAGGGAACCCATAAATCCCCCACCTGAAACCTGGCAGAGCTGCGGACGGATCAGCAGCTGCCGTCTGTGGGGCTGGCCGGCCGCCAAGTCCTACGGTTGATGCAGGAGCCGGTGGAAATGGCTTGCTGGCTGTCAAGTGCAGATGGCGAGGCTGGAAAGCGGCCAGCTGGGATGGGGCCAGCTCGACACAGCACTGGGAGTGGCCCAGGCCATAAAACGTGATGGCAGCTTGGCAAGGCGGGTGGAGAGGGGCAGGGGAAGCAGGCCGGCAGGAGCTCTGTGCCGGTTATCCTGCAGCATCCATTTCGGGACTCCTTAGAAGCTCGCCATTTCTGACTGCAAGGTGGAAACCATTGCTGGGGAAAAATTAGATTGTGCAACTAACTGTCCATCTCTTAAATTCACTTGACACCAGTATTTCCCTGGTGGCCGGTGCTGCTCCAATTCCATTCCCCTCTCCGTACTTTCTCTCCTCACCAGATTAGTCATGTTAGTCAATTTACCCCGATCTGTGCAATGTAACAACTACGATCACGCAAGCAAACTGATGTGGGGACACAAAGATGTCGCTGGCGGCTGGCCAGGTGAGGGCAAACACATGGGCAGTGGACAACATAACACCAGCTTTTGAAATGGCAGGCTGCTTCTCTTAGCATCTCTTAGGGGTAAATGGATTGAAAAATGGAATCCACAAGTATACAGGAGCACACACCTTGCTGAAAAAGAATCAGGTTAACTTCTGCAAAAGTAAGTCTTGTCTTAGCAAACTTGTAGAGTTCTCTGAGAGTGCCACTCAAATGGGAATGGAGATATCCAGGTGACATTATTTGCTTGGACTTCCAAAAGGCTTTTGATGAAATCCCTCACCCAAGACTCCCATCAAATCTAGCAGTTGTGGAATAACTGCTCAAGGATAGGCTGGATGTGCACCTGGTGGGCATGTCGTGAGCAGAGCCGGCTGGTGCTGGAGGTCAGACTAGATGGCCCAGGAGGTCCCTTCTGACTCGCTCTGTTTCTGTGTTTCTATGAATAAGAGGAGAATATTAGTAAGCAGTTAAAGAAGAGAAGGGGCAGAATAGAAAAATGGCAATGGAGACAGCCTTGGAAGCTACTCACAGCGTCCTGCGACCAATGCTTTTTGCAAATGGTCTGTGAAGTGGCCAGATTTGGCCTGACAGATAATCCGGCCTCGGATTATTTAGGGTGGTTAAAATCTTGATCTTGGGATCTTGATCTCACCACACTGAGAGAACGAACATCAAAATGGCAGATGCGGTCCAGCAGTTTCCACTGGTGCTAACGGGAAATTCTCCTAGCCGAGGGCTAATAGCAATGGGGGGGGGGTCAGGGGTCTTTCTCCAGGCTGGGGTGCAGCAGCAGAGGACTCCCCCTGCAGCAAAGTCCAGAAGCAGTCGCTTCCCTCTGCGTTGGTGCTGAGCGTTGTTTCGAGGTGCAGCAAATGAGGTGCTCCCCATCACAGCCCATCCGCCCTCCTGAAGTCTCCAGCCATGATGGGGGTGGATCGAAGGAGGCCTTCTGTGGGCTTTGACTCAGGCAAGAGAGAGGTTAGACACACAGGGCTGCTCCTCGGGATGGGAATTCCACCTGGGACGGAATTCTCCTTGCCTTTTTCTAAAAGGGGGAAGGGAAGAGATGAAAGCTGAAGGATTTCGATCAGCTGCCCTGCAGGACATGTTCCCAAACAGAGCCAAATCTTGCACATTTTCACCTCTATTCATGCATTCCCACAGCCTAAATTCTAGCATTACTGTGAATCTACCCATAGCAACTTAACAGTCTTAGAGTGCAAAGCCAGCCTGCTCAGAAGGACGCCCTGCTGAGTCGGTTTGGGCTTTTTCCCAGGCAGGGATACCTAGGCCAGCAGCCATAACCTTAAGTTATCCCTGCACAAAGTTTCAGTTTTAACAGCTTTGCGCTCTTGCTGTAAAAATACCCTTAACGGCTGTAGAAATGAGCCATTTTCCAGTTCGGTTTACACCTGTTTCTAAGCATCAGGCAAACAAAAATCATCGACTTCCAGCATGCTAAGTGGAGCTTCAAAGCAACCCTAATTTTCTTCAGTGGGGCTACAGACATCACCTTTCAGGGCACACTTAAAGTGTGTTAAGTATAAACTTGAACATATAAAGCAAAAACAGATGTGAGCAAAGACGTGCTTGCCCACAGATGCATTCCAATTACTGTGGTCCCTGGACTACCGGCAATTCTGAGCCAAGTTTCTTTCAGTGATAAATCCAGGATTTCCATTCCACACTGTTGGAAATGGCCCTAAATTATTCCTTTAATTTCCATGTGTGTGTGTCCCAAGACTGGAAGCCTGAAAAGCACAACCCAAACCACATAATGTTTAACTGACTTTTGTGGCCACAGCAAATGCAATCAAATTTTCTTGCTCCCCCCACCATCTCCATCACCATCACCTCTCCTCCTCCTCCTCCTGCATCATCATCTTTTCATTCTCATCCTCTACACCCTGGGCTAAAAGGGATTGGAAGGGGCAGCCGCTTGCTGGGCAGTGAGTCACAGCCCTGAACCTGCTTGGACAGAAAGGATGGATCCTTTAGTGGGCGAGATGTGGGCAGCGGAAGGGCATGGAAGCGAGGGAAGGACGTGCATCTCCAGTAACGGGAGCAGCACAGAGTGGCAGGGAGAGTAAACAAGATGGATCAGTGGCTTGGAGAACCTGCGGGGGTGCGGGGAGGTGAGGACGGGAATATAAATAGGAAGGCCAAAGAGCTGGCAGTGGTGGGAATCACGCGGTAGAACCGTGCGGATGAGAGGAGAGAAACATGTACCCAGCGCGGGGAAGTGACGGCGCTGCGAGGAGCTGCCTCAGCGGCAAGACAGACAGAAAACATGACTCGGGGTGGCGTGGCTGCCAAGCGGTATAAGAAGATGAGTAACCCAGTGCATGGGCGGGGGGGGGGGCGAGCAAAGGATGCTGAGCAAGCCTGGCCCTTCAGGGCATGATCTCCAGCGCAGAGGGAGAGGGAGACTCTAACTGGACTGGGGCGGGTCTGGATCATTCCTGCGCTTCTTCGGATAGAAGCGAGATTAAAGGAAAGAGACAAAGCATTAGGGAATGTGCTCCCCGGTCCCCTTCATACTGTGGAAGGGATGGATGGCAGATGTAGCCGGCTGTTCGCACTCAACAGCAATTCCCCCGGATGCCAGAGGGCCTTACCACCAAGGTGCATGCAGAGGATGGCCGGGTTCAGTCCAGAGAGGCCCCCCGCCTTGAACCGGAGCGGTTTGCCTGAAAGACCACCCAGGACCCCTGCAGCTCCTCACGACAGCACGTCCCCAGGTGGGGGTTCTCCCGGCCAACTACCAAATCACAGCCCGAATACAGACGCCTTTATAACCTGCCAGTCACACACAGCAACGCAGAGCGTCAGGTTTCCAGACCTCTTAGGACAAGAGCATCCCGACGTCTTTCGGCACGGCGTGGTGTTTTCACCCATCAGAAATACTGGTAGGGACAGTATGGAGAACGTCACTGACGGCCGCATTGGCCTGTCAGCTGAGTAGACCTCTGTGCAGCTGGGGCCCGGCTTAAGCCTGCAAATGTGTCTGAGGGAGGGACCGTTCCGGACACCTGGTCTGGCCCTCCGCTGGGCAGGCGCTTGCTGCCTCTGAGCGACTAGCTGCTCAGGTGGGCCCGTTCGGACGCACGTGGGCACCCCTGTTCCAGTCTTTCTGCAACTGATGGGAACACAGGGATCTCCTCACGGACAGACGGACAGACGGAGTCAGCCTCCAGCAGCTTCTCAGTCCCTCTTCTTAAAGTAACAGCAGCACTAAACCCTGAGCTGGCTTGGAATTTTGGGGTGCTTCCTGAGAAAGGGGTGCAGGCATTTCCTAACACAAAGGCACATGTAAGCAACCCTTTTCTGCCAGGATTTGTCTGAATTTTCCCAACAATGGGAGCACATGAGCGGTACGTGTGCAATACCCTGACCCCATTCAGCCCCTGTTCACTCCACGCATGTGCTCCTGCCCAGGAAATGAGATTCCAGGGCTCATTGGAAGAGCAGCATACGCTTCGTGCACAGACATTTCCGTTCCCGGCGCTTTTTCGGCTGGCATTCGCCCTCCCCTTGCATTTCGGGCCAGGTGCAAGTCCTCCCCAGGGCATCTCTGGACACGGGGAAGACACAGACAGGAAGGCAGCTCCCGCACATGCAGCTCAAGGGCCCCATTCAGTCTGGAGCATGTCCCAGAGCACGTGTCTGAGTGCGCGGCTGCAATGCTGGCATGCCCCAAGGCAGACGCGTACTCCACCAACCCCAGCCTTGCGCAGCTCAGCCGCACTCCAGTCCCCCTTCCGTGCGGCCTGGCAGCTCCCCTTCATGCCAGCCGCTCCTGAAGCCTGGCACGCACCCCTGGCGGAGAGCACGGCTTCCGTGGCCCCAGGCAGGGTGCACAGCGCCAGGCCCAGCTCCTTTTGGCTGCCTGAGGGCCAGGGGTTGCCTCGCATCCCTCCTTTTACGTGGCACATCTTTCAGGAGGAATGTGGGAGGCCCACCCCTCCCCTCCCCTCCCCTCCAGGTGTCGTCTGCTTTCTAAGTTCAACGATACCCTTGGAAGGAGAGTGACTCCGATAGCCCTGCTTCTGGAGTGGCAGGCGTGAATTGGATCATTCCAGCCGGCACAGACTCTGGCATGCATTCAAAAGCAGGCGCAGTCCGTTCAATCTGGGTGTATTCTCAACCCCTCTGCTCACTCCTGCAAGAGTTTTCACGGTCGGAGGCTGATCTTGTTTTCTGAATGAGCAGAATGGAAGCGAATGGAAGGTGGGCCCCGGGTAATTATCACAGATGCAGAATTAGACTGCCCACCCCTGGAACAAAGCCGGCCAGATTAGTGTGGCGTGCCACTCTTGGCCTATTCATCAGGGGAGTGTCTGTGAGAAGAACAATGGGGAAGGCCGGGCTGTCAGCCACAGGGTTGCCCCGTTCACTGCAAAGCAGCCCTGCCAGAGGAGGAGGCCATCAAAGCCAATGAAGCCGATTGCTGGGATGATCTATCGACATGCCAGCTGCATCGCATCTTCGTGACGCATGTGATGCGTCTCCTCCACTGATTGCAACAGCCAGTGGCTAATGTGGGCCATGCATTTTGATTGACTGATTGATTGCCGTGTGCATATATCTCATGCCCATAGCAGGCACGGAGAATGAAGGGCTTTGGCCAGGGAGCACACGGGGGCTGCCAAATGCCATGCGCCCTCGTGGCCTCTCCTCTAAAGCACCAAAGCATGACGTTCCTAAAGAGAGGGGCCCCGCAGAAGACCAGAGAGGGAGACAGGTTGATCGGAGTGGTCTGTGAGGCGTCACACATTCGGTGTGCTGTGGCATCTCCATCTGTCTGGGTGGCCAGGGGCATGGAAGGCAGCAGGGATCCCCTTTCCAGCCTTCCCAGTCAAAGCAGTGCTTGGGTCAAGCAGGACCATCTGTGCATGTGGATCCAGCCCCACAACATATGAAATGATTTTGGGAGAAGCAGGGGGAGCCAGCGTGCCTGTTGAATTGCTCCTCTGCTCCAAATTCCCAACAGCGGATTGGATTTGGTTTGGCATCACTATAATATGCTCGAAGAGGTAGGACGCTTTGCTGCTGCTGTTACATGGGATCAAGTCATCTCGGACGTGTAGTGACCCTCTGAACAAGTACCCTCTGAAACATCCTGTCCTTCACAGCCCTGCTCAGCTCTTGTAAACTCAAGGCTGTGACTTCCTTCTGGTGGTGGTGGTGGTGGTCATCTCCATCTCCATCATCTCCACCTCCATCATCTCCGTCATCTCCATCATCTCCATTCCCATCCCCATTCCCATCTCCATCATCTCCATCTGCATCATTCCCATCACCATCTCCATCTCCATCCTCTCCATCATCTCCATCACCATCTCCATCTCCATCTCCATCTCCATCCTCTCCATCATCTCCATCTCCTCCATCTCCCCCATCATCTCCATCTTCTCCATCCCCATCATCTCCATCATCTCCATCTCCATCTCCTCCATCTCCATCTTCTCCATCTCCTTCAACTTCCCCTAGCATTAGTGGTTTCTCCAGTGAGTCTTGCCTCCTCATTTGCCATGGTTGCTTCCACAAAGTATTCTGGCTTGATTTGCTCCAGGACCCACTTGTAGTCTTACTGGCGGTCCAGGGTATGTGCAAAGCTCTCCTCCATGTTTCCATTCCGCCCATTTTCTTCCTGATGGCTTTCTTCCCTGCCCAGCATTCACACCCATGCATAGAGCCAAGCACAGTCCTGACTGACCTTGGTCTCCCTCACATCTGAGGTCCTTTTCTAGTTCCTTCACTGATGCCCTTCCATATCTCAGCTAGGATCGGTTTTATCCTTGAATGAGACTGCACTTACAGCTGGAGGTGGAAGAGGGTGCATTCTTTCCCCCTACTTTGTAGCCACAAAACGGCACAGGACAAACAGCCTGGTTGAGTGTGGAAGATCTCATGTTTCGAAAGTAGCGATGGGCTCAGTGACCTTTCGCTTTCTATTTTGGGGACTTCTGGGCTTGGCTTGCCTGCCGATATGCTGGGTGGCCAACAGCCACTTTTCAGCCCCAGTCCACAATCCCCCTCTGCCCATCAAGCCCGCCTCATGGGTACCCTTTGCCACCTACGGCTAGTGCAAGGAGACAGGTGGGAGGCAACACAGGCGGAGCGTTCGGGAAGTGCCTGCCTGTCGGCTGATCCTGTGATGGTCCCGTCAATGCTGCAGTATCTCTGCAGAGAGACTCCAGCCTGCAGATAAGGGATGACTGTTTGGCAGGAATGCCGAGAGCGCTTGGCAACAGGACTGCACACACTTCTCCGGAAGGGAATACCCCTCGGAGGTGACGTCTGTCAGGAGGTGGACGGGCATCATCCTGCCTAAATGGCCACGGCTGGTGTGGACAAAGGTGGCCTGGCCTGGAGGTGAGCGGTGCGCTGCCCGCCCCCACCTGCGAAAGGGGTTCAGCGGGAAAGGATGCATCCACTGGCATCCCACCATCCACCACAGGCTCCCCAGGACGGCAGCAGTGGCCTTGACGGTCGCTGCATGGGGGCAGCAGCAGGCGGGGGGGGTGCATTGTTTGGATAAGGGAGCGGCTGTCGTCTGGCGCAAGGACGACGGAGCAAGGAAGAGCTCTGGGGCTGGGCCGACATCGCAGGGATGGCGACGGCTTCCCAGGCCTGGCTGGAGGGGGCCCAGCCACCCACACGCCCCCTGCAGTCTTGGTTCTTCTCACACTTCGCAGGCCAAGAGGGCGGGGGGAGGATAAAGCCACTCCATGCGCCCTCCTCACTCTTCGTCTGGCTTCTTCCTACTGGTTGGGGGACAGGACAAGCCACCCAGGACCCCGCCAGTTTCGCTGGATACTGCATTTTCCACAAAGACATTTGTGCTGGCTAAAGCAGTTCCCGGAATAAACAATTTAAATGCAATGACAATAATGGTACCATAATACATTTCAATAGAACCTTACCCGTTCGACAATCAGAGCGAGTTTAAAACAGATCAAAACTCCAGATGAGAATGAAAGGTGTCTTTAGGCGTATTGCGCATATCCCACACCAGTAGTATCACCATCATGTCCCTGTAGGCAGTTGCATTAAAGAACTGAGAGCTAACGGCAGCATTGCTCGCCCATGGCGAGCGGACGGCAGAAGAGGAAGAGGGACCATGAGAGTGACCCTCGGCCCATGAGGCTGCTCAGTCTCAAGCAGCACACAGGTTCCCTCCCTTCTTGCCAGCACCTCCTGTCTTCATCCAAGAAAGGGGCTCCGTCAGCCCCAGGGCGAATCCCGCCCCCTGCCCTGCTCTCTCCAGGAAGCAGCGCACCAGGAGAGGCAAGACGGACGAATACCATCCGTCAGGTCGCATGTTACATGTTCCATTGAAAGGTGCTAATCGACTGTTGCCGTGTCTCAGCGGCACGTTCTGGGCCATGCGCCACAAGGAGCCCAAAGGCGGAGCCCGCCTCCCCCACAGGGCCCCGCTTCCTCCCGGGGGCAGCTGCGTGGGCTGCGGCAGGGACGAGGCAGGTGGGAACGGCCATGTCAGGGGGCAGCACACCTGCCCCCCTCATTCTTCAGCCCAGTAGGAGCTCCAGCAACCCCTGTGGCTGATGCTGCTTGGGAAGGCACCAAACCCTTCCATGGTCGAAGCGGCGTTAGGACAACCCTTTCCTGGGTGCACAAAGCTCGCGTTTCTACCCCACTTTCCCTCAAGACGCGCAGGCCTCCCCTTTTATTTCACAACACTCCTGGAGGTAGGATAGGCTGACCCTGCATTGCCAGCCCCAGGTCACCAGCCCAGGGTTGGAAGGGATTCGGCAGGGATCAGAAAAGGGTTAATCCTGGCCTACTGCAGCCTTCCCCCGTCCGGCACACTCCAGACCTGTTGTACTGCAGTCCCCATCTTCCCCAGCTATCACAGCCAATGGCTGCTCTGGGCGGGGGTTGGGAATTGTAGCCTACAAGTGGGGGAAAGCTGGTCGGCCCAGGTCAAGCATTCCGGCCACGACCCTGCGGGGGTTCGTGCAAACACCCCTCTTGCGCAGCGCTCGGCCCACTTTCCCTCGTTCTGTCGCCCCCCCCAGCACTTCACATTCCCCTCCCCGGGTCATATTAGCACCTTCCAGATTTGCTCAAGGAGTTTGCCTCATCCATATTCGTCAGCCCGGCTGAAATTTATTCTGCAGGTATTTGCATTCTATTTTTTATTTTTCAGAACCCTACCCTGACATTTATTTTATAGCCTGGACCTAAAGATATATTCCTTTTAAAAGCACGATTCACATCATGCTAATTTCCCGTGGCAGGAGGAGGCCAAGCAGCAGCAAACGCTTCCTTCCCCTGCGATGAGCTGAGCGTGGCCCTGTCCAGCCGCTCTTTCAGACGTGCCGCCCGCACAAAGGTCTCCGTATTAATCGCTTGCCCTTTCGAAGGACAGACCTTCACGGGCCTCTCCCCAGCGGAAACAGGGCACTCTGTGTTCTGACAGCTCAGCAGCCACCGCCGAGGCTGCAGGTGCGGGGTCTGTCCGTGGCAACCAAATGTGCTTGGCCACAAAAGTAGGGCCACCCCGCCAAAGTGGTTTGCCCCCGGCTACACTGCACCCATGCGCCCCAAAACTGCTGCTACCCCACAGAAATTGCCACTGCAGCACAGGGATGGTGCCGGGGAGCCTGCGTGGCAGCCACAGCAGGGAAAGGCCCCTCTCGCCATGAACCGGAGCGTTTTTCTTGAACGATCACCCAGGACCCTGCAGTTCCTCACGACAGCATGTTCCCAGGTCATGGGTCTCCCTGCCAACTACCAAATCACAGCCCAAATGCAGACACCTTTATAACCTGCCAGTCACACACAGTAATGCAGAGCGTCAGGTTTCCAGATCTCTTAGGACAAGAGCAGCCTGGCGTCTTTCGGCACGGCGTGGTGTTTTCACCCACCAGAAATACTGGTAGGAACAGTATGGAGAACGTCACTGACGGCCGCATTAGCCTGTCAGCTGAGTAGACCTCTGTGCAGCTGGGGCCCGGCTTAAGCCTGCAAATGTGTCTGAGGGAGGGACCGTTCCGGACACCTGGTCTGGCCCTCCGCTGGGCAGGCGCTTGCTGCCTCTGAGCGACTAGCTGCTCAGGTGGGCCCGTTCGGACGCAAGTGGGCACCCCTGTTCCAGTCTTTCTGCAACTGATGGGAACACAGGGATCTCCTCACGGACAGACGGACAGACGGAGTCAGCCTCCAGCAGCTTCTCAGTCCCTCTTCTTAAAGTAACAGCAGCACTAAACCCTGAGCTGGCTTGGAATTTTGGGGTGCTTCCTGAGAAAGGGGTGCAGGCATTTCCCAACACAAAGGCACATATAAGCAACCCTTTTCTGCCAGGATTTGTCTGAAGTTTTCCAACAGTGGCAAAGTTACCTAACTATGTAAATATAAGATCTTTAGAAGAATTTAATGATAAATGGAAATTTTATTATGCTCACTGTGATTAATGGGAATTGAGGGAGTTTGGAAAAGAAATGGAAAAGCAGTAGAGGGCTTGAAGTGATAAGAAGTTTTGTTGTTGCATAGGGTAATGGTTTCTTCTGTTAAACTCTTACATAGCATGGAAAGATGGAAGATGGATAGTTTTGGAGGAGTGAACGCATAGGTTGCATTTGTTTAAAATTCCCTTGGCAACTTTGCTCGCATTGTTTTTTTTAGTGTGCTTTGTTTCTTTTAGTTTGTTCTGTTCATATTCTTTTTATGTACTTGCATATGTTAGGAAATAAAAAAATGCCGCTGCAGTGGAATGGGGCTCCCCACAGAATTGGGGAGCAGGCACCTCAGTTCCCCACACACCCCGTTTGCCTGTGGACGCGCTGCTTCGGGAGAGAAGTGGACATGTGGGAACACGCACCTCACTCCTGTGCAGGGCAGAGCCCCCCAGAGAGGTTTTGAAAGGTCTGGGGAGCCCCACTCTGCTGAGAAAGGAGGTCAGTTCTCCCCACACCCTTGGCTTCCCAGGAGAGCCAACAGCCCTCTTGCACTGCGACCCCCCTGCTCCTGGTGGGGCCCAGCCTGGGAAGCAACAAAGCCCCTTTGTGTGTGTCTCTTTTTGGATGACCTGGCAGCTTATAAATACAGAAAGAAAGAAATACAGACACGAAGGGCCAAAGCGCGTCTCCCAACGGGCCCTTCCTGGCAGTAGGCCGATGGGGCAATTGTCCTAGCCATGAGACATGTTGGTGGCTGCAGAAGAACTCTGTGTGCGTGTGTGGGTGGCACTTGGATGCACGTGGTGCTCTGTGAAACAGCATAAAGATGCATCCATGTCCCAAAGGCCTCCCAGTCGAAAAATTGACCGTAGGTGAATAAGCAGGGAGGGCACGAAGGTTCCCTGTGATGCATTGGCTGGTTCCCGGGGAAGGGCTTGTGCCGAAGGGCTTGTTGTTCTTTTCATACATTTGGGTCCCAACCAAGCGATTTTTCCTGTTCTGAGTAATGAGGAGAGAAGATACAAGCAGAGCACACGTTGTGCCCAAGCAGCAGGTTGAAGAAAATATCCTAAGAGTGTTGAAATGAAAGCCATGCCGAGTGAGGCCGGGGGAAATCTCAAGTGCAATTGAATGTTCCTGATTATGGATGCTTCTGAAAAATATGCTCCAATGAACGTGAAGAGCGAATTCTTCTTTAGGTGGCTTACAGGATGCAGCAAAACCCACAATTAATTACTAAACAATGGTGATGATGTTGATACTGATGAAACGAGTATTTCAGTCCCACCATAGTAATTAAAATCTAATACAAAAAAAGCAGCTCCAAGACAAAAATGCAAATTCTTGCATTAAGTACAAGGAAGGCTCTTCCCTAAAGAAGGCATTCAAGTGACACACACAGCAAAAGCAGGTCTCTTTTTCACCCATCCTCAAGCAGCGCCTGGACTGGATTTTTCCAGGCTCCGGGAAGTTGTGCTTCGACAGCCCGTGCATAAGAAGCTTCCCAGCCCAGCTGAGCAAAGCAAACCCTGAAGCCATATCCTCTGGAGCCTGGTAGTCCCTCCCAGCCTCCATCTGGCTGGTCCCGGCCTGGATCTGGCCCTCCCACCCTTGCGTGGCCCAGAGGAGGAGCCCCACCTGGGCAGTGCAAGGAGTAAATCCCAACAGTGACGATACGGAGGCAAAGGACCAAGCAGGACAGTTTAATGCGTTCTTGCGAGAGCAGGCGCCCACCACACAGGCAGCGCGCCGGTTACACACAAGACATTGCCTTTTATTCCCTTTTCCTGGCTTGCAGACCCTGCCTCTTTTCCCCCACTGGCTGTGCTACTCCGAAGGTACAGTCTTCCCTGTCCGCCTACATCATACAACCCTTGACATGCTCCCCCTCCCGCTCATCCATCCCATGTTCATGCTAATGAGCCCATTACCTATGAGAGGGGTGTCAGTTGCTATTCATGCGCCTATGAAGTGTGCACAGTTCCTTCTAAAAGTTCAGCAGGTCAGAGCGGTCTTGCAGATTCTTACTTGATGCCAACTTGCTTCTTAAATCTTGTGGGAGGATGAGATCGGACAAGCAGGCCTTCCTCCAGGCTCATTACGGCCAGTTGTAAAAGGCAATCAATTTCCTACTCTCTTCCACGGAAAGTAACAGTTTTACCACTGTCCCCGAATTTTACCCTCTCTGGCATTTTTCAGGACTTTGATGAAAGAAACACTATTACTTCTAGTACAACTATTTACATGGTTCTATTCTCAGGCCTTTTGGCCTTAAGGGACTTCAATGATCCTACCCTAGCCCTGTATTTCACCCTTTCTTTGGTTTTCACCTTACCACTTAGTAACAGTAATATTTCATTTCTCACAGCAGAGAGGTTGCTGCTGCTGCAAACCCATCATCCCTGGCCTGCATTGCCAGTCCAGAGGGCCGTGGGTTGCCCATGCCTGCTTTATGCAGAGGTTTCTGCTTGCATCCTTCCCTGCCCGCTGAAAGCTGTGTTAACCAACTGTATGAAAACATGCTCTGGAGTGCTTTAAAAGGAGGGCGTTTTCTGGACTGGTTTGGTTGCAAATCTGCCAGGGAAATAATTGCTATCCTAGACTTCCTGATCCAAGAATCAAAATGCATGCGGCCAAACGACGGTCTGTGAACTGGAGGCCGGCACGACAAGGTGTCCGGGTGCTGGCTTCCCGTGCTTGGACATGAGAGTCCAGATGTGGCTGTCTTCCAGATGGAAGTTCAACAGGACAAAAGGCAGGGACTGGAATCCGAGGAATCGTCCGCTCGGTCGTTCACACTGACACACTTTTAACAGGCATTTATTTATTATTTATTTGTTAAAAGCTTTTATATACTGTCCCATTACTGACGTCTCGGGATGGTTTACGACAAACATGATTAAAATAAGATAAAAATAGTACAGCATCCAGCGATAAATATAAAAGCACAATTAAGACCAATTAGCAATTAAAATAATGGGAGAATAAAATGGTTTTCACCTGGTGCCGGAAAGAAAAAAGCGTTGGCACCAGGCAAATCTCTCTGGGGAGCGTATTCCATAGTCGGGGTGCCACTGCAGAGAAGGCCCTCCTCCGGGTAGCCACCCTCCTAATCTCTTTCAAGGGGGGCTCCCGAATATGTCCAAAAGGCAAAATCAAGCCATGGATGAGCACCAGAAGCCCACACTTTCTCCGATAAACAAGCCGTTGCAAAGGATGTGAAGGGACCGGCAGGAGAAATGCTTCTGCAGGTGCCTTGCAGAGGGCTGCCCAAGAACGAGTCCAGGTTTACTCCCGGGTTCCAGGGTTTCATCCTTCTCCTGAGGAGACCCCACGGGCAGGAACGTGTGATGACTGGCTGTGGGGCCAGAGGCAATGCCGCTTCGGCCTGGACCCCCTGCAGCCTCCTCGCCTGTTTCGGGGATGCTGCCGCCCGCCCATCCCTGCCACGCGGACATCTCCTCCCGTATCTCTCGGCACATGTGTCGGCTCAGAGGGCTCACGTGCATCCCGCCAGGTGCTGCCTTGCTGTCCGGGAGCTCCCAGGCCTCTGTGGCCCAACTCACGGGGACTGAGCCCCGCACAGCAGGGCGAGGGGATCTGTAATTCCTCCAGGAGCCCTGAGGGAGCAGCTTTGCGAAACTAGTAACACTAGTGCAAGGAACACATCTTCAGGTCTGTGGTCCTGCAGGAGGATGGTGGGAGACGCTGAGCATGGCTCATGCACAATCAGCTCCCCCTGGAGCCAGCCGCTTCAGATCCCCAGCCGAACTGGCGCAACATGCTCCTACTGGGGCAGAGAGCCGTGTGACACAGAGATAAAAGGCAGCCACACGCTGGGATTTTCCCAGCTCTAAAGGGAAAGATGCTTGGAAGCAGAGTGGTGAGAGAAGCCGAGTCGTGCTAATGATTCACTCAGGAAGAAGGCAGCGGCTTGCCTTTGGCCTCATCCAGGTTGCCACGCAAGGTAAAAGAGAGATGACAGCCTTGCCAATGGCTGGGGATGACTTTTGAAAATGAGATGGGGCTGTTCGAGCCTCCTCCCTCGTCTCCCAGGTGCAGGAAAGGAGGCAGACCCTGTGGTCCCTTCACATGTCGAACGGTGCATGTGTGTGAGTGCAAGAGCAAGCAAGGGCAAGCAAAGGTGCCTGTAGGGGCAGCACGGGGCTGCCCGGGCTTGTAGCCAGCGGCAATGTCAATGGGGCTGCCGAAAGGGCACGTGCTGGCCCAGGCTGCCCGCAGGGGAGTCTCGCTTCCAGATCTCAGGAAGCGCCAGCTCCCCTCTGCGCACCGGTGAGGCCAGTTCTGGGCACCACGGTTGAAGAAGGGAGGGGCGGGCGAGCTGGGAGGGCGCAGAGGAGGGTGACGGGGGCGGTCAGGGCCTGGGGACGAAGCCTCGTGAGGAGGGATGGAAAGAGCTGAGCCCCGAGCAGAAGAGGCCGGGGAGGTGCGATCGCACTCTCCCGGGTACTGGAAAGGTGGTCGCACGCAGCGGGCTGAGATGTCCGCTCAGTCATCCCAGACTGCAGGATGTGGAATAACTGGTCCAAGTTACAGGATGCCAGATTCCAGCGAGATGTCAGGAAAAACCTCCTGGCTGCTAGAGCAGAATGGCAACGGAGGCAGGGACCCAGGGAGGCGGTGGCTCCCGCCCACTGGAGGCCTCCAGGAGCCACCTGGGCAGCCACCTGAGAGGGGCGCTTTTGCTTGGAATCTACACTGAGCAGGGGGGTGGACCAGCCCCCCCCCCCCCCCGGCAGCCGTGAAAACAGTCTCTGGCCTTCAGTGCAGAAAATACATGTACTTTGAGAAAATTCAATAGTATCCTTTGGTGGCAATGAATTCAGAATGTCAGAAAAAAAGTTTTTACCAAACCTCTTTAGGGCTTTTTGCGAAACAGGAAACAGGACTCCAGTCTCCCTTTGTTCCAACAGATTATTTTTAGGGGCTGAACTTCAGTACCTCCCCCGAAGTATAAAGAACATTAATTAGTTTGGAGCCATGAAAACAGAAGGAAAGGGGCAAGAGTGAGGGGCTGATAGGATATCATTATCCGCAGTCACCCGCTCTGCCTGCATTCCAATTAGCACAAGAGAGTCGTCAGACTCCAATTAGCAAAGTAATTTGTTGCCTGCTACCCTTTCTATGAAGAATTTTGCGCAGAGCATTTAAGGGTCGGGGGCAGAATGTCAATAATCTGAAGTGATCATTCTTTGTACAAGAGCTTGCAAGTCGAGTTCTGAACATCCAAAACTGCAGCAATTCAGGGTTTTCGTCTTGCTTGCGTGAAAACTAATCTGCAAGACCTGGTGGAGTCCAGACAGGAGTAGCTAGCCAGGTTGCTTTTACTTTGAAAGAGACGCCATGGTAGGGCTTTGCGGTGGAGGCATGTCATTCATTTTCTGCAGAAAAGGGCTCCCACCTGGCTGGTATTCACCCCCTGGAAGTCGAGGTGACCTTCCGGAGGAATCAGCGAGATCCAGGTCCTGATCCAGAGGAGAGATGCACTGCAGGGCCTGCCTCCCAGCCGTCACCCGTGATGATGATGATGATGTTGATGTTGATGATGATGATGATGGACGTGATAGCCCGAACGTGATGTCCGCCCACCATTTCACATTATAAGTGTTGCAAGAATGTGTGCTGATCCATTCATCTCCTTTGCCTTTGTTAAAGAGTGACAAGAGAAGGTGCGGCCTTTTTGGAGACTCTTGCTCCACGGGATCACGGTGGCAGGTTGGGAAGGAGGGAAACTTGGATGCCAGAAAGTGCTTCCCGGCATCCCCTCCCCCTCCCCCAGCTCTTCCATGAAGCCTGAGGGGGCTTTAGCCCAGCCCTGCCTTGTTCCCAAGCCCCCATTCCAAATCTGCCAAATATTTCAATAGTAATTCTTTTCCTTACACCGCTGGGGTGAAGATTACTGAGACCTACATTGCTCTGAGCTCCAGTCAGAAGCTTCATACTTCTGCCTTCTAAGCTGCCAGAGGTGATGTGAATAAGTCCAGGTAACACAGACCAAGTTCTTCCTATAGTGACCGGGTGCAACAGAGAGTGGGCTTAATATCTGTAATGCTTGGGAGGAAGACGTGGTTTTGGCAGGAGCCACTTGGGTTGTCCGGGGGAAAGAAAAGCTTCACCAGCATCATTTTCCTCTGAGAATCTCACTTCCCTGGGCCACTGTAGGTACCCATGTATTTTACGTATCTCTTATGTTGCAAATGTCTCGCGTTTGTCAGTGCTGACAGCATTTAAAGACTGTTAAATGTTTAGAGGGGAGTAAAATTTAAGGCTCCATATACAGAGAGCATATCTATATGCAAAACTCTCACCAATAAACTTTTTGTAAGTGCCAAAGCAAGGGCATTGCTTTTGCAAGATGAAGAGCGGCAGTTAAATTAGGTGTGGATGCATTTATATGTGTAATTTGATAACTCAGCTTAATGTCCTAACAAACACCCCGGACGCCATAGATCCATGGTCTGAGGAAACGCAACTGGCATTTTATGATGTAACAGTTTTATTTGGTCTTTCTTGATTATGGGGCTCAGCAGAAAAGCTATTGCAACAGCTTTGAACTTTTTAATTTTTTTGTAGCTATAGGCAAAAGGTGATCATAAACATCTTGTTCCCATCAATTCCTTCTTGTCAAACAGCTTGTCTCGGAATTCAGATGTCAGGAAACGCATTGAAGAACCTGCGGATAAAACGGAAAAGCTGCTGGGAGAGGGGGATGCCGGAACGAAGGGGCTAAATGTGGGATTGGGCAAAGAAGGGTGGCTTAATTTGAATCACTGCCTGGATTCTGTTTTCAGTCCAGCTGGAACATGAGAGCCTCTGAACATGTGCAGACTTGCAGAGCAGCCAGAGTGAGCCCAGGATGGGAACTTCTGCCCCTTTAGTAGTTCTGTAGAAGAGTGGGTGCATCTTTCACAACCCAAAGAACCATGGGGAGAAGTGGGGGTGGCTGAACTGGGACCTTTTCTGAATGCAACTCCAAAGCTCAGCTCAGCTCCCTGCTGTGTTCCTTTGTGAGCGTTTTCTTCGAACATGGGAAGGGCGCGTTCCCAAGCACATTTTTCTCAGAAGCATACACTTCCACCTATTCATAGAAGAAGGAGATTCATTTTTTTAAAAAATGAACATTTTAAAGTGCACCTGTCACACACAAACACACACTTTTTTGAGCCGTGCCATGCTTTCCCCAGGGGTGCTCCCATTCACCTTTGGGGCCACGTCACAGCAAGTTCCGCTGATTTCCCAACTGAAACAAAAATCTGGGGCATTCCTGGAGCACAGGGCTGAGGCCAACTCACACCTGGGGTTCGATGCAAAACTGAGCGCCCGGAAAGCAAAATTATCTTGGGTTCTCCCCTTGGAGTAATTGCTTGGGTGGGACATGAGCTTGGTCAATTAGGCAAGTATATATTTGTGAGGAAAAACCAGGTCTGGGGCTTTGAAACGTTCAAATGATGGCTCAGGTGATTCCTTTCCATTGATTAAGGTGTAAATCAGCAACTTTTTGAAGAAGCATCAATTGCAAACCATTCTGAACGCCTCCAAGGAGCCCAACTGCTGACTTGGCATCCCGCCTCTGCAGAGCCCCTGCCAGACCCTGTCAGATCAAGAGAGCTTTCTCCCCGTGCCTATTAATTATCTGATGTTATTGTTGTTATTATATTGAACAATGCTGTAGCAAAGAAAAAGAAAAACTCGGAGTTGATTTACTCTCCTTTGTAATTAGCTGTAGTGCTGTGATTAGCATCTCTTAAATGACATGGCAGCATTTCTTTTAAGAAATGTGGCTGTAAAACAGCTTCCTCAGCAGCTTTGCACTGCTTGCAGATGAATTTCAAATGGCCTTCCATATGAGTGCACACTCCTATAGGTTCCTGCAGAACTTTACATCCAGGCGAACTTGCTTGCATGCCTGTGCCGTGGCTTCCGCACTGATTTCTGGGAAATTTTGGGTGGCCTTGGAAGCTGATCAGAGGATTTTCAATTAGAACATCCAAAGTTTTTCTGGAGAAGGAAGGAAAACTTCTCTGCCCACTGTGTGAGTCATTTATTACATTTCGATTCTGCCCAATATCAAAGGCTCTCCGGCTCGCCACCTGGTGGTGTTTCCCAGGTGGAAGGTGATGGGGGTGAAAGGGTTTTCAAGAGGGGAGGCTGAGACGAAGGATCTCCGCTGTTCTGGCTTGAGGAGGGTGAGTGTGGAGACAGATGGTTTACTGAAAGGGAGGTGCCGAGGGGAAGCTCGGGTTCAGCTCTTTGCAGGGTCAGGCAACTTTGGCAGAAGGCTGTTTAGAGTCCACAGTGTCACGTAATCTGCAAAGTTTCAGTAAAAAAAACTCTTCAAAGAAACAGAGAAACAGCACAAGTCAGAAGGGGCCTCCCAGCTCTGCTCATGACATGCCTACCATGTGCATGTCCAGCCTATCCTTGAACACCCTCACTGATGGGGCCTTGACCACTTCCTGGGGGTCCTAACCATCAGAAAATACTTCCTGGTATCCAGATCGAATCTTGGTTCCCTGAGCTTTTCTCTGTTGGAGTGTGTCCTACACTCCTCAGCAGGGGAAAACAGGTCTCTACCCACCTCCGTGTGGCACCCCCTCACGTACCTATGTGTCTCCAACAGATCCCCTCGGAGTCTCCTCTTCTCCAGGCTGAAGAGACCCAGTTCCCTCAGTCTCGCCTCATATGGCTTCCCCTGCAAACCGGCCACCATTCTTGTAGCTCTTGCTGCACCAATTCCAACCTGGCTATATCCCTCTTGGAATGTGGAGCTCAGAACTGAGCACAATACTCCAGTTGCGGGTGCACCAGAGTCATATAGAGTGGTAGTAATACCTCTTTCAGTCTAGAAGCCACGCTTCTGGCTGTGCATCCCAGGGTGGCGTTCGCCCTCTTGACCACCGCATCCCACAGCTGGCTCCTGTTCAGCCTGCAGTCGACCAGCACCCCTTTCACAAAGAAGCAAAAAGGGAAGGAACATTATTTAGGGATACAAGAGCAGCAAGCCCCTGTCCGCTCTGCCTGCCTTTTGAGCGAGACTGGCTCTTCCCTGTCTAGACATTTTGGAAGGGGAGGGAAGGAGGCGAGCAGAGCTGAGGAGGGCTCATTTTCTGGCCTGTCCAGGCTGCCTGTCCCCCTGCCCCCTGCTGCGCCTCCATTCCCCTCTCCGGGCCCAAGTTCCTGGGCTCGGGGGGCCAGCCTGCCAGCCCTCTGCAGGAGGAGGGGCGTCTCCGCTTCCACCCTCCAAGGCTGGGGAGCTGGCTCTGCACTAGGACTGGGGAATCCCAACTGTCCCAGGACCCTTCCGATGTTCTCTGGGGACACATGGTTGCTCCCGAAAATCACCTGCATTATGTCAGTGGTGTAGAATGCCTTGAAGAAAGCAGAGATTGAAATTGCCTCTTGGCTAAGGGCTAACCATCCATCGCCACAATGAAAGCGGCAGATTTCCGTGTGTACGTGCAATAGAAGTGTGGGGGGAGCATCTCTCACTACGTGGTTAGAAGGACGACCAAAATTAGCACGCGCAAACTGAGAACAGCGCCAGCAACAAGGGCTGTTGTAGTGAGATTTCTGGCAAGAGTGGCAGGACAAACAGCCAGCCAGCAAAAGCTCTGATAAGCTGCTGAGTTCTTGCAATTGCGATATGTGCATTTGTGATTTGTCTTTATTTGCGGATACGTTTCTGTGGGTTTATGTAGGCCATGTTTGTCTTCTGTGAAATAATTTTATCCACAAAGATGCACCTGGAACCCACTTAAGAAAAATTAAGCTGTCACATTTCATAGCTTTTCCTCATGTTTCATTTTAAGGGCAATTAAAGGAGGGTTGTTTCAAAGGCAGCATCTTCTATATGCCTGCCCTTCCAGGATGTGTCTTATTCCTCTGCCAACCTCTGTCCCTCGGGGGAAAAAATTTCTCAGGGGGAAGCCAGCATTCTGACTTGGATTTAAGGGTTAATCCAGGCTGGAACGTGTGAGGATGGCCAGAGAGAGAACAGCACCACCACTGTCCACGGAGGAAGCGATGCTTCACGTGTCCAGTGGGGGGGGGGTGCTGCCAAGGCATGGTGTTGGGATGGTGTGGAGGTCTTGGCTCCACCTGGTGGGCAGGCAGGTGACCAGGGCCGTAGTCTTATGAGGGTCTTATGAGCCTGACCCCAGAAAGTCGGGATTTGTGGAGCTTCTCCCCTTCTGTGGCAGGCCGGTGTGGTGGTCCACACCCAGGAGGGCCACCTCCGTGAGCAAGGGGCACCTCATCCTCACAGCCGGCTCATCACTACCAAGCTGCATGAGGTACTGCAGCAGCTTTCCTCCCTGGCTACCCACTGGCAGCCCAGCCTGCCCTTTTCTGTGCGACTCACAGAATCGTTGCGTTAGCACACACTGCGAAGTCACCCAACCCAAGGGGAGCCTACCGGATCACACCAGGGTTCCCACACCCAGCCCTCTGCTCACACGGCAGCCAACCGCTGCTCAGGGGTGCCCCAAGCAGGACGTGGGGCACCAGCGTCAGCTTTCCTCAGCAACTGGCGTAGTTAGGCATACCGCTTCTGATTCTGCCTTAGCTAGGCCTTTCCTTTCTTCCCTCAGGTTCCAAAACACAAGATTATCCTTTGAAATGCAGCTCTTTTATTGCAACTCCATCGCTGACAAAACGGTTTAACCTTTACCAAAGCCGGGAGAAGAAGCTTCTGCTCATGGAAAGAGCTGAAAGGTCCCCACGGCCCCTCCCTGCCAGCTCTGGAGAGTTGCTGGAGAGCCAG
Source organism: Varanus komodoensis (assembly GCF_004798865.1). Lineage (NCBI taxonomy): Eukaryota > Metazoa > Chordata > Lepidosauria > Squamata > Varanidae > Varanus > Varanus komodoensis. Next base: position 8,989,940 of record NW_025335854.1, read on the forward strand.
ATGGTGCGGATGGCAGAGACCCAGCAGCTGGGCAGCTCATCTCTCCCGACACCCCCTGAGAGGATCAAAGACTGGTCCTGCTTCTGCTCCCCTTCCCCTCATGGAAACCCTTCCCTCGCTTCCAGAACAGACTGAGATGCATGCGCAGTGTGAGAAACCTCACTGAGCAACCTGGAAGGAGCATCCAAGGGTCCAGCCCCTGCCTGCCCCTGCCCCCCCCGCTCCTCTGAGCCCAACAATGACCCCCACTGCTCGACCAGCAATGAGCAAGAGACTGGCCCTCGCTCTCCACCAAGGCCAGTGACCCTGGGCAGCCTTTTCCTCCGTGCGCTTGCCCCGTCCCCGCTAAAGCCCCCCACGCTGGTGGCCCTCACTGGGTCTCGAGGAAGGGAATTCTGTCGTTAACTATGCACGTGTGAAGAGGTACTTCCTTTTCTCTTCCTTGAATCTCCCATCGATCAAGTGTGAGCAATAACCTTGGATGCTGGCATTTTGGGAGAGGAGGAGGAGGTCTCCTCTTCATCACTTCACGCGTTCCTGTCATGGGTCCCCTGGCTCACCTTTCTCCTAAGCTAAAGCTGCTGCTGGCACCATTTTCTTTTCAAAAGAGAACAGTCACCAGCAGCCCTGGATGGATGAGCAAAATTCATCCTTCCATTAAGGAAGGATGGATTTTGCTAGCCCTGCTCCCTGGATTGTCTGGCATCTTTCATCCCATGGACAGAATCAGATGTTTTTAGGGACATTTGAGAATTTCATTCCACGAGCACAAGTGGGAAGCTACGGTTTTGGGGTCCTATGGATAACTTTCTGTTAGTTAATTACCGGAAGATCCTAATAGATACATTTCCAAACTGGAGCATTTTGGGCTGAACACAGTGAGTACTAAACCTTCCCGAGCGATACGGCCTCATAGCCTCACTTATAGCCAAGGCAAAAAAGTCCAGGTTGTTTCTAGCCACTCGTGCTAAATGATTGCTTATTTTCTGTCTTGTTAAACCATCCTGAGACTTCGGTAAGGAATGGTCTCAAAAAGTTTGAAATAAATAAATGAACAATTGGGCATTCTGCGCAGCATCCACACTGCTCACAGGCGAACAGCATTCTTCTAAGAAGTAAGCGATGGCTTTGGTTTTGTGCTTATGGTAAGCGTTTGTGTGAAAGATTTGGACACCCATGGGCACCTTTTGGGGCATCAGTTGAGGTGCTCCACTCCTCCCATTTAGGAAAAAAGTTGCTTTCCATGTGCTCGCAGGAGAAGGACGGGGCGGGGTGTGGATTCGTGCACGATGGATACCCAGGGTGTCCGCATATGTGGACCTGCGAGGGTGCAGGCTGCCTGGCTAGGGGAGTGCGAAGGGGACCCACCTGGGTGGAAATCTAGGGAGCAGAAGCAAGCGTGAGGAAATGAGTTAGCTGGGAGAGCGGCAGGGGAGAAAGCGCTTGCTCCTGTGCTCAAACGGGGCTGGAAGCTGGGGCTTCAGGGGAGTCATTTAGACTCTGGCACTTCGGCCCGCTTCTGCCTTGCCCGCCACGTTTTAGCAAATGGCTTGCGTCATGCCGCATCCCCCAGGCCAGCGATTATGGGGAGCGGAAACTTTCTCAAATTCTTGCGTGTCCAAAAAGTGGCAAGAGCCCGCAGCTGCAAACAGCTTGCCTGCCTCTGACCATGGGCTTTTCTCCATCTTGGAGGAGATTTGGGCCGTTATGATACTTGAAAGCAATTAAGTGGAAGGGCATTTGATGTGAAGGCGGATCTGTGTAAGAAATTAATTTGGGATGAATTAATTAAAGAAGGACTACTTATTTGGAGTGATTTGAAGTTAGGTGCTGAAGAATGTGGGGTGCTTTGAAGATGAATTCATTGGCTTGCCTTCTATAGTTCAATAATAAATAATTGTAATTAGTTCTAATTTTACATCTACATGTACAAATCAGCATTCTTCAATTTAAGTCTTAGACAAACTGTGGACATCCATGATTGTTCTCAGTGCCAAACCACGGGCCAAATGCAGAGTACGGCGTCTCATGGCCTGAGCACGACTTCTTATAAGCAGTTCATCCCGACTTGTCCAATTACACACTTCCTTCTTTTAAAGAAACCACAAAGGATTCTTAAAAGCTACCTTTTGAATGACTTGCTTAAAGCCATTAGTGGAGGGAGGAAGCGTGAAAAAGCTGGGAGAGAAAACTGCTCTGCTAAAATCTGAGAAGTTATTGATTATTGGACTTGGTTAAGAAGGCAGCTTTCTGCTCCCAGGTCCGGCACCCCCCCCCCATTCCCTCCCACAGCAAACTTCAAAGCACTGCGTTGGGCACGGGGATGAGCTGCAGAGTCGTGTGATCCTCTTTCGAAACCGTAATGATGATGCACTGTACTGGGGCATCTTGGTTCATCAGGATGCTTCTTAAGGCAAAATCCTACGTTCCGATGCATGTTTGGACAGAAGAGAGCCTACAACTCCCAGCATGCCCCAGCTGGGCGTTTAGGCCAGTCTGGGGGCTACCTGCTTATAGGATTGCATCCGTAAAGGGTGCGGCATTGTGTCTTAAGCATTTTTTCCATTGGCAATGCTTTAAGGCAGAATGCTTCATACCAGCACCAAGGGCAGGCAATTTCAGTGTAGCTCTTATTGGGATTTCTCATGTGAAAGCAGGAGGTTCCAAATGGGGTGAGAATCTACATTTTTTCCTGTCTCAGTGACTAGCAGGCAATATTCAAAAGGTTTGACTCCCGTTTCACTGCTTCAGTTTCCAAGCATTCTGCTTTCAGGCATCCCTCTGGGGGCATGGGGGTCTGGAGGCCAAGCGGCTTGTGGCCCTAAATGCATCTTTGCATTTGACATGCAGGTTTTTAAAAACATGAAGAGCATCCCTTGAGGTGGGAAGCCGTCACGGTCAGGGTCTGGGCGGGAGCCAGCCCTTGCCTTCCTGGCTGCAATGGCGAAGCCCACCCTCACTGGCCCTGCCTTTTGCTGTTGGGCAAAGGGCAGGCATCGCCTCGCAAGGATCCGCCACGCTTCGGAAGTGGCTGGTCTTTTCATCTACCATGAGATAAGCGCTTGCTCTTTCTGTTGCACTAGCATAAATCCCCGCCTTGCATCAGGCAGTTCTGCATTTCACGGATAGTTTGTGGCAGCATGACTCCAGCTCTCCGACTGCAACAGAAATCAGTTCCTTGCTTCCTTGCAGCCATTTCCATGCAGTAGCACATGTGATCCACCAGGAAGCACAAGCAGGGGGCCAACACTAATGATGCCCCGTCAGGAATGCACGGCATCATCATCCTACCCTGGTGCCCCCCAGGTGTGTTGGACTACGACTAACGTCGTGCTGTCTGTTGAAGATGGGAATTGTCATCCAGCACAACTGGAGGGCACCGACGAGATGCAGGTGGACCTCAGTGGAAATAATCCAACAAGAAATGACCTCTGCGAGAGGGAATGCAGGGCTCCTCTGGCCCCTCCCCTGCTCCAGCGGTGCCCACCTGGCTGCTTCAGGAAGACCACCCCAGGCCATGGCACTCAGAGGGATTCCACCTCCCTAGCATCGCACTGACTAAACCCGACATAGGAAGGTTCATGGAAGAAAAAGGAAGCAAATGAAGGTGAATTGTACTAAGGTATTTCTGTAGCTAGTAAATGGAGATGGAAGACATACACTCCGCTTTCATTTGAAGGCTGTTTTGGGAAGGGTTGTGTGCAGCCAGGCAAAGCAGCCTTGCTATTTTATAACCCATCAGGCAAATATCTGGCATTTATCACTGAAGAGCTTCAGGGTCTGGGTGGCCACGTGCCCGCAAACTGGCGGCTGGTGGGGGGAAGGCCTCCTTTTCAGAATCCACGGAGGACTTTCTCCTGCGAGAGGGTCCATGGGCAGCTCTTGCTTCCCATCTATCGGGTGTAACATTGAGAAATGCTTCAGTGCAAGCCTTACGTGAAGCAATAGGAGCTGCACAGCAGTGGGGTTTCCTCCCTGTCAGTTTGATGGAGAGTGTGCCTTGTTTGAAAACATCTTGGAGGGCTACATCCATTTCCAGGTGCTCGCAGCCTCGGTCAAGTCTCTCCATTTCACTCAAACACTCTTTCAGTTCCTTCTGTAAGCATCGTGTCCACATCAAGCTGGGAATGCCCCCTGGTTCAAATGGCTTTAAAGGATGATGAAATAGATTCGTGGAGGAGAGGACTATCCATCGCCGCTGGTCTTGAAAGCGACATGGAACCTCCAGGCCTGGAACAGGCAGGTGGTAGAGCCCCAGCTGCCCAGACGGCGGGGTGAGGAGAACTGTGGAAGACGGTCCGCTTCATGCGTTGCATTCCCAGGAGTATCTGGCTGGCCACTTTTGGAAACTGGATGCTAGGCTAGATGAACTCCTAAGGTGGCATCCATCTTGGTACCACTTGGACTTGATCTGTGGTTTGGCCCAGTAGGTCTTTCCGTCTTCTTTTTCAATAACAACAACAACACATTGCATTCTGTCCACTCCCACTCAACAACTAGATTTACCATTTAGCGGGAGGGCTGGATGGTGGCAGGCCAGGTTTGGACAAAGACTGCTGGGGAGACCATGCCCACCATGTTCTCTCAATGGCTGGGTTCAGACAACACAAAAAGTCATGGTGGTTATCCTTGGTGATGTGTTGTGTTGTCTGGACTTAGTCATGGGATTTCATCACAGTAAGTTTGGTCTTCAGGAACCATGAAAAGAAGCAAGGGCTTGTTCTGTGGTTTCTCTGTGTCACCATGGCTCGTTGTGTTGACTCACCCAAGAGGCATGGTTTCTAGGGAACTGGCACTCAGCTGCCATAGTGGCAGTTCTAGGAGCCGCTCCAGCCACCTGGCCTTATTGGGTGGACTGATGAGAAAGAGGCAGGCAGCACGGGTAGAAAGAAATGAACCTCAGGGCTGAATTTCAGACACCGTGGCTAATGGGATATACGCCAACAGTGGAAGGACTGAGTGGGGAGGATGGAAACCACAGTGCAGTAGGGATCGCTGTGCTGTCCTGATCATGGGAGATCACTGCAGTCCCAGGTTCCAAATGCTCTTTTCTTTCCATGGGACAAAAGCCGCAGGTGGACTAGGAACAAGGGGGCCAAGGGATCCTGGCTGCCGGGCCACCAAGTGGCTCTAGGGTGCCTGCAGCTGTCCCATGGCAACCTGCAGTGGGGCGGCCAGTTGTGTGGGGAAGTGGGGTCTGCAGCAAATGCCCCGGAGTCGTGGAGGAAAGTGAGAGGAAGGACGGACGGGCGAACAGGCGGGCAAACATAGAAGCAAACAGCAGGGAAGAGGTGGTTGAAAGCAGGGACATTCAAGGCAAAAGATGCCGAGTTCCTGCACTGACACAACCCAAATTCTGCCTATAAAATCATTCGCACAATGCTTGGGTAAATTTAGGGTTGCTTTCATGCTTGATTTTGAACTCTTGATTTTGGTGAGGTTTCTTTTAAAAGCACACAGAAACAAGGAACGGCAGGCTGGAGAGAGGAGAGGTATGTCTGAAAGAGAAGGTGGGCTGGTGCTTGGTTGAGAAGTACAGGCAACAGGTTGTATGACTGGCCATAGAAGGACCTAAGCATGAACAAGGGAGGCATTTATGGGTGTTAACAGCAAGTTTTCAAATAGAAACACAGAAACAGAGTGAGTCAGAAGGGGTCTTCCGGGCCATCTAGTCTGACCCCCGGCTCCAGCCGGCTCCGCTCACGACATGCCCACCATGTGCATGTCCAGCCCATGCTTGAACACCCGCACCGATGGGGCCTCAACGACCTCACCGATGGGGCCTCAAATAGTTCTCTTTGACCATGTGGTTTAGAAACATGACTTATAATGATAATACAAAGACGAAGTGGCTACGGCTGAGAAACCAGACCTGTTGACATCCAAAGTTTGCGACAAGGATGTGACTTCTAGGCAGAAATGACTTATCAGACATGGAATGCTAATTCTGTGACCCAGATGAACGGTGGTGTTTATATTAGCTGTTGTTTTTCGTGCATAAACAAAAAATGCCATCTCCTCATGCCACTAATGTATAACAGCACAGCGAGGAGACGATGGAAATCAGGCCCTTAATAGTACACTGTTCGGTATGCTCGGAATGCTAAGTGTACAGCAGAATATGACCAAATATATCGTTTCTGCCTTCAGCGCCATCAATCCTGCACTATTGTCAACACTAAATCTGCTACAAATAATAAAAAGGAACCTTCCTTGCATTAAATCCTGAGCAGTCCATTAAAAACTGTGTACACAATGAAACAAACACATGATTAAATAAGGCCTGTAACAGTATTTCTTTAATATACCTCACTAAATAACATAATGGAAAAGGCCTATTCAGGGCTGATTAACCTCGGTTCGGGAAGATCATTTATATCAAATCATTACCCTTGGCTGATTAAAAATGAATTAATTCCTACAGAAAGCCGTTTCCAAGCACTGACTCTCCTCGTAAATCTGATATGGATTGAGGTGGGGAAGGAAGATCTTATAATGCAAAATCTACGCAAGGAGTCATAAATCATTACAAAAACCAAGGGGTGTGGGGGGGGGCAAGAAATAGGCATACATGACCTTTGTCTTACCTCTCCGTGGCCCGTGATCCCCTCAAGCATTTTATCCTGAAGTACCTGTTGGTGGTCACCATTGCCCTCCCCACCAAACCTCTCCGTTCTCCTGCCAGGTAGATCAACACCAGAGCTCCCAACTGCAGCCTTTATTTCATGAAAGCTGGCCAGTCATCCTGAGCTTGCGAGACCAAAGACATATTGCAGAGGTTATTAGCAAACCACTTCAGTCAAGTTAGGAAGTCTACTAATCAGGGATATTACCACTCAGGCCAAGAAGGTGATTCCCCCTCTTCCCTTTTGGACCAAACAGAGTTCACTCCACCCTCAGGGAGGTCCAGCTGCTTGTGGGCCAGACAGCAGGAATTCCTCTCTTGAATGATGGAATTGAATATATTACAGCTTTCATTCTCTGGCCCTGCTTGTTCCACAGTGCCTCCCCTTGTGCAACAGAGGAGGTCCAGTTTGCAGCAACTGCTGAGCTGATGTCCAGACTTTGCTGGTCTTGGCATTTCAGCTAACTGTTCTCACCTGGCCTCTTCCAGTTCAGGTTCAGAACCCGAGGAGATGCCCTTAGGCGGCTGTATTTTGGGAGAAGCAGACCCAGCCCCTCCATCACCCGAAGCCACAAAGGGCAGGAAAAGGAGACTTAAGGAACCAGGCCAAAAGGAATAAGGAACTTGATATAAATGTGGACTTTGAAGCTGAACCAGCTCTTCCTCCATCTATCTTATTGCACCAAGCAGGCAGAAACCAAGGTCTTGCAATCTGATTTCTGAGATGTTTGAATACGTCTTTCCTGGCTGCGATTCATTTAACCAAGCCAGAAGCCCATAGTTTCTTCTGGAACCACCTGGTGTCTTGGTCTAGGAGTTCAACAAGAAGATGATTCTTCCAGGGCCTTTCCCCCGCTAAGTCTATGAAGCAAGAAAGGAATTGAGAGACCAGGCTGAAGGTCTGTCATTTCAGCCTCCACTGGCTGCCCTCACTCTTCCCAGTCACAGTTCAGGTTGTCTAATTTACTGTTCAGATCGAGTTAGCAGACCCCACAATGGTGGAGAAGATCCCAAAAGGATACGGCATCCTGCTTCTGCTGGTGGTGGCTTAGATATGGAGCCGCAGTGGGGATTGCCACGGTCAGGATGGCATGTGCTTTGTGTTGAGCATTTCTTCCTCAGATGCCCTGCTCACGGTGCGTTGGCCCTGCTGGTCCCTAGCCAGCAAGACTCTGGGAAGGGACAGGGCTAGTCCCATCTTACCAAGCCCTGCTTCTCCATGTGGTCCTTCCTCTGTGGGCTTCTTCTGATTGGCAACGTCTGAGAGTTCCTGTGAGGGAAAAGAGGAGAACCCAGGAGGATGTGGGCCTTCCCACATATCTGCCAGGCTTTTGATGGCCCTCTCGGAGCGCCTCCCTTGTCAGGTGACTCTGATGGAGGATAGGAAGGGGGTTCTCGACTGCACCGCCTTAGTTATAGAGTTCCTGGCACCAGGCAGGTGGCTTTTTATTCTCCCACATTTTTGATCCCATCTGGAGAGAGTCTGAGGGGCACAGAGCACTGGGCTGGGACTTTGGAGAAGCTGGTCCTAGTCCCCACTCAGACACGGCACTCACCGGCTGACTCTGGCCCAGCCACAGACTCTCGGCTTCACACGGCTGTGGTTGTGAGGATAAAATGGAGCTAAGTAAGTTGCGGTGAGTTCCTTGCAAATGGGCAACAGGCAAGATATAAATGCGATGCAATGATGCTAAAGATGGCATACCAGATTTGGCTGAGGGAGTCTCAGGATCAAGGCCCAGCTCCCACGATTCGGAGCAGAGCATCCTTGGCCGTGGGCCTGCTCCACGTTCATGTGCAGCAGCCAGAGATCTGGAGGGAGCACTATGGAGCCAACCACCCGGAATGCGTCCAGGTCCAGATGGTGGCATTTCAGGAAAATGACATCGTCGGCCTCCGGCAAGCCACACCTCCCCCTCCCCAGCTTCACCCACCCCTGCAATCTGCACACAGAAAAATAAATATTTTCCCACAGAAAAGGAGCAGATGAGACCGCGGAGGCTATTTATATCGACTGGCTTAACAAGGTGTTTCCAACAGTGGCATGTGAGTGTTCTGAAAATTGGGTGCTGGTATCCCTCGTCCCTGAAAACAAGCTTGGACATGTCAGGCGCGTTGGGCAGTGCGCACGACACAGGCCCTCCTCCCCAGCCAGTTTCGGAGGGCGGCCTCGGTCCTCTGTGCTCAGGCTTGTTAGGAGAATAAAAGCAAAGTCCCATCCCCAACACGGAGGAGCGGAGGAGCCCGACGTGATACTGAGCACCACAGGGCTCTTCCAACATCTGCACGACCTATTCCAGCTGCACGCAACGCTTCCTGGCCGTGGGAGAAAACGTGTTAGTCAGCTTGGGAAATTATTCTGGGCACCAACACAAAATGGCTGTCGTGGGAGGCATGGCAAGGGACAAAGAACCTGGGCAAAGGATGGAGCCAAATAAAGGGTGGGTCTGAACACGTTCAAATAATCCCCACCATCATCTGTTCACACAGTTTTCCACACTGGCGGGGACCTCTGTGGCTGCAGGCCCAGGGTGTCAGTAGGAAAAAGAGAGGGTGGGCCCTTTGCAGGACCCCAGAGTCCACAGGCCCCTCAGGGCCACCAAACAGCGCTGTTCCCCCCCCACTCTCTCCTGACTGATGTTTTATTCAGAGCATCTGAAGGAATGGGGTGAACAGAGCTTGGGGGCAGGTAGATCCTATCCGAGGAAAACCGGCACTGGCAAAGCTTGTGTTTAGATGTGTTTTTCTAAGCAAAGCATATGAGCCCGGATGGTAAATTGCCCCCCTGACTGGTGCAGAATGAATGTAATTAAACTGCCTTTAAGTGCTCTCCAAGGTCTTCCCTTTTTCAATGTGGCATTTTGCATCTTGCAGTCTTGTAACCGCTTGACACTGGGGGCTTTTTAATGTAAGAGAAAAGCAGAGCTCATAAAACAGGTTTCTGAGCCATGCAGAGCTAGGAGCTTGGGCCTTCTGTGTGGCAGAATTTTTTGGCTAAAGGTCGTTCTCGCTGGGGAATCAGACCCCAAAACTGGGCAGGGACCGGAATGATCCCCAGGCCTTAAATGGGGCTGCTGGTGGATCGTGCCCCACAGCCCTCCAAGGGTGTGGGGTCAGTCCCTCTGCTGCGTCCCCGGAGCCCATTCGAAGCTGCCTGGGAGAAGATAATGAATTACTTCTCACTGGGAGACATCTGTGTGTCATGGGAATGGCATGCAGGGAAGGGGCACAGAAAGTGCTGCCCAGGAGTCGCCAGGCTGACAGGGCAGATGGTGCCCAGTGGAGACTCACCCAAGCTGCACATTTGGAAAGCAGAGTCCATCCTGCCTACACAGACACATGGGAGCTCTGTGTCAGCGCTACCGTGCTCTTGCGTGTACCTGTCCCTTTCCCTCAGGTGTGTTGAGGGTGCGCATGCTGTATACCTGCTTTCCCCAGTTGAGTGCCCCCCAGATGCGTGGGGCTACAGCTCCTACCACACTCCCCAGCCACTCTAGGCTACTCATAGTATTCCGGACAGTGGGACTGGTAAGTCGCTCTGATCTCTGTAGAGAATTCATGTGAAGGTTTTCATGTGCCGTTTTCTTGGTCACATTTTCGGTATTCATTATGATTGAGGACTGTAATTCCCATTGTGCCTTCACACAAGCAATTCTCATTCGCCCACACAGAAGCCAGCCTGCTTGGATTCATATTGACCCACGTGCCTTCATTTGAGATTGTGGGATCCGCATATAGATGAACAGCCTCAGCCCCTCTTCGATTCAGTCTCTGGTAGAGAAACTCCATTCGGTTTTCCCATTTCTGCTCGCAAACCCCCAGATGAAGCAATAAATCTGCTGTGAAGCTTCATTTTCTCCAGTGAGGCTGGGTTCTGGAATGCAAACTTCTGAGTTTTATCTTCCTTCTGAATTTGCAACATTTCCAGGGTCACACACACAACTTTGAATTCTAATCCTCTCCGTGGCTGCACGCACAATGGTCCCCCTCCAGACAGCAAACCACATTTTTTTATGTCTGGAATATTCATTCCCAAGTAGGTGTGCACGGAATAGCGACCTCAGTCTGCCGCGTCAGGCAGCCGGCGTGGTTCCCTCAAAATATACGCGGAGCTCTTATATAAGACGCTCTTGCTCCCAGAGCTCCGAATCAGCCACGGAATTCCATCTCATTTAGCACAGAGGAAAGAAAGGTCTTCATTGTATGCTGCACAATTAATTTGTGGAATTCACAACTACAAGACGCGAGTGATGGTGCTTGGCGTCTCCGGAAGGCTTTTCCCTTTTTGTGAGGACTAGAAAGAATCACAGAGGATGAGTCTAGCAAAGGCAGCTAGCCAAGCTGAGCTTACGCATTTAGCTGAGGACAGTCCTCAGATCTTGGGACGGCCAGGCAGGTCACCACCGTCCCCGTCCTGCTGTTGCTTCTGAGTTTCTTTCTGGTCATCAGACAAACTATCATGAAAACAGAGCAATGCTTGGTTAGGGGGCATTTGTCTCTTCCCTCCCAAAAAATATCCAGTTCTGTCAATGAGCAGCAACAGAAATGAAAGCTGTCTGACAACCTGCAAAACACAGACGCAACGGAGTTTACCAAATCCACCCTTCCCTAACAGTAATACACTTCTCGGCAACAAAGCAAGTGTTATGATACACACAAATTTTCCCAGCTTGCATTTTGATCCTGATCTGGTCTTCCTTCTGCCTCCCACCACACACACACACAGAACCTCTCCATTCACGGATTGTGTGCTTCAAGTAGGCCCTGGGAAACGCAAGTTCCCACAGGGGGCTGTCACCACAGGAGGCCCTGGGAAGTCGACAGTTCCCAGGGACTGCAACCTCGCCCTGACTGGTGCTCAGAGCATCCCTCCCCTTCTGCTCCGCTGTTGCCTCTCCTGGAAGGCTCCCGAGGGAGGGACCACTGGCAGAGCAGGTGCTTGCCTCGGAGTGAACCTCCATGCTCATGGGGAACAAATTCAGGCTGGCTTAGAAACGGGCTGAGCCGCCTCCGGACCTGGGGTGGCTTGGCGTATTTTCGAACTGACCCAGAATGAGCCAGGGAGCCTTATCCCTCCCAGCTTAAAATGATAACATGGGGCCACTATTCGGTTGGGCACGGCCCATGCTGGCACACTTTCCTTCGCCAGATTTGGCCGACACAAAAGAAATTAACTTGATTGGAAAAGATCAAATGGACGCCTGCATTAAATGGATGAGCCAAGCAGGGCCATGCCGAGACGCCGGGAGGCCTGCCGTTTCACTTTCGAAAGCAGACGAACATCAATAACCCAAAGACGCACCAGGCTTATACCAAAGATTCCAGATAAACATGCCACAAATGAATCAGATGTTGTGATAGCTCAGGGTGTTGAATTAATCATTTAATAAAATCTATAAATAGCATACGGCAACTAAACAGAAGCCGTAGATCATACGTCAGATCGGGGGGAAACATCATCGGAGGACAATTGCCTGGGCCTGCAGGCTGGGGAGGTGGGGCACTTTGTGCTCCCCCCCCCCCAATCTCTCTGCACTCTAGAGACTTGAGCAGAGGCCGTAGGGCGGGCCGGGCAGCAGGCAAGCGCCGGTGGAGGGGGGGGGGCTCAGCATCTGCAGGACTGTTGTGCCCCTGGATTCCAGTGATGCTGCCTGGAAAGAAGGCTCTTTCCCAACTGCATTGCAACCCTGACCCCCTATTTGGGGGGTTGGAGGGGTACAATTCTGCTGGGAAGCATGGTGCAATGCCCTGAAGGCCTTGGTCACCAGTAAAATGGCAGAAAAACAGAAGATGAGGGGATTATGTGTCCGGTTTCTTGCAGAATCAAGTGCCCACTAGCCTGCAGGCAGGGGGCGGCACAGCTCTGCCCAGAAGCTGGTGCTCCCTCCTCACCCACCGTCTTTCCCAAATGAATCCCTGCCGTGCCACTTCATGGCCACTTCCAGCTGGGGATGCAGCAGGGAAAAGAAGCAGGTGCCAGAGACTTCCAGGACCCTCCGCTGTTGCCCACTCCCTGCTTGGATAAGTCTTCCAGCAGAAGGCCCTGGGCAAAGCTACTTGCTCTGCCAAGATGGAGAGGCAGCCATGTCGTCACTTATTTATTTAACTTATACTAAGCTGGAGCTCTCTGGGCAGTTGGCAAAGCACATTAGAAAACCAATAAAAGATACACTGCGCTAAAAACATTAAAACATCATTAAACGTTTACAATACAATACAGAATTTAAAACCACAAATTAAACAAGTTTGTGTGTGTACACACACAGGGGAGGAAAAGAAGAACATTCAGACCTGCTGGCAGCTAGCAGGTCCCAGAAGCTCTTTGACTGCCCTGCGGTAGAGGAAGGCCTTTGCATCGCGCCAAAAAGTACACAAAGCTGGTGCCAGGCCAGCCTCAGCAGGGAGCTGGTTCCATCAACCTTTCCTCCACCTCCTAGCAGTGCTCGCAGTCCTTTACACAAGTTTGCACCAGGTGAACCCTTCTGGATCCAATAGGCTCGCTTCTGAATACACTGACACAGGCGCCGGCTATCGCCGATTCCCGAGCGACAGACTTGGGTGTCTTTCCCCTAGTGAAGCACTTCCGGGAGGGGTGGTTTTCGCTGGAAATTGGGTGGTCTCCGGGCACCCTTGAACCGTGCGGCACAGTGGCTGCTGGGTTACTCGTGCAAAGAAGCGCCACTCACCACGGCACTGCGCTGTGATTGAGGGGGCGAGGGGGGAGTCTGAAAGGCGGCACAGGTTTTATCGGGTGTCCTTCTGCTGCGAGCGCCTGCCACCAGCCGTAATCTAGCACTGCCACTGCAGAGCGGGAGCTGTGCTCTCGTTTCAAATTGCCTTTTTTCAGTCTAGTAACTACACACACACTCACCTTTGCAGATGTTCAGGACAAGCCGCATTCAAAATAAATTACTGTGGCAATACATAATACATGATGATACATGATGATAATGAATCGGTTAATTCTAATTCTTCTGCATTACTGCTATTGTTTTAGAAACATGATGAATTTTGTAAATTGTTGTGCTTGTTTTCCTTATGTAACTGATTTTATTTTGTTCTGGTTTGAGTTTTGGTACTTTGTTTTACATTGTATTTTAATGTGTCTTGTATTAATGTATCTTGTCTTTTAGTTGTTGTAAACTGCCCTGAGAGCTGTTTATGGCTAAGCGGCAGTATAGAAATTTAATGTAGTAGTAGCAGTAATAATACAGAGTAAGAAAAAAGTTCTACTGTGAATTCAGCCAAAAATGGGCATCTTCTGGGTAGATTACAGTCAAAAGACTAACATCAGTACAGACAGTTAAAATGCAATGCAAGCATAGCTTTTAAACACAAGCAGAGGCAGACGTCTTACCTGAAAACCCACTCAGCCCAAATTGAAGGGGGTCAGACTAGATGGCCCTGGAGGCCCCCTTCTGACTCACTCTCTATTTCTGTGTTTCCTAGCAACTCTGAACCTGCCAGGACTTCATAAAACCCGACCCATTCACCCAGCGTCTTAGAACCATGCCTCCTCTTTCCGGGCTCCCTCCACTCTGAACAAGCTCCACGCTTTTGGCAGAGCTCGGCAACAGTCAACAGTAATCGGAGCTTGCTCAGCTCGGACTGAGGTCGTGGTGCAGCCATGCTCAGAGGCACCCTTGCCACCATTTGCCACGAAGCAGGCTGCCCCTCACAAACTGGGGTGACCAAACTGCATGTGGCACTTTGCCTCAGTGAGCCCTGGCAGAAAGTGCCGTGGTGGATTTCCCACGTCCCCATCTCGAATCAGACTGTTGCCCTTTCTCTGTGCTTTCATATTCCCCATGGAAAAATGCAGCCCGGAATATTTTCCTCCCTTGCAAGAGCAGTGTACGCTTTCATCCTTCCGTGTTTCCAAGTCCCTCGGGACCCCAGTGTGAAGTGATCATCATACGGGGCCTTTATTTCTATTTCTATTCCTGGCCTTTGCAGGAGCAGGGTATCAAGCGCAATTCGCAGTGTGGCAGCGCTCTGGTCGCTTGAGGGGGGGGAACATGCACAGCACGAAGGGGCTGCTTGTCTTTGCCCCACAAGGCAGGGGGCACTTCATTCATCCTGCTCATTGTTTATGCTGTAGATTCTATGATCAGCTCATAGCTACAGGAGAAATATAGGGCTTTACTGTTAACGATGCAGAAATTGTGGGTGATACCTTGGTACAGTCATCAATTCAAAGGGAGAAGGCAGCCAAGGAATCTGAAGAAGACTGAGATGTGGAAGGGCAGGGATGAGGGAACTAGAAAAGATAATTAAGAAGAAGGATGTTTCACTGGAGATCTGGGTCAAGGTCATGCAAAACATTGTATTCCCTATCGCCATGTGGCCAAGCAGGGACTGGAATCCAACTCTCCCCAGTCTTCCAGAATTGCACTCTTAGCGCTGCACCACACTGGCTTTCAAATGCAACCGTGGTTGCACCTCCTTTTTCAGGCACAACGCATCATATGGCGCTCTTTATGGCAGGGACATCCTAGCAAACGGGTTTCAGGGGGAAATGGGCTAAACTGACCAGACTCTCAGCTCCAAGGCCCCCACCTGGCAACAACTTGCCACAGATTCTTTTCCGTCTGCTGCAGTCGCTTGCGGTGGACAAGTGCTGGGGGAACGAAAACACCCCGCTTTGAAAGGACTGAGGTATCTTTCCCACAGCTAAGCATGTGCGCGCACAACGGCAGCAGCGGGGGAACGCCGAGCCTGAGCATTCTTCCAGCTGTTCCCAAGAAAAGAAAAAAGCCTTCCCCAAACCCAAAGCCCATTCTCTTTGAATTCACGAGAACAAGAAGATTTAATCTGTTTCTTGTCTCTTTGCTCTCCCTAGGCGGCTTGGGGGTGTTGACTTGAGAAAGAGGCGGCTGGCACTGGGGAATCGAATCAAGGAGCGTGTCGCGGAGGTGAGCATCAAACGGACTGCGGCAGCAGGTAGTGGATGATGTTCCTTTTCTCATCCTTCCGTGTACAGTGACTTGCCCTTTTAGTTCGGTGTGAAGTTCTAAGTGATCAAGTAGGAGGGAACTTGGATCTCCGTGCAGCTGTCCCACGCCTGTTCGATCGAGCGCCTCCTTTAATGTCCCAGCTCCTGGCCCTCGAGTGCCTCCATCTTCCAAGCTCTGCCAAAGTGTGGGGTGCAGCCTGGCTGGGGGGTGGCTCTCCCCCAATTCCTGCCGCTGAGCTGCATGTAGGCAAAGCCCTGAGTATCTGGGACTCACTAGACACCACACACCAGCCCGTGCTGATCCGAGGGAAAACTGGCGCGGGGGAAAGCAAGCACTTGCACTGGCCGTACCGAAATGTGCAATTCACACTTCACACTGTGGACACAATTTGGGGCCTGCAATGCGCCGGAGCATCCGGGATCTGACGATGCTCCATAGGGCAGGCCGCTGTGAATGAGGCAGAGCAGAGCAGAATGCCAGGATGCAGGCAATCCCAGCATCACGCCCAAGCACAGACCTCCGAATGGCCAGATTGCAATGCCCATGCCAGCTGGGGATGATGGGTGCTGCAGTCCAACTGTCAGGAGGGCACTAGGCAGGGGAGAACTTCCTAGCAATTCCGAAGGAAGAGTTTCCAATGGCAGGCTTGGGAGAACGAGCTGCCTGACCAGCGAGTGCCAGCATCAGCTGCCTGCCCGGCCTTGCCTGGCCACCCAGTGGCAGGACAAGCCCGGAGCTTGTGGCAGGCCAGGGCAAGTGGCTGGGATGCTCCCCGGGCCATCGGCAGCTGCCCCAAAGGCCGTCCTGTGGCACCCAGTTCTGGTGCCAGATCTTGCCAGGTTTAGAGGAGGAGAGACGGCCTCTTCGGCATAAGCAGGCCACAACATAAACCATGTTCCTTTTAATGAGGCACCCAAGGATGCTGGTGATTGCATGGCTGGCAGCACGAGTCAATTGCTGGGCCCACGCAGGCCGGGGGCTGCTTTATCCCTGCACTACCTGAGCTCCGATGGGCCGGCACAAATCATTCCCTGAATTATTTACTAACCAAACGGAACCTTTCCAGAGCTTCAAAAGCCTATAAAACAGAGCCGCGTCCCCACAGTTTTTGCCATAATTCTTCATATGGTGGAAGGAGAAGCAAACCTGAGCTTCTGTTTCATTTTAGAGGGTTCCAGATGTTCTATATTTCTTTCTCGCTTTTGTGAGGCACCTGCTGTGGGTATGATAAATGGCAAGGCCTGCACAAAACTCTTGGAAGAATGAGTTATTCGAAGGGCAGGCTTGGCTCTTTCTGCCTGCTCCCCTCCCGGGCTCTGTTCACTGCAGGAACGTTGGCTTAATTCATCACGTAAAGAGGTTTCCATGGCAGAACCCGGGGGGCATAATATTTGCACAGGAGGTCAAAACCAGTGCTCAGAGCCGCCCCCTTTGATTGGGCAAAGGGCGCAAGGGCTCCAACCTCTTCCTGAGTGCAGAGCAGACACATGGTTATGCCTGGAAGCCCTTAATGTAGTCTTGCTTGGGGTTTTTGCTGAGACGCAGGGAAAATTGGTGTATGGGGCGTTTTCATCCAGCAGAGAGCAGAGGTGGGTGCCGTGAATGGCCCCAAGGGGGAGAGGCATAGGGCCAGCTCCATGGTTGCCATGAGCCAAACAGGGCCCATTCAGAGCTCGCCTTAGCCTCCAGATAGCCAGTTGGCCACGGCACAACCGCCGTTCTGTCCGCTTCTGCCCCTCAGGGCAATACGGAGCGAATGGTCTCGCTTACAGAGTTCTTGCAAGGGTCCCTGAGATATGAAGCTGTTGGATGCTACAGAGGTACACCTGCAAAGTCTCATTTGTGTTCTGTCAAGTCCCCCAGGCCACCAGCTTTCCCCAGGGGCAAGCCCAGCCCATTAACTATGGGAGAAGAAAAGTGATCTGTGGCGATCAAGCGGAGCCTCGGCGGGTGTTTCCTCTGCTGCGCTCGTTATCTTGAGAGCTCCACCTGTGGCAAAATCTGGGCCAGATCCTGGAGGTGGTGCTGAGTCTGCCAGGGCCCCTAAGCAAGGCGTTTCATCCCACCCCAGCCAGCACCTTTTCCTTCCTGAGCCGGAAGCTGGCCAGATGGTACATTATTTTAAAGGGAAGTTTTAAAGGAACCAGAGTCAAGGTATACCCATGACCTGCCAGGGTTCTTTGGGGGTCCTCCCTGGACCACAGGCCCCCAGACCTGCACCCCATGATCTGGGCCCGGTGGGTGGGAGTTTTCCCACTGTGGGTCTCAGCACAGACCTAAAGAGGATGGTCCTTGCAGGGATGGAACCCAAGCTACGCACACACAGAGGACTCCAGCGCAAAACTGGCGGCTGCTTTATCTTGGGGACTTTGGACCGTTCAGAGCTCCTGGCCATCCGGCACTGGGCACCCCACTCTCTATCCCAAAAGGGTAAGGGGAGGGGATGCTTTAGCTGGCTGCTGTGGGGTTGGAGACCCTTCCTCCTGTGGCCCGCCACATCCCAGGCCCAGACGTCCGCAATCCAGCCAGGAGTCAGTGATCAATAAATACTAAGCAATTAAAAATGGCGCCACGCTTGGTTTGCTTTCCAGCACTGTATCCTCAGAAAAGGGGCAGGTTCCTTGGCAGCCTTCCACTTTTTGCCCGGATCTGCCAGGAAATTTTGGTGGAAAAGGGAGGAGGAGGAAGTTCTGTTCCGTGAGCAGGCAGCCAGTTGCAGAACCGTGGACGCAACCCAGGCTAGCTCCATACTTGCTGCATTGCGCAGAGTTAAGCTATGGCATTTGCTGCCATGGGAAGTGATGATGGCCACCCACCCATCCGGAGGACTTTAAGAGGAGACGGGATGCATTCATGGAGGGGATGGCCATCCGTGGCCTTGCGGGTTTGGCTTTCTCCGTCATCCGAGGCAGCATGCCAAGGAGCTTGGGCAGGCAGGGGCCTGGCCCCCATCCTGCTGGTGGGGTTCTGAGGACCACCGGTTTGCCAGCATGGGAACAACGTGCCAGGCAGGATGGGTCCTTCTTCTGATCCAGCAGGGCAATGCATCCTCCTCCTCTTCTCAAGAGGCACCCCATGCCCCATGTGCTGCTCTGAAGGCCCCTCCACTGCCCTGGGGAGCAGCCCTCCGGGCAGAGGCAGGGGACGCAGCCTGGAGGTCTTCTGCGAGGGACAAGGGACTGGGCCAGTGGAGTGGATGGCATGGTGCAGAGGGCTGCCTCTAGCCCGATCCCCTGGCCACACGATCGATCCCGCTCAGACATTCCTCACGCCCAGCACGTGGCCTCTGCACTGGTGAGAGCTCCTTCGGTGGCCAAAAGGTGGCAGGGACCAGTGCCCCGGAAGGCGGCTGCCGAAGGGGGTGCAGTCCCCCCGGGAGGCCGTGCGCCCAGGAGCATGCTGGGCATTTGGGCAGAAGCACATTCAGGTAGGAGAGCTGGGTACCTGCCAGGTAGGCACAATTCAAGTGCCCCAGTAGTAATACAGAGTGTGTTGAAGGTATTTATCCTGGCGATCAGAGAAAACGATGCCCTGGCTTTCGGAGAAGGACAGGCGTTGTTACCGGGGGAGCAGCTGGCTGCAATCACAGAGTTAATGAGGGGACGGAACAGCATTGGCCACGTGGCCGGCACGCCTGACGATTAAACTAATGGCACCGGGGCATGAAGATGGTGGGTGCTCTGCGCCGTGCTGGGGAGGAGGTGCTGGCAATGGGGCTCAGAGGACCAGGAGCCGCGTGGGCCGGCAGGCAGGGGGTCGTCAAACGCTCCGTGGAGATAAGAGGAGGCATAATGGCCATATAACGGTGATTATTATGGCCCCCTGTCAGAGGTGACAACCGTGTGGGGGTGACAGTGAAGAAAATAACAATGGAGAAGGAAGAGAGTATTAATATGAAAAGAATTCCGGGAGGGGCTTGCATAAATGGGTGATGCGCCCGGCCATGGTTCACGCGAATTCCCGTGCGCCGGGAGAGTGACTCAGAAACCTCCTGTGGCCAGAGCCCGGCTCTGACCACGGAGCGCATCCGGTTGCCAAAGGGGACGCATTGCAAAAGCGAGTGCTGGGCTCAACCCTTGCCTGCAGGTAAGGAGCCCTTTTGGAAGCGAAGGCGCATGAGTTGCCGTGAGACAGCCGTGGAGAGACGCCTCATCGGTAGTCCCGGGTCCGCATTATGAATTTTTTTTAAGGAACCAGGTAGAGATTTGCAAGAAAGGGGGAGATAGCAGAAAGGTAATGGGCATAATTAGGACTGTAACGGGGTGGTGATAAAGATAATGGGATTGTAATTGTGGTGAGGTGATGATTGCAAACGAGGGGGTGAAGATAACAACTGCACGGGAGATGATAGGGAAGATAATGGATCGTGAGACAGTTGTTGTGAAAGGTAATGGAGTTGGGATAGAGCAAGGTAATGGAATTATAATGAGGTGATGACTACCACGGTAGGAAAGACGGTTACTTTCGTAAAAGGGCCGAGAACCCCATGATGCCGGGAGGGATCAGAACTCTAATAGCTGCCATGACGGCTGGTGATGGAGGAAACCACAGAGCAGCGGGACTTGGGGGGGCAGAGCCTGGGGCCCAGGGGGATGGCACCGCTTTTCCACCCAGGAAGCAGCCGCAGTCGCGGATCTTGTTTCCCCGTTCCGGAAATTTTGTGCATTTGTTTTCGGGCCTGCCACTTGTGTGAGTTTTTTCTTTTTTCTTTTCCGATTTATATCCTGCCTTTTTCCTACAAAGGGCTCAAGGCAGCTTACATCCTCCTTCTCCTCCTCCATCTTATCCCCACAACAACAACCCTGTGAGGGAGGTTGGGCTGAGAGTCTGTGACTGGCCCAGAGTCACCCAGTTGGCTCCATGGCCGAGCGGGGACTCGAACCCAGATTGCCTGAGTCCCAGTCCCGTGTTCTCAACCACCACACCACACTGGAGTTGGATCGCGAGTAGGACACAGGCGAGCTCTTTGACAAAGTCGGAGGAATATGAATTTGCGGGGCTGACCGAGCTTGTGCATGGAGAGGAAGAGGCCGGCAGGAGGGCCTTGCAGGGCAAAAAGCAGGCGAGTCAGTCTGTGATCATGCACACTTGTGCAAGATTGCCAATAAATCATATATTTAAAAAAACACTACTCTGTTTGCACAAATGTCAAGATCCTCCCTCCAGAGGAAAAGCATTCCAGTTTCTGCAAATCGTTGCCTTTAAAAGAAAGAGCAGGGTCTGCCCCGAATCCACTGATTCACCACTAGTCAGTGCCAGTGAAAGGAAATGGGATGAAATCCACCAGGTGTGAACTGGAAAAATCCGTCTCAATTTCACCCCACAGTGAAATTCTCACGCACACGGTGTGCCATTCCAAACCAGTGGGGCAGGCAGCCTGAATTGCTTGAGTGACTCCACAGAGACATAGCCAGAAGTGCTGAGTCCACATTCCCCAGGCTTCTGCCAACTGCCGCACTCTTCCTCTTCTGCATCCAAACTGGTGTCCCATTTCACCCTTGGGAAAAAAGGGCTAAATGCACACACCCGAAAAGGGTTCTTCTTAAAAGTACATGGCCGAGAGAGGCGCTCACATGGAGAGATGCTCAGCTGCTTTCTTTTCGCTGGACCATTCCACTTCTAAATTGCAGACTGGCCCAGCTTAGATTCCCTTCCATGCAGCCTTCTGTCCTGCCCAGGGGCAGCCGTGTGCCCCAGAACTGATTCAGGCAGTGCGGAAGCTGCCGAAAGCAGAACGCCCCATCTCAGAGGGGTCCACGTAAACCTGCCCAAGGAGGAGTACCATGCCCCGTATTTTCCAGTCATGTGCCACCGTGTTGTGCTCTTCACATGGACTGTGGTGCAAGTGCCAAAGACGTAGCCATCCTTTGCCTTAGATGGTCAGCTGAGAGTGGATTGTAACGGTTCGAGATGGCGATTTACTTGAATATGGAAGCTACACGGAGACAGTCGGTCCGTGATGTGCCGCGGCATGAAAATACGTGACCCAGACTTCATGTTCTTTCATGACACCGAGCATTTAGCTGAATAGGTTTGCTTGCTGAGCCGCCGCGAAGCTCTCTGAGTCGTCTGGAGTTAATACGTGGACGTGCAAAGGTGACGGTGCTTGACACACGTGGCCAAGGAGGGGGGAACGTTCCTTCAAATGCTCAGACAGCTGTGAAATAAAGAAGGGAAGATAAGTGCTAACAAAACCAAAGGAATGAGGGAAAGCTGGAAAGCGAATACAACGGCAGATTGCTCTTCCTTCCGAGATAACCCAGGAACACATGTTATCGCCGAAAGTCTAGTTTTGGGCAGTTGGGTCACCGAAAAGACTGGTTTTCTGTACAAAAAAATTTTTGCAATCAAATATGAATTCAGAATAATGTGTTGGACACCCAGAAGACAATGCAAGTGGAAGTCTGAGGACGGACCATTGCAGGTTTGTTACAGTGCAGGTGGCAAAGGCAAGAGCAAAGAGTCATAATTGATTTCATTAATCTCTCCCCCCCCCACCACCACTACGGAAAGAAAGGAAAAAAGCACTCTTCTAGCACAGACGGAAGACATTCCCCAGGGCCACAGCTACGTTCACGGCCTCTGTATGAATGGTACAGAAGGTTTCAGACCATCTGGAGATTCCCCACCCCGGTCTCCTGGGGTGGAGAGCTGGAGCAGGGGTCACTCGGACTTGGCGGCTCGAGTTGTGTGGCTCATCTTTCGGAGCACTTCCGCATGCATGGCCGCCACCTGCTGAACAGGGTCCAGACTTTGAGCGAACCAGTGAACGGTGGTTCTTCTGTGAGATTTTACTCTGGACTAGCTGTCTAACCTTGGAGCAGGATAGCTCAACCTCTTAGTTTTACCCAAATCTACAAAATGTTTGAGGAACAAGCTGAGAGACCATAATGTCAAAAGCTCAGAAATTAATTGCATAATTATCATCAAGATCAGAGATAGTTTAGTTGCCATTTTGTATATTTTAATGATGTGAACCTTCTAGGGAGCTTTTTTGACTGATGGACAGAATATACATTTTTATACATAAATAGTCACCCAATTTCAGGATACAGTTTTTGTATCCTGGAAGGAAGTTCAGAAAGGAAGTAGCACAGATCACCAAAAGGAGAGGAAATGTATCACCTAAAAAGAGGACAAAGAAATTTTGCATAACAGTTGGATATGCTAATTTAGGAATGATTGGTACAATTTAAATAGAACTATGGGACACCTCACCCTGCAGGGGATGTGTGACTGGGCAGTGGGATGGCCTCCCAAGCTCCCTTCTTAGAAACCTTTAAACTGGGCCTGAACTGGGCAGCCCTTCCATTGAAGGACACCTTCCAACAGAGGGCCATCGACTGAAAAGTAGGACACGTGGCCACCCTTGAAAGAATCTCATCAAATGTTCTGGATGCAGGATGTTCTGCCTTGCAAGGAGTTTGTGATGAGGAGCAACTGGAATGTCCCTGATGCATCATCCTGAGCTCCCAGGAGATTTAGGTATGGCTGAGATAAATGGACTCTACTTCCAAGTGAACCCCTTAATTGTCCAGTCTGAGAGTTTGTCCACCATGTCGGTGTTATAAGTGGTGGAAGGAGAGGCTGTTTATGGCACACAGGTTCATTTTTCTTCATAAGGCAGAAGGCAGCTTGTTTATTGGTGTGAAATCAGGAGCGGCTTGTCAGGGCCAGGCTCAGAGGAGGACAGACTCTGCCCAAACACATAATACCATAGAAGTGTTGCCCCTGCATTGCTAGAGAGGTCTCCTGTCTTGCCCTCAAAGAATCTTGCTGATTCCTAACTCCTCCAGCTGCTGAAATTGGTAGTCACCAGAGCCTGTCTCCGGCCAATTGGTGGAGTCTCATCTCTGATCTCGTGTCCCTCCAAAACATTTGGGGCATCTTCAAGGTGCACCAAGGCGTGGATGAGCCCCAACCCTCCCCTCAGGACTGGAACTGGGGAAGAGGGAGGGAGAATCTCTCTGGAGGATCCTCTCGGAAGTGAGCAGTGCCCATGGCTGGGGATGCTGCAAGCAGAGCCGTGAGAAGTGCAGACGGCAGCTGGCGCCCCCCCGGGTCCAAGCCTGGAAGTGGTTTGTGGACCCCACTGGTAAGACTGTGGGGCGGTTAAGAAAGACTTTGTGTCAAATCTGCCCAGGCTGAGCGTGACAGAGAACAGTCACGCTTGAAAGCGAGCCCAGAGCTGCTCTTGCTGGGAAGCAGGCACCCAAAGAACTCAAACGCAACAGTAGCCCAAAGAACCCTCCACCTGGCAGGCCATTGGCGAACCCAATGGGCCACATTTCCTGCCACACACCCACTCGCAGGGAAGAGGGGTGATCTGGCCACAAAATGCACCCTTGGCTGCCTTCTTGGAACAGTCCACACCCCCTTGCTCTTTCAATATACAACTGGGCCCAACCCCAGATGATGACAGTATACCCCTGTGGAGTCGCGGTTCAGCATTCGCAGCCTCAGAATTTTCCTTGGGATCGAACTAATATTGTTCGCAATTTTGCGGAAACCGCTGGTTGACTGCTGTCCTGTGATGCCTCTCCGGTGTTCACTAAGCGTTCTCCGTTTTGTTCTTCTTGAAGCCCTAGGATGCTGCCCAAATGCCCCGCACCTTCTGAGGCTTCTGGCAATGAACCGAAGCGCCAGAAGACATTTAAAACACTCCAGGAGAAGTTGAACTACTGGATTTGCTCTGGGAACTAAAAAGCTTTGCCGCAGTAGTGCACCATTACGGCATCAATGAAAGCACCGTACGCTGCATAAAGAAGAATGAGGCAGCGACATATTCAAACAACATTTAGACTATAAAAATAGGCATTTTTAGCACATTCAAAATTAGCTGTTTTCTCACAATTCACGGGTGCTCTAGGAGCGCAACCTCTGTGAATTTTGGAAGTCTGCTGTATTCCAAAAAGGCAGGCCAAAGACTTTGCGTGGCTTCTGTCAAATCCCTCCGTGTGCGGAAGAGGAGAGTCAGCCAGCTAGTCCTCGCTCTGGGAGCCAGACTCCAGGACGGGGCCTCCAGCATGCAGAAAGCATGTCCTTCAGGTTGAAGCATCTCTTCTCCGACTACGGAAAGGAGGGTCCGGTTGCACACGCACGCAAGTTGGCTGCACACGCAAATGAAATAGATGCATGGAAAGCAAGGGAAAATCCAGACTGCACGCTCCCTGCTAGGCACTGGAGGGTATCCTTCTTGTTTAATCAGACTGTAGTAATCACGAAAGACATAGTGTCCCATTTGCAGGGAGGCTCATGGCTCTCCATTCAATCTGGCCGACGATGCAGAGGCAAATCAGAAAGGCCGCAGCCACCCCGAACATGGCTGTGCGGCACCAACAAGTCGAGTTCAGCAGTTCCGCCCCGCCTGCCCTGCCCCAGCCACCCTCTTCTCCCGGTGATGAGGAAATGGGCCAGCTAAGTCACAATTTGCAGCCCAACTGCCCCTCCCCACTTTTTTCCTCCCCCCACACCATTCACGTGCCAGAGGCATAACGGAGCCACAGGACTGTTACTGGAGACGGAGGGCTTTCCTCGCGTGGCGTTTTCCTTCACGCGTTCAATTTTGCAATGAGACTCATGGTGAAAACCGGTGCAAAACGACGTACTGCGTCTTGTTAACATCCCAGTTGCTCCTTTATGACTTTACTGCTCACTGATGGCTGCGCAGCATTGTGACCTCCCGCACGCAGCGTCATGTGCGACTGTGTGCTGTCAAAGGCAGGACTCGTCCAATGAAGGAAGCGGGGCAGTGGGGTGGCACATTATGCCAAAAGTGGGGACGGAAATTGGAGCTTCATCCGGAAGAGGCAGCCGTGCTGGTGGTCTGGGGCAGTTGGAAGGCCGGGCCAAGGATCAGGGGTTCAACGTGCTCAAGCTCGGATCTTCAAGGGGTCCGAGACAGCGTTGCGACCCCCTTGAAGGTCCGAGCTCGCAGCTCAGTGTACTGCTCAGCCTGGAAGCGCTTTTGCACAGCCAAGCCTTCCTCCACACATCGAATCCAGCCTCATGCCTTGGTGGCATCTCAGTGGACTATCAGGGCCCGCTTCACATGAAGCTGCCTCCAAAGAGAGCCCAGAAGCTTCAGCTGCTTCTGCTCTCCCCCATGCTGTGCCCTCCCTGTACTGCAACTCCCAGAATTCCTGACCATCGACCAGGATGGTGTCGGACACTCGTACTGGGAGTTCATGCAAATGAGAGTTGTCACCCCAAAATCTGGAGAAGGCTGGGGAAGGCTGCTCCAGCAGCCTGCAGGTTCTTCTCTTGCGAGATTCAAAGTGCTTTGCAACTCTCTGCGGATGGAGCCATCTCCTTCGGTCTTGAGCCAGGGCAGGAAGAGTTCACGCGCCTCTTGAGCTGGGTGTCAGGGTCACTGCCGCCTGCGGGGCTTGGGGCCAGAAGCTGACTTGCAACTGTGCTGTAGGTAGTTCTGTTTTGTTGCTGCAGAGACATCTTACTTGCCTCGGGCATTTGCTTTTCATTTTGTGTGTTACTGCAGTTTTCTTGTACACTGTAATATTTTACTGTACATGATTTGTAGCTCTGAACCACCTTGAGCATCATTTGATGTGAAGGCAAGGTACCACGTCGAAAAGGCAGTGCTGATTTTTTTCTGGGGAAATGTCCTCCCTGGTGAAACAGTTTGCATCAGAGCGTTCCTACTGGCAAATATTCCATGCAGGCTTGGGAACGAAGCTGGGGGCCATGGAATTATTTGGGGTCTGAGACGGCACTCATTCCCCAGAGCTGGGAACAGGTTTGGATCCTCACCTGGCCCCTTTGCAGCCGGTGTGGAAAGAAACACACTGGCTGCTCTTGGAGGTCAGGGAAGGAGCCTTGGAGAGGGGCTAAAGGGAGCCCTTCGGTGGCCAGGGAGGAGAGGAGACGGGCGCCACCAGGAACGTGCCCCCTCCCCGGAGCTTCCCAGCAGCCCAGTGAGAATGGCTGCCCAGCAAAAACGCTGAGCTGCAGGGAGGGGTGGGGTGCCCTGCCTTGGACGCCCACGTTCCTCCGAGCTCAAGGGTTTGCAGGCCTCTCACTTGGTAGCACCCTGGCTTTGTCATCAGAGTGCGCTTTCCAGGAAAATGCTGTGAACAGGAGCAGCAAGCAGGTCAAGCACTCCTGGAAAGACCTCCAGTCCCGGTGCTCGAGTGGTATGTAGTGGGAGATTCGGGTAGGGAGGCCCCATTCCCAGCCAGCGTTAGCACGTTGCTAAAGCGGCAGACGCGGGATTTGCAAAGAAGCTCTGCCGTCTTCTCTAACAACTCCTGCTTGTAGCCGCTCGGTCAGATGAAGGCCGCGTCATGCCGAGCCTCTTCGGCATTCATCCCTTCACCCGCTTCTGGACTCATCCATCCAGGCAGACAATGCTGCAGGGGCGCTATCCACAGCCAAGGGCAGTGGCCCTGTGTCCTGTGGCATGAGGAGTGCTGCTCCCCCTGGGGAGCCGGGAGTGCGTGAACAGAAACACACTGCAGGAATGCACACCCGGGAGGAGCAGAGAGAAAGCCATGGCAGGTGCCTTTCTGGCTTACGAACACGTGCAGCTCGTCTCCGGGAAGGGGAATGCGCGACTGCTGAGCTTTGGCAGCTCCGGGGAGGATCGCAAAGGATCCTTCAAATGCCTTCCTGGGGGAGAGAGGAGTTGTGCCGGGACAGGGCAGCTCGGATTGGTGTTCCTCCTGTGCCGGGTGCGAAGCCAATCCAGCCAGAGTCTGCTTAATGTGCCAAAGCAGAGGAGAAGGAGGGGCTGAGCAGGGCTGCTCGGCCCTGCCGCTTGTGCGCCATCTCCCTGGGCAGCCCGTCTTACCACTCCCCCTTAATAAAGAAGAATGGCTGGGGTTCTCCTGCCCCTGAAAAGAGGCTCCTGGAATTTCATTCCGCATTCTCCAGGATGCGAGGGCAGGCTGCACAGGGCCGAGTGCAGAGCGCTCGCAATCACTGGCTAGTGCTATGCAAAAGGGGCATTTTGGCGACACAGGGAGACAAATCCACAGGGAAAAAATGCTGATTTCTTCAGGGCAGGTAACGTTCTTCAGTGGGACCGGCTGCCAGGAGAGGTGGGGGGCTGTCCCACACTGGAGCCATTCAAGGGGAAACTGGGCAGCCACCTGAGTGGGATGGTGTGACGTGGTGTCCTGCAGCAGCAGGGGTGGGACTAGATGGCCTCCCTGGCCCCTTCCAACTCTGCGATCCTGTGATTCTTTTGAGTGTCTGTTCTGGGAGTCTGCCTTGCCCGTCCTGCTTCTCAGCAGGGTCCCCTCGCAATCCTTGCACTCAATTTTACATGCCTCGGGGGGCAGTCCGCTGGAAAGGAAAGTTCCACTCCAAGCACAACGGGTTGCTGCACAATCTCACAATGAATTGCTGGAGGTGGGAGCAAAGGCATTGGAGCAAATGGGTTAGTCTTCCAGATGCTACTAGACTCCTCATCATTCTTGGAGACGTTGATGCCTTTGACGGCAGAGGAGAGGCATTGACAGGCACTGGGGGAAGCGCAGTGTTGCTATTCATGTTAGCAAATTTCTCACTGTCAATACCTGGAAAGGGGGAAGGTGTCCTAGTGCCACATCAATGAGAGCTGAGTGACGTTATTCAAAGCGACAGAGTTCCGTAAACTGCCTGCAAAGGTTGCTCTTCCATGAGAAAGCTCCATGGCCAGAGAGCCGCGTGTCACGAAAGTAGATGATGACAGGCAAGGGTAAGGTCTACCCAAGCTTGTCTTCCACCTGGGCGAGATGCCACAGTTGCTGGTGGAGGATCCAGCCAGGACACACCTCTGTGAACTCCTTTAGGAACCTGGGCAGCCGCCTGACTTACCGTAGCTGCATTCACATGACACGCGCTGCTCCCATGGATCAGTGGTCTACCAAGATACACCTGGCAGACAGTCAGATGGTTTCTACACTACCGTGGTCTCCTTCCTTCCCACTGTCAGCATGTATCCCCTCAGCCACTCTGCCTGAAATTTAATCCCAAGGTGCATTGCCCCCTCTCTGTCTAGCCTACCACTTCCTCATCGCTCCAGTCATAGAGGCCAGATGGCTGGAGCAACTCCTGCATTCGCCACTCTTTCCAGAGGACTCTGTGGCAGTTCCGTACCACGACCTGAAGTCAGGCTACATGGCAAGGCGTGGTGGTGCGGAGAATCCATGGAAGAAACGCTTGTTTCTTATCCTAGTTTCTGAAGACCAGTCTTATCATGGTGTAACATGAAAACTGGGTTCAGACAACACAATAAGACAACAATGGTTTTAAAAAACCGCCATGCTTGCCACGTTGTGTGAGCACAGCCAATGAGTCAGGCAACAGGTCCCTGTGTCTTAGCACTTTCACCCGAGCTGCCATTGGCTCCCAAGTGCTCCAGCCAATGACCTTTCCCAGCCCTACCTGGAGACGGCAGGGACTGACTCCAGTGCCTTTCGCATAAAGCAGGTGAGCTGCAGCTTTCAGTCCTGTGATTTCAGAAGACAGTAAGTCTTAGAGAGCTGGGGGCCTCTCCCAGTCTCTCTGCCCCCTGCCACAAAGGACTGAGCAGCGCGCACGGCACTTCGGGGCTTCCCGCGTGCGCCGGCACCGCTGTGCAGGGTTAGCGCTCCTGGCGCTCGCAACAGGTGGCACCTGCAGCCGAACCAGCCTCCGCCTGCACGCTGTCCATTATGTCCCTGCTTCCACCTTGCGTTCTGTCTGCTGCTCTGTCTCGCTGGGCTGCAGATTGATCCTTCCAGGGATGGTCCTCCACGCGGACTTTTCGGGAGAATCAATTTCGGCATGATCCATGCGCTCTGCCCGTGTCAGCATCTTAGTTACTTGGCAGCTCCATCCCATTATATCATGTCACTATCAATAGCGTTCCTGAGATCCCCTTTCATTCCATGCAGGCTTGCTTGGTCCAGCTGCTCAGCGTCTTCTGTCCCTTCTGCCTTCATTTATTTGCTCGTTAATCCTCTTTCCCCCAGTCACCTTCTCCTCATTATGACACCTGAAATCACACATTAAAATGTGGCTTAACAGGCCTGAAATGACAATCCTGGCTCTGCAAGAAATGCTCAGCACACCCTGCACAGCTCAGCAGCCTCAGCTTAGCGCTAAACGACGACACTGAAAAATGTCAGAATACGGCGCTTTGAAAAGTGGCCTGTGGCAGGAGAGGCGTGGCTGGACCTCTGTCCCCAAGCTGACACCAGTCGTGAGAGCCACGGAGGCTGCAAGAAGCGGTGTCTACAGGCCTCCAGATGCGACACTTTGGCTGCTGCCTCCCCCCAGTGGAGTCCCAGCACGAGGGCCCAAAGGAAAGGAGGTGCTTGCTCTCTGCTTGGCTGGAGAGGCTTTTCAGCACGCTCTGCCCCCTCCGCCCCCCATCCCAGCTGCACCCACGAAACCAGGCGCCGTTTTGAAGTGTTCCCTTGCTTTATTCACTTCTCCAGCTTAATTGGCACTTGCTGCACATGGCTGGCAGCCAATTCCGGTGAATTTTAATTGTGCATCGCAGCATTCAAAAAATCTCTCCACTCCTATGTTTACCCCGAAGTGAAGCTCATTACGTTCATTAAGGCTCACTCCATCGCAGTGTGTTCAGGATTGCAATCTGTGTGGGTCTATGGGGTGGGTTCAGATTGCTCCCTACAACTTCTTGTGGGGTGCTGCAGACCCATACGGCCATGTGCCCCAGCCTTCTGCCGCTCCGTCAGCAGCCGCACCTCTCCACCGGCCTGTACGCTCTGCAGAGCCGTGCGGGGAGGTTCTCCGTGTGCCGCGGGATCTGTGCCCAAGCACACTTGCCTAAAACAAAGTCTCCAGAATTACAAGTCGGGTCCCCCCAGAACTGGCTGAATCGTGAAACTGTGAATTGTGAAGTTTGCACTTGGGCAAAACACATGAAGAAATTTAAGAGAGGATAACCACGATTCAATAAAAAGAAGAGTAAAGAATTATATATTTTTTGATTTATTAGATCTTTAGCCTATGCCATTAGCCACACGGCTCCCTTGAGAGAACTGAAAGATCCCTCGTGCAAAAGCAAAAACAAAGAGCACCTTTCAAAAGAATCAGGTCTGGCAGAACACAGCGAAAGAGGTCGCAGCTGCATCTCCATCCTCAGCCTTCTTTGGCTCATTTCCGGCAGGAGTCAAAAGTCCTTCCACCTCCCATTTTAGCTGGCGCTGGACGGAAAGATCCAGTGCAGGTATTTCGGGGCCTTTATGCCGAGAAGGCTGTGCTGCCTGGCTGAGGCTCACACACTGGCGCTCCCTTATCCCTGTGCCGTGTTATGACACCACATCGCTTCCTTGGGACACTTTGTCCCAAATTATAAGTTAACACTCCACTTTGGGGGTGGAGGGAAGAAAAAGGGAAGGGGAAAAGGGCTCATGTGCTTCGACTTTAAAGATGCACTCACACGTCACCCAGAAGTTCTGAGGATGCACCTCCCCCGCTCCCCAAAATGCGGATGTTTGCCCAGCTCTATTGCAGGGCAATGAAATGTCTCATGAAAGGGACAGATTTCGATCTGGCCTTGGTTTCCACGGGCTGTCAACTCACCACATGGCCAGTTCAGAGGTTGTCGTCAGGCTGCGTTTGGGGGTGCTGGACATGAGAGCGTCCAGGTGGCAGAACTTCCGACACTTCCAGTTCCGACCTGGGCGTAGTTAACCGACCATGGTGGGAGACCTTGGCTGAAGCTCAACAGAGGCTGGAGAGGAATCAGGGCTCCAACTTGTGCTGCAAGAGGAGATGAGCTGCTGGGAAAGTGGCGCAGGACGTCCGCTGGATGTTGGCTCCGGGCTCCGACGGGCCAGCAGCTGGGGGCACTGGCTTTGCAGACACTTTGCCTAGACGATGGAATCACGCGCCTTTGTGCCCATCTCGGTGTATCAAAAGTTGGCCAGAAGACATCCATAAATGTGCTCGGGCAGCTTTGGAGGGGCTCCGACATCCCCCAGCAAGGGCACAGCACTTGCACAGAGGCAGATCTCAGGACCGGGACCCTCGGCACAGCACCCCTGGCGAAGGGTGGCGGGATTGACCCGTGAGGGCCTGCCGGACCAGGACCGGCTCTGCAGTGCTTGCAGGGTCGGCTCCTGCATGATCAGGCAAGGCAGTGGGAAGGCTGCCGAAGGGCTTGGCCGCAGTCCCGGGGTCTCTGTGGTGGCTGCCCAGGCGGATTCTCCTCCCCGGCTTGCCTCATCCTCAGCCGTGCCCAGGCTCCCGTCTTCCCTGCTGTGGCAATGGCTGAAGGCGAGTGGGCAGGGGGGCCGGGGCCCCTTCGCCCCCTCGCTGTTGGGTCGCCAGCCTCACCCAGCGTGGAGCAGGGCAGTCCTCCTGACCAGCCCCGCATGGCCACTGCGTCCCATGCCCCTCCCTGCTGCTCTTCCTCATTCCCCTCCCACTCTTCCTCGTCCACCCAGCCACATCATTAGCATGCGCACCACCTGGCCCTCCAAAACGTGCTGCCGCAGTCTTAGAACAAAGCCCTCCAAAAACGGTACATTAGGCAAAAACAGCCATTAAGCTCCGATTGATTCTCTCGTGCAGACTGAGCATTAAAAGAGCTTCCTCTCACTGGAGCCCTGCTTTACATATATCCGAAAGGCTGGGGGCGGAGGGGGGGTGGGGGGCGAGTCAATGGAGGTGAGGTCTGGTCTGGCCTCTTGCAAACCAGCTGGGCCATCCAGCATGGGGACAGCACCAGGCAACCCTGGGCCCACTGGGCTCCCTTCTCTGGCCCACCAGGGCCCCAGCCCTTCCCAGAAGCCCTGTCCCTTGAAAAGGGGGCTGGCGTCCTCTGGATCCCCTGCCTCAGGGCGGTGGGAGGTGGTGTCTCCTGGAGGCTTTTCCCAGCTCTTGTCCTTGCCTCCACATAATCCCATCCCAACCTGGGCTGTTCAGTTGAGTAGTGGGGAAATAGCGGAGGAGCCCAAGCGCTCTGTTTCTGCTCCTATTTTGGAGAATGGTGTCTGTTTTCTCTTCCGCTCCACCAGGGCTGCCCAGAACCAGTCCCAAGACCTGAAATCAACCCTTTTAATTCAGCTGAAGATGGAAAAGCACATTGCCAGTTACCCTGCCTTTGCTGAACCGATTGTTTGTGCAAGCTAGACTCTGCCCAGAGATATTGCTGGGTTCTGCTTCATCTTCTCGGTTGATTTGGTGGCTGCTGCCAGTATCTTCAGCTCCCAGATGCCTGTGGATGAAGACTCTGTCCTTGCCTTTATTTTTTTTCCTATCACTTGTTTCTGAAGTTGTTAGATTTGGGTGAGCGGTTCAAAGCACAGATGGTGAATGTTGGGATTTGCTTGAGGTTGCTTCTTGCTTTCCTATGATTAGAAAATCACAGGGAAAGGAGTTGAAATTTCACAGAATCCTTCTGCAGCATTAGCCTGCTCATTCTAGGAGGCCAACTGGTGCTGAATTAATAGCAACACTTTAGCTGTCTCATTCAATATACCTGAAGAGCTCCATCCAGGTTTGAAGCTGAGCAGGATCCAGGATTTTCAAAACAAGAAGGGTGCCACTTCTGAGCCAAACTGGGAAGCTCCCAGTTCAAATGTCACCTCAGCCACAAAGTCACTTGGCTTCTCTTTTTACAAGTAGGACTGTCCTTAGAAGAAAGAGAACTTGAAACTCTCTTGTGAGTGCACACACAGACCATGGAGAATTTTCTGGGTTCCATTTTCTTGGCCACATGGGCTTGGGCTGAGACATTTTCGGCACCTGGCGTCGCTGCCACCTTCATCCCCTCCCTTCATGTCTCTCTCCTCCTCTGTTAGTTCCCATCCATAGTTCTTTGCATGCTTTATTACAGGGCTTGCGACCTGGAAAAAGCAAACATACACCAAAGACTGTGCAATGCACACCGCTCTTCCCCTCCGTCTTTCTGGTCTTCCATGACTTCTTTTTAACGCTCTGTTGGACTGTGCACAGATAGAGTTGCACAACTGTGAATTAGCACACTATTTGTTTTTAAGCCTCCATCATTTCATACCATCATCCAATTAATAGATTGCGCGTGCAATTAATAGATTCATAAACCAAGAAAGAGAGAAAAGGAATGGAAAGGGCAGCAGGGTTTTCCACTTTCCCCATGGCTGCAGCACTTCCCTGAGGGTGGTGGTTGTTGTGTCTTGCACCCAAACTACAAACACAAGCATTAGTGCACAGGACTTCTCAGAGTCCCCCCCGCCACCACCTCCCATATTCTGCATTTGTGTGTGGCAACCGACCGCATCACAAGCACAGTGGAACTGCTCTGACCCCAGAGCAAAGCCTGTATTTGGAAACGAGCCGGGGTGCCTCACCCACAGAAGCCTTCTTCTCAGCCCCGAGCCATCACCTGCAATCCCAACCTATCTTGCAGGGTCATTGCAGGGACTAGAAAGATGTGCGTTAAGTGCTTGAAGCACTACATAAATGTCTGGTATTATTCATGTCATAGTACCAACTTAAGTCCAACGAGGTGATAGAATTCAGGATCATGCCATTTCCCACAGCAAGTGGGCGAAGGTCAGATTATGGAATGCTTTCCCACATGAAAAGCTGCCTGTTGTGTATTTAACTAGCGCCATGTGAAGCATTTCTCCCCAACGTCTTGTCTTCTGTGTGTGGTGACTTGGGGAAAAAAATCCGTGTGTGTTTTCTGAGGGCAAGAGCAGACACAACGGCTACACCCAGCATTTCTGTGTGCACCTGAGCAGTTCCTCCGGCGTCATATTTTGCCTGGCTCTTTTAGGATAGCACAATAGCAAATGGTCAACTTTACAGGGGACATATGGACCCTTTTGGATACAGATGTCGCCCTGCCCTGCTGAAATCCACCTATTCTCCTGCCCACTTGTGAATTCAGAGGTGTATCCACAGCATGAGGACTCTTGGAAGCAACCTCAGATCTCCTATAGGGTGGCAAGAATTGGAGCTCCTTGAACAAGCTTGGAGACAATGGCTCCTTCATGAGCAGAAACTGGAAGATGAGTGAGAATAATCCACCATTTCCCACATTTGGGGGTCACAGGAAACTGCTGTTCCTTTAAGGGACCCCTGTGCCCACCCACCGCCCCTGCTGGTAAAGAAGGAGAAGAAGGTGGGGTGGGACACATGCCCAGTGCTCATTCCAGCTTCTTCTCATGCTTGCAAACCAACTTCTAGCATTACATGTCACTATTTTGTCCCCCCCCCCCAAAAAAAAACAATTATGTTCTTGGCGCTGGTAGCAGCTACTCAGCCAGGGTGCCCTCATTTTTATTACCCCTAATTAAAAATGGAAACACTGTTTCCATTTTACAGCCCAGAACACAGAGATAATATATTGGAAAGTGGGTATTTTCAGTAAATAGCACTCAGCTATTTACTGAAAATACAAAAGAGTTTGTATTTCTAGATCCACAGGATGGGATTTGTTTTGAGTTTTGCCTGTGCTTAATAGCTTCATCTTTCATAAAAACAAAAAACAAAACAAAATCCCCTGTGACAAATGGAAAAGCATGGAGAGCTTCATTCAAGTATTTAAGTCAGAATAGAAATGTGTCCTTTTTATTAAGTAATTCTACACATCCACTTCTTTCATGCCCTGGCAAGGAAACATGAACGCTCTCAAATGTACTCCATCTCCTCTTAACAGCAAAACCTGCCGCTGATTTTCTGGGCAACTAAGCGGCAAAGGACACGTAAAAATGGTCACTGGAGATCCAGAGTCCACACCAGCATCCATGCAAGGACAGTAGCCCAGAAAAAGTCCTGTGTGGAAACTGGATTGTCCTTGTTCAGTGCCATTTCTGATTTTTTTCCAAAAAGTGAGACATCTCTGCAAAACTTTTAGTGAGCTTGGCTAGCTCATTCCCTTGCTTATGAGCTGTTCCATTTCTTAGAACTTGCCTATATTTTATCCATCTCTTTAGGTGATTTTTTTGCGGGGGGGAGGTCTACTCAGTGTTAAGCATTCTGAGGAAAGAAGTGGGAAAGGCGTCTTGCGGTAGCTTGACAACCCTCTCTTGTTATCTTTCAACAAAAGCCAGCAACCTCCTTATTCAGGGAGAGGGAATTATTGGTCATTACCGCCACCTTGGAAGGGGGGGGGGGGCTTTCCAGCCCTATTGTGAAGAGTTCTGTTCTTTTGCGAATGCTGCCAGCTCAGAAATTACAGCTTTTCAAATTTACACTCATTGGTGACATGTTCCCACTGAAAACAGTGGGAGCTTTTCTTATCAATTTCCAAGAAGCCGGATTGAGTCATTAATCCTTAAAGCTTTCAAATTATTGAATTT
Source organism: Varanus komodoensis (assembly GCF_004798865.1). NCBI lineage: Eukaryota > Metazoa > Chordata > Lepidosauria > Squamata > Varanidae > Varanus > Varanus komodoensis. The sequence continues at coordinate 9,025,774 of NW_025335854.1, forward strand.
AAGACTGAAAATATTGTTCCCTTTTCCCAATATGCGTTGCATGATTTCTCCACTCTCGCAGGCCACACATTCAAGACCAGGACGTACTTAAACCCTGAGAGTCCAGAGGGGAGGAAGGCTTGTGTGGGCTGTGCTGGGCTGGCACCAGGGGCCCTGTCTGCACACCCCTGGCAGCTCCTGTGGAAGCCTGTGGACTCCGAAGCAGAGCGATGAGCCCAGCCTTCGAGCCAAGCAGAAAGCAGCCCCTTAACTCTGAGATTGCAATCCTTCCAAGAGGCAGCCTGGAGCTTTGTGGGGGTCACGTGGGGAACCCAAACCCAGCTCCTGCAGCTCCAGACAAGGACCAAGCCCCTTGGGCCAGGGGTGGGCAGCTGGTGGGATCTGCCGATGTTTTGGCCTTTGGCCATGTTGACAGGGGTTTGGGAAGTCCAAAACATTGGAAGATTTAACTTCTGCCCACCCTTTCTTTAGGAACAGCAGGAGTTGGGATTGGGGTTGGGGGTGTTGAGGAAGGAAAAGAGAGAAATAGCCCTGCATGAGTGTTTTAAGATATAATTCTGGGTGTTGGGAATAAGATAGTGGGCAGAATCATTTAAAAGCTCTGAAGCCATCTTGGCAGAAGTGAGTTGAAGAAGCAAAGATCTCAGGCAGAGATGAAATGGGAAATAAGGGCGAGAAAATAGACTGGGGCATGGACAGACGTGTCTTCTAGAACAGAAATGAATGCCTGCTCATTTCAACAAGGCATTCTCAAGAGAACCAGGCTGTGAATGGCACCCCTGTTGGTCGGCTGAATGGGGCCATTGCTTGCGTTCCCCAACTGCGGCCCGAGTTGGATGGGGGCAGTTCCTGACACCAAGTTAGTGGCTTCTTTCTCTGTGTCTGCAGCATCAGATTCCAGCTTCACAGGCTTTGCACTGGACTGCTCCTGTGCACAGTTGCTCAGCAAGGATCTGATGCTGCGTGGTGATGTAGCTCGGGTTGTGAGACTCCACTGCAATCAGAATATTGAACCGGTGACAGGTTAGGTTTCTCGGGAAACCAACAGAAACCAACAGCACCACGGAGAGCTCCACGTGGGGCTGGAAGCTGGACAGGGTTGTCCCCATGTTGTTCCAATGAGGATCAGAGCGAGAGCAGCCTTCGGAGAGCAGTGGGGCCGCATTTGAGCCGCCTGGCCCTGCCGCCATGCGGACTGACCGACAGCCTGGCCCATTTTGGCAAGCCATTCAACAGGACTGCCCCGGCCTCACCCAGCGATCTCAGGCTGCAGAGCTGCTGGGCGGCTCTGGCGCGGTTGTTCCTCATGGCTTGCATCTAGTGCACCCTAGTGCAGCTCTGAGAACTCTGGAGCTTCTTCTTCAGAGCACAAGGGGTTAAAGGGTAGCACTAAAAGCTGTCGCCTGAAGGGCCACCAGGCTGCATGGAGAGCGACTTCCGTTTAGCGAAGGGGTGGAGTCCCAGTTGGGGGAGTGGGCCCGTTGGATTTCCTCAGCGCTGCTCCTTGGATTCCAACCCGCTTTCTCCCGGAAGTCCTCCTCATGCATGGGCACTCAGCAGGGTCCAAGCGAGTCCTGCTTCCATACATGTGACGTATGGACTTTGCCTATTTTACGCAAAGCATTACGTACGTGCTTTGCACGGAGAACCACACACTTGGCATTCTCCACACCAAGGAGCCGCTGGCAAGCATCCCGAGCATCCACGGACTTGATCTCAGCTCGGCTCGCTTCCTGGCCAGGGCTGAGTGTTGGAATGAAGACTGTCAAGCCAAAGAGAGCCAAATCCTGGCCTGGTTTCGCATCCCTGCTTCCCCTTTGTATGTTAGCAGCCCAACTCCTGTGTGCGAAGTAATGAATCCTGACTCGGATCCTTGGGACAGACGAATCGGGACAGTGCCTCTGACTTCACCAGCTAATGGTTTGGAGGGTGTCCAGTAACAGCCTGCGCGTGGTCCTAATTGTTACAAAGCGCTTTGAAATGTTGATGGATGAGTACAGTTTGCCCACTGCTCCGGGAGATCAGTTGACCCAAGTCTTTTTCCTCAAGGCTAGTTTGAACAAAGATATTTTTCACCCAATTGCTTCGACGCTAAAAGCTCCGAAGTTGTGATAAAAAATTATTTAAGGCCATCCCCCGAAGCATTGCTTGATTAAGGTCATTTCGGTTCAAATTCCACAAGAGAATTGCTCTTGGATCTGCAATTTTGCTTGACTCTCTCTAGCTATGGGGGTTTGAAGGAGAGGGCGCGGGATCTTGGACATCTATAAGAATAACTACAGCACACCAGTTCCTGAGACATAAGTAGGGGTTGTTTAGAAAGTGGGCTTAATCCTATCAGAATGTTGTTATTCCGTGTGTAGTTCAAGTGGGCAGCTAAAGGCCTGGTGATTTCGTGCATGAAGTGAAAACACAATGACTTTTCTAGCAGGAGAAATGGAGGGCAGGAGCGAGTCACCTTTTCCCCAGGCATCCACCTTCACGTCTCTGGCCAGGTGTCCTTTTCTACAGAGGATTGTCCTCTATCTGAAGAGCTTCTCTGCCGACTCCAGTTTAAATCATGAAAAAGGTTGCCTTGTCCCCGAAGCAGATGGTAGAGGCAGGTGACCATTTCACCTGCTCACGGTTTCCCACGCTAGGGTCAAATATGCTGAATTTGTGCTGAAAATAATGTCTGCATTCGCATCCGTATGTATCAGTTAGCATCTGCCCACCTGGTGCAAATCACCATCTTTAAGCCTCTTTTTTTGTAATGATGCTGTCCCCCTTTTCTCCCTTTCCTTTTTGGTGATTCATAAGCATCTCCCCTGCTTGAGCCGCTTTACCTTCCCTGGTTAAACATACAGTTGGAACCCCGCAGGCAGGATGTTGCCTGTGGTGGCTTGTTAGGCATATCATGAGTGGAGCCAGGGACAGACTAGATGGCCCGGGAGACCCCTTCCATTTCTGTGTTTCTGTGTTTGGAAGAATAGGGCAATCAGCGCTCCCACCTCACTGCCACTTCAGCTTCCCAAGTTGCCAGGTATTTTCTCTAAAATCAAGGCCACTGGGCTGCTTGCTCCCCTACCCAAGCTGAGCTGAACTATTTCAGGGTGCAGGTAGGGGCTTGTCTGTTGGTCCTCTACAAAACAGTATCCCTGCCTGTAGAAAACAGGGGTGTCAAGGGAATAGACCCCACCTTCCCAACATGCTGCTTTTCTATATGTATGGAATGAATTAGAAAATTGCACTAGAAAATTCAGTCAGGTGAACCTCCTCGTGCAGCCTGAAGTATTGCAGGCCAGCCAAGCTTTTACACCCTCAGTGAAAGCTAAGCATCGGTGTGAACCTGATAACCATTGGTGTACAGGTGGGCCAAGGACAGGTCAGGATCCCTTTGGAAATCCCTGACTGACTTGCAGTAGACCTGTAAGTGTTTCTGTCCCCCAATTAACACAAGCCAAGGTTTCTTCTTTCCCTGTCCCCTGAATTGGACTTCCCAAAGCTTGGAGCACAGGAGGGACAGTGAGATAAAATGTTGGGAGCTTGGTTCCAGTCCTGAAGGCAAGGTTTGATTCCCTCACCTGTTTCGCTCCGATGTGTTTTTGCACCTGTTTGTGCAGATTATTTCAGGAGACGGCGTATGGTGTGCCATGCAGAGGGGGACTGGCTGCTATTTTGCTTCTGGCTTTGCTTGGCCCCACTAGTCAGCCGAGGGAGAAGCCTCTGTCAGCTGCAGCCGAAAGGGCTCCTCTCCTGCTCGCAGGTGGCACCGGGTGGGCTGTCCTGCCCTGCATGCACAAGGCAAGAAGAGGAACTGTATATGGAAGGCAGGTCCAGCTGGATCAGCGGGCAGCCTTCCTCTTCCTCTTCCTCCTGCTCCTCTTCCACGGCTGCCGTGGCCATCTGCCCCCCTCCTGTGCTCCCACCTCAGCACAGCCAGGATTGCACCCAGAAGAGAGGAACCCCTGGAAAGTGGGCATGGGAAAGCAAGATCGCAAGTCTGGCGGTTGGGGAGGCGGCAGAGGGAGAAGAGAAATGGGGGAAGGCCGGGCCAGGCCTGCCCCCGAGAAACAGGAAGACTCCTCGGTGCATTCCCTGCCGCTCTCCCAGGAGAAGCAGCGCGTCCTGTTCCTCCCCGAAGACAATGCGGGAGGGAGACTTGGGCCGCCCTCAGAACCAGCTGCATGGGCCCCCGGCCAGGGAGGAGCGGCGCTCTGTGCTCTGGGGCAGTGTCTCTGGCGTCAGTGCTGCCAGCGATGCGCAATTCCCACTGGCCCCGGTGGGCACCCGGTTGCCGGGAACGAGTCCCGGAGCCGGGGGCAGCTGGGTGAGGCGTGCGGCTTCCCCGCTGGCCAGGCACCCCAGGACACTGATGGCCCGGCGATGGTGTGGGCACCCTTTGCTTTTTCTCTTCTTCAAGTGTGTGTCTATATAAAATCTGCTTCTCTGTGTGTATCTCTCTTCCTCCAGATAAAGGGCTTTTTGTCTGGTAATTCATGTTGTTTCTTCCGTGGAGCTTGAATAAACCAATTTAGTCCAAACAATTCCTACTCAAACAACATCAGATTCTCGTTTCCGGCGTGCTCCGTGTCTTCTTCGTGTGACTGCGAGGAACAAAGCCACAAAGAAAATGCACGGCTCAGTTGCACTCGGTCGGGCGAGCCATGCCAATTACAATCACGAACCACAACGCAGTGCACACCTGTTTTCCCTTCCAAGAGCCCCACTAAGTGGCCAAGGGGGCAGCTAAGCCTGGGCCTTGGGCCTAAGTTCAGGCACCCGCAGGGGAAGGGGCCGGAAATGGCCGCATGCAGGGCCAGGTGCTGCGGTGTGTGGTAAGCATGCCCAGCGTCCGCCTCTGGGCCGGCTCCGCATGCAGGGGCCCTGTGGGGCCAGTGCTGGTCCCTGTGCGCCCTTCCTTGCCCTCCTTTCAATAAAACATGGTGCAGCCAGGCAGTTATGTGGCTACAGGTGCTCCATGTCTTCCTTTGTATTTGAAACTGTCACCCTTTCCTGCAGGAGAGAGGAACTCCTTCCCAATTTAAGTATGCCTGGCATTAGAGAGCAGTGCCGACCGCATTTTGCCCAAGAGTCATAAAGGTGCTATGAGTTAGGTAAATTTAAAATGCACATGCTCAGAATATTTTTTTTAATGAAACTTGATTTTTTTTGTTTGCTTTTTTTCTTGGAAAGTATCAGGAATGCTGCTGCATTTGCAAAGCATGGGATTTGCTGCTTGCTGTGTGAGGGAGTCAGTACTAAATGGTATATAATAATATAGTCAGATCCAGAGCCTGAAAAAGCCTTGCTGCAGGAGGAATGGATCAGGCGCCACCCGTTCTCTCTGTGCCTGGACGGGAGCGGGCACTGCCCCATCTCCTGTGCTTCGCACCAGGCTTCACACAAGCAGGTGCCCAGAAGGTGCATGGGCATGTTTTGACCAAGACCATCTGCCCCAGCAGCTTAGTTTTGGGCTCCACCCGGATCCCTCCCACCTGTGTTGCTCTGACGGTTAAGCCGTGTGTTCTCCAAACCATGCTTTGCGGTCTTACCGGAGCTTGCCTGGCAGATGAGAGATGAAAGCATGGTTCATTCACTTGTGTCAGCGTCCAAGGCATGGCAGCTGGTTAAACCTGTGAACATCAGGACTCAGACACCTTAATCCCAGGTATTGGCCAAAGTCCAATCCAAATTCCAAGCCAATAGTAGATAAGCCCCAACCAGGAGTCAAGAGCCAGAAGGTCCACACAAGGAGAGGACACCTTTGGAGCAGAACCGGGAGGACGGGTGAGGCGCCGGGTTCACCACTAAGATTCCACATAGCGTCCAGAAACACCACCACAAGCCAGGAGACCTTCATGGTCGAGGCAGCTTCTGGAGGGAAGAGCAGCCGTTCTATCACTCTTCCTTCAGGGCTCCCAGGTGATGCTCATAAGTGTCCTGACAGCTGCAGTAGGCTGTGGGTCCAATCCTGCCACTACCAGGACTGTTATTCTGGCCTTTGGCCAGAAGATGGAGCCCTGAAGCTGCCTCAGATCCTGGCCGCTTGACCTGTGGGCCGTTCCGCGCTCACGCCTTCCCCAGACGCCTGCAGTACTGGAGTACTGGCAAGACTGCAGTGGTGAACAGGTCGCCGAAGGCTGGCCTGCCTGGCTTGCAGGGCACAGAAAATCGGCCAGCAGTCCCTGGCGTCTCCTAGCTCTCTGGAGGAAAGCCCTTGCTCCCCTTCCCAGCCAGTGTGCTAGAAAGATTACCCTCTCCTCATTGCGGTGGAGCTCTTCTGCCTGGCACTTGGTAGAAAGCATTTGGGGTTTGTGTCCAGTGGCTTAAAGTTCCTGACCTTGGAGATGATGTGTCACGACTGGATCCACCCAAACTGGTAAATCCATGTGAACCCAACCTGGAATTCAGCAATACAGGCTACAGCTCGTTGTGCGTGAAACGAATCTATTTTCCACCCGGCGTGTTGCCTCTCCAGGCTCCAGTGAAAAGCACAGTACATCAGGCCTGGCTCAGGTGTGCGGACCCCAAGCTAATGGATCCATCAGCCCCTCTGCTCCTCCCCAGCATCTTCCTTCTCAAGTTCCAGTTTCATGCGAGCTTGGCTGCCTTACTCTTGCAATGCTCTCTTTAGTTTGCAATGCATACTGAAAGCCACGTTCCATCTTCATCTCATTATTTATAAAGATCCCTGATGATGGATTCTGTCCAAGAGGATCCATACCTGTTTTATAATCTGTTTTTGTGCATCTGTAGTCTATAATTTCAGAAGGGAAGAACTGACTCACTTAAACACTGCAAGGGCTGCTACTTAATAGCAATTGGCACGTATGGTAAATTGTGGACTAAGGGAAAAATGCGAGAGTGAATTATTTGACTGACACAATTATAATACTAGCAAATGAACAAGGTGAAACTGCTCATCATGAATAGCGTGAGATAATGGCAGTGTTGACTGATGTGTCAAACAACCGGTCTCCCAGCTGAAATTACATCGTCTGATCTCTGAAATATGCATTTGGATTTGGACGCCTGATTTGGGCAGATCAATGTCCTCCAAGGCCAGGGCACTTCCACATGTGCTCATTCGCAAATATTCTGCCCCATTTCTGCCTTAATTCACAACTTTTAAAATCTGTAAGGAAATGCACAATTAACTACATGACATGTATTTTCTCTCTTATTTTCTCTAAGCAAACATAGCTGCTGCTTTACTAAATCAGACCAAGCTTCCCTAGTTCTGCATGCTCTGCCCCCTCTCTCCTTCTCTTTCTCATAGGAGCTAGCCCCAAACCTCACCTGGACAAAAAGGTGAGGGGTATCTGTTCTGGCTCCCAGTTCCTCATTTGCAAAGGTACACTGCCTGCAAACACAGAGGTTCCCTTTAGAGACCATATGGATAAACCTTTCTTCCATTTATTTGGCTAATCATTTTTAAGGAAAGCAAGGAGTTGGCGGACCTCCTTCTCTCCTCTTCTAGCGAATTCTGAAAGCTGATCATCTACCATGAAAAGTGAAACTTCCTCTTGCCCAGCCCAGTCAACTTTTCTGGGTAACATACACACCCTGCAAGTTCCAATACTGGGCGAGAAGGAGAGAAATGGATTTGTCTCTGGGCATTTTACATTCCCAAGGAAAAAGCGGAATATCTGACCCAACCCAGAATGTTAACAGTTGCCTTTCCCCTGTTGCAACTTGGGGTATAGCTCCTATCATTCACTGCCTGAAAGAAAGGCATAGAGGTTGTGTCAACGCATCCCCTAACCAGCAAAGTCGGAAAGGAGCCATTATTACTGCAAACTCTATATACATTATTTATCAAATGAAGTCTCTGCAGCAGGAATACAATTTATTTTCTCTCTGTGATCCCCACCATGCTATGCTGCTGCATCAGTAGAAGATGAAAGAAACCGTTTGCAGGGTCTTTGGGGAGGGCTTGACTCCTGCAGCACTCACAGCGCCTTGGAACAAGGGGGCACTTCTGCCCAAAGGGGCACATAACCTTCAGTGGGGGGGGGGGGGGGGAGTGCAGACTGCACCTGAGCCTCTTATGTGAGCCTGAACCCCAGCGGGTCCGATGTTCCAGCTGCCCACAGCAAAGTTGAGCTGCCTGCTTCACATGAGCAAAGGTCCCCCAGGAGAAATGGGAAAGGACCGAAGCATCTGTTTTCAGACGAAGCAGGAAAAACAGACGTTTCAACAGATGTGAGACGACTCATCTTGATGTTTATGGTGTGAGCTGCTCACATAAACAAGCAGCTTCCCTGTTAGACAACCTGGCTGGAAAGAATCGGCATCAACAGCACCCACATCGACTGTTTCTTGAATCTGTTTGTCGGATCTTTCCAGGTCCACAAGCTGCCAAGCCAGAGTGGGGGCAACACTTGCCCCCACTTTCATTACAGCCCCTTGCCTGCACTAGAATCTACACCAGGCACATTTCCCCCATTCGGGCACAGGCTAACGAATAAAGTACAGTTCCCACTGTGCACAAAGTGTGATCTTGCGTCACACTCAAATGCAATTGTGGGAGAATAGGGGAGGGTTCGAAAGGTGAGGTGTGCAGAGAAAATATCAAAACCAGGATTTTCACATGTGTGGAGGTGTGAAGGAGTAAAATAGCAGCAATCTTTTTTAAAAGTTAAAATTGACAGCTCCTCAAAAAATCCTGGAGAAGAGAGATGGGGAGATAGGAGAAGAGACAGCATTGCTGTTAGCAGATGAAACCCACAGCCCAAGCTGCCCCTCACCAGCAGATGCAGCCCCTCTGCCATGCCGACTTCCCTGAGAGTAAGTGCAATTGAAATCAATGTGATTTACCTCTGAGGAGACATGCATCTTGGCTCCTTTTCAGCCTGTTGTTCCTTGGGACAAAGGGGCCAACACAGACTTCGGTTTTTCATGCGGGGGGGGGGAGCAGCTTTGCGTTTACTCTCCAGTTCACTGGGCAAGTTGGAGAGAAGCCATGGTGGGGGGAGGAAGGTGGGGCGGTTGGAAAGCAGGATCTCCTCTGGGGAGCAGCTGTTTCGTTGGAGCCCTGGTACGATACGCCCTCTTCCCACCAGCCTTTGCAAACCACTTCCCGACTCCGCAGCAGAACCAGAAGTTTGGCACACACTGATAAATGGACTGCAGATAAATCACAACACCTACAAAAGTGGTGATGGAAGTGACTTGAGGAACACTAGGATATAAAGGCAGAAGTAGTGCAAGGAACATAATTTGGGGACTGTGTCCTGTGACACACCAGTGCAGGTAACACGCCTGGTGTAGATCCAGCCGTAATCTTGTGATATCATCACATAGACTTACAAGATCCCTAATTGGAAAGGTCCTCAAAGTGACCAATAAAGCACAGAGGAAGATGTGGAGGAAAAATGGCAGAAGGCAGGGAAAACAATGGCATCAAAGAAGTCTCTCTAATTTGTGCTCTGTACTGGGACCCATGTGGTGTGGCACCAAAGCAAGATGCATCTATAATATTCTCCAAGGAGGGGAACTGCTGAAAGCAGAAACGGGTAGACAATTTCAGTGCTAACTTGCCATTTAGCCCTGCTGCTTTTTGAACAGGAGACAAGGAGGGATGGAACTGAGCAGACTTTCTCTCCACCAAGCGGGCACTCTGCAGCTGAGCGTCACCCCTCCCTGCATTTTCAGAAGTATTGTCTGCCTGCAACAGGGCTTTACTCTACAAACAGCACCTCAAACTGAGCACCGAGACTGCCGAATGCTGCACTCAGTGGAGGTACAGATCCACAACGTTGGCTTCGAAACTATCCTATTTCAGGACGTCTTCTCCAGAGGGACCAAAGGAATCAGCCCTGGAGAATCCTCAGTGCGAGTCCAGTTCTCCCTGTGCTTTCACACCACCTCCCTAGACTTGCAGCCAAATGTAAGGAAGGCTTTTAGAAAAGTCAGCTGGAAGTTCAGCCTTTCTCCAGCATTAAATGCCAATCAGATACAGAGAATGGGGCTGTTGCTCTGTCTTCAGATAGATCCCATGAAAAACTCTCACTCCTTTCAGCCCACCGCAGAAGAAGTTGAAACTGTGTTGAAAAATTGGAAACGCCTGCTGGGTACCTTGCCTGGGAAGGGGCTGAGAAAATGCAGCTCTCCCCGAATTTCAGCTCCTTGCCTTTACGTGGAGGCAGCAAAGCAGCTCATCCAGCTGAATGGATGCGTCATCTCTTGTTTTGTTTTCCCTGCCATTCTTTGCTTTCATGAATGTAGAGCGAGAAGGGTTGCCAGCAATTACGTATGAATGCCTGCAGAGCTCCCGATGCCTTTCTCATTGAGGCTCTTGGAAAGAGGCCTGCTTGCATTCTTGAAAGGCTCTCTGAGCTGGCGAACCCAAGGCTGCATTTAGCCTTGACCCTCAAGCCAAGATGGCGGCCAAGCCCAACCGCTCCACAACGCAGCTTGCTCTTGCTGCCACACTGTTGCACCAGTTGTGATGAATTGTTGAGGGCAAATGAATAGCAGGCCTAACATTTATCCGAGAGATTTTCATAAACCTGTTCAGCAACAAATGCCAGCCCATTATCCTCGTCACCATCATCTCTATCCTGCCTGGAGCCAAAGGTCTCTGGGAGATTTACAAGGTATAAAAACAATAAATTCCAATTTATTTGAGGCAACACCACAAAATCTATACAGAATAGGTGAAGAACCCAAAGGTGCCTGCTGTCAAGTCGTAAATGATACATAATTGAGAATGGTCCAGCTGCCAGGCTTCCATGGCACTGTGATTCTGAGAATATAGAGATTTATATTCCAAATGGCTGCTAAGTTGTCAAGGCCATTTCAAATGTCTTGGCATCCTGCAACAGCAGGGGGTTCGACCCAATGGCCTTCATGGCCTCTTCCAACGCGACTGTTCTGTGATTCTATGATTCTGCGAAGTGCTATTTCTGCAGCTGTAAACCCTTTGTTGTGCTCTAATTATAAAGCAATACAGATCATTCCATTTTAATTGAGATGTACTAGTTTTAACAACCATTTTGGAATATTAAATTGTCTTAGCATCACACTGGCAATAATCATTTTAATCCTTTGTTGATGTCGCTTCTATAGCTGTTGTGGAGTAAAGAAAAAACAAATTAATCACACAAAAATGTTGTGCAAAAATATATGTTTTTTATTTGTGACACTGCAACCTGAGATGGATGTATGCAGTTTCCTTCTGCTCAGTCCGTCAGTTGATTTTGCTTAGTATCATCCACCTGGACCACTTCTCTGACCTAAAGCAGCTCTCCAAGGTTCCTCGAGGCTCATATTCTTCTACAGATGCTACCAGGGTCTCTTTAACGGAAGTGGCCAGGGTTCGAACCTGCCGCCATCTTAGGGGAAGATGTTTCCTCCACCGCTGGGCCCAGTCATGTCTGGTCTGTTGGGCGGCAGATCTCCAGGAACTTTGCCTAGCCTTGCTTCCCGAGAGCCTCTTTCTGTAGAAAGGCTGGGGGCTGAATCTCCACCCCTGAGCTCTGTTCTGCCCCACCAAACTAGCCGCTCCTGCCTCACTCTACCTGCTTCTAAAACAGCACCTCTGCTTGGCCCTCAGAAATGCCCATGCCCTGATGAAAGCCCTACAGTCACCCTGTGTCGAGCATATACGGGTCTGACTCAAGCTGGAAACAGAACACGCAGCTTCTGTGGCGATGCCTCTTCCCTGTACGCTGCTCTTGGCAAGCCATCCAGTCCTCTGGCTGATCGCACCTACGACCCACGACCCGTGGGAGTCTTCACCTGGGCCTTCCATGTGGGCTTTGACTCCAAGGTGACACTTCAGACTGATCTTCAATTTATTTGGATTTTCCCTCTGGCAATGTTATGCACATCGGCTGTTCTCAATATTTCCAGCATAATTCTGAATATTGCTGTACATTAAAAAAACCAAAACCAAGCGGAGATGTGCCGTCGGATTTGAGCTGACACAGCATGTGTTCTGCATATGGAAAATAGATGATCGTATTTTGATGGCGCCTGGAAGGAGACACTGCAAGTTGAGTAATTTGCCTCTGACAGGAAGCACACCGGCTGGGTTAAGCGAAAGGCCCCGCGGAGGTCTAAGATGCCTCCAAATGTCTAATGAAACATGACAGCCATGCATTAGATACGTGGGCATGAGGCCATGTTGCTCTTACCTGTGTCGAATAATAAGAAAGCAGGACAGAGAAAAGGAATTGCCTCTCTCAGTTATAACCTCACCACAAATAATGTGAGCGACAACTGGCACCATCGCTTCTTGGTTGTTAGGTGATCACTGAGGAAAGACCCCCATCCCATTGGCAGACTTCTGATTTATTTACTTGCTATATTTATATCCCGCCTTTTTTCCTTCCAAGAGACTCAAGGCAGCTTCCATAATTCTCCTCCTCTTCTCGTAACAAGAGCCCCGTGAGGTAGGTTTCACACTCCACTGCAGAGCTGTAGGTTTCCTCCAAAGGATGTGGGTTCTCCGGTGGGTTCTTAGCCATGGGGAGTCCCGTCCAAGGACCATTCACTCGTGGCTTGAGGGGAAAAGCAGGAAAAGTCCACAGATGCATACAGTTGGAAGGGGCCTCAAAGGCCACAAGGTCTGACTCCCTGCCCCGTGCAGGACTCCAGTCTCCAGGAAGGGTTTGGTCTACCAGGGACAACCAGCTCCATGTGCAGACGGAGGAAGGGATCCTTGCAGCTCCATTGTGCCTGGTCGGCAAGGGCTTTTCCTGCAAGAACAGGCCTGCGATGCTGCCCCGAGGCGGCTGTCAGACAGGTGTCTCTGCAAGGAGAGGCCTCGTGCCCTGGGCCACCCGGGGCTGGGGACCGGAGCCAAGAGATGGCCCTCGCCTTCACCCTTTCCTTGGCAGCATCCAGAAATACGTGAGTGGCAAGGCAAGGTGGCCTGGGCCCGATCCAGAGGGTGGGCTCCACTGTCCCTGTTTAGCAAATGGCCTCAGTCCTATATGCTGACCCTCTGTCGTTTTCAGCAGTCGAAGGGATCACCCGCAATCGACGCCAAGAGCAATAAGCCGTTTCCTGCAAAAGAAGCGGAGGTGAACACCTCCAGCTTCCTTTACAAAGGGGGAAAGTCCCATGTCTGCAGTGTGATAGTGAAGGGTTGTGCTTAGTGTTTACAGTGGTACCTTGGCTCATGAATGCCTCAGTTCACCACCAAATCGGGTCGCGAACAAAAATGTCATAAAAATTTTGACTCCGGTCGCAGACTCCGCATTGGGTGGTGACGATGATTGCAGCCGTCTCCCCACGCCCCTGAGAGGGGAGATGGCCATGATCGTGCCGGGGAGGGGGGGAGATGGCCAAGATTACGCCCGTCTTTCCTGCAGGAGCGCAACCGCGATCACGCCCATCTTCCCCCCCCCCGAACGTGCCCGCATTGGCGCCCATCTCTCCCCCCCAGCGCATCTGCATTCGCACCCATCTCCCCTCCCCCAGTGCGCCAGGATGACTGGCGCATGCAGGGATGACAGGCGCGATCTCGGTCATGCTGGGGGGGAGCCGGGAGATGGCTGCGCTTGTGCTCGGGGTGGGCGGGGGGGGAGATGGCCGCGATCTTTGTTGTTCTTTGTCACTTTGCTTCACATTTTTCTGATTAAAATAGTTACAGAACGGATTAACTTTATTTACATTGACCCTTATGGGGAAATTTGACTTGGCTCACGACCAATTTGGGTCACGACCAGAGTCCTGGAATGGATTAAGTTCATGAGCCAAGGTCCACTGTACATAGAAGGTTTTGAAAGCTCAAATGCTTCACGTAAAGAATGAACAAATGCCCCCCATTCCCGTTCCCGATCGTTCCATGGGTTGCCTTTTTCTGGCTTAACTCCCTGCCTTCTGGTTTTAGCAGCTGGACTGAAACATACCTGAGTGCCCAGGTCCTTTCCACCACCTGGCCAGATGTTGGCCAGATGCTATGGCTGGAATCCAGAGATGGAGAGAAACTTCCCTCCATGGTTAGGGATTTCCACTCATTCATGAGGGCTAGAATGGTGATGTCTGTTTAAAAAACAAAGACACAGAAATTCTCTCAGAGGAACCAGATTCCACCCAAAAAGTCCTAAAAGTATAAATACAGCCATGCCAGCCTGTAATTTCAGCAGGAGCAAAAGTATAGAAACATAGAAACAGAGCAAGTCAGAAGGGGTCTCCGGGGCCATCTAATCTGACCTCCAGCACCAGCCAGCTCCGCTCATGACATGCCCACCATGTGGACATCCAGCCTATCCTTGAACACCCGCACCGATGGGGCCTCAGCCACCTCCCATGAAAGCCCATTCCACACCCTCGGGGTCCTGACTGTCAGGAAGTGCTTCCTGGCATCCAAATGGAACCTTGGTTCCCTGAGCTTTGCTCCATTGGAGCGCTTCCTGCCTTCCTCTGCAGAGGAGAACTGGACTCTACCCATCTCCACGTATGACAATATTAGCTAGAAACATGAACAGACATTGAAAAATGGCTGCTGTCTGATGTGTCTCTTGATCCCCCCTAGAGACAAGCGAGGGCTCACCGGAAGCTGCAGGGGAGATACCCCCTTCCTGCTTCCTGGACTGGCTCAGGATGGTGGTGTGGCTTTTGTTCGATGCTTATTTATGATAATTACATCTCTCACATGCATTAGGACAAGTGACCAGGTCAATATCTGGCATGCTTCAGCAATGCTGAATTGTCCTTCCCGGGATACCTCTTCTTAACTTTCCTCAGAGCACGGCAGTCCATTAAAAGTGATTTGAAACTGCATCAGATACAAGTTTTTCCATCTTTAATTTAATTCCTCAACCTCAGGGCTGCCCTTACCATCTCAGGCCTCCATAAAAGGTTGTTTCTATTAAAGGCATTGGGTCTGGTCATGAACCTTTGAAATATGTACCTGGGCAAGCTGACAGCAATTCGTCCTGCCACGAACGCAGCAGGGGAAAGAAAGCGGTCGGGGGTGGGGGATGCACGGAAAAAGCCCCAGTTTATCTTTGCATTTACACCTCACTTCTCTTCATTAGTTTCACTTGAGGGTTATCAATAGTAATGTGCAAATGCAAGATAATGGGGAGCATCAAATCATGCACGAAACAATAACACAAAGCAACAATGACCAAACACAAGAGCAGGCAAAAACTTCCCACTAGCTACAGCAGGGCTTCCGGTGAGGTCATCTCTTGTCACTGGACAATTCTAAACCAGTCTTTGTCGAACCTGTTCACAGGTGTGTTGCATGCACTGCAGGGAGAGGCATGCTGGGAGCTGTAGTCCATTTTTCTGCCTAAACTTGCATAGGAGCCCGTTTTGCAAGAGTATCTGCAGATAAGGGTGGGACCTTCCCTTCTCTTTCTTCCCTGTCTGAGGTTATGACATATTTTTCCAGAACCATAATGGCTATAATAATGGGAGCGAAGGGACTGGCCACACGGGTGTTGGGGTGCGTGTTGTCTTGAGCATGAGCAGAAGGAGCTTGGCATATCACACCCGCGACTCGGTTATCTTTATTGTGCTAGATGTGCCTGCTATATTTGTGCTTTACTGTGCCTGACAGAGCTGTATATTTGCACAGATGTTTCTTTATTGGTGTGGCCGTATCCAAAAGGCTCAGAACAAGCCATGCATACAGTTACAGACATTGGCTGGGCTCCTTGGCGCAAGCTCATGCCATCCAGGGGAGTAAAACTGCCCCTCCCTGGATCCAGGCCTGCTCTCTTGCTAGGATTTGCCCTTTCTGCTCCCACGGGATTTGGCCGAAGGCAGCCCGAAGAGGTACCCCGAGGGCACCCCTCCTTCCACGGCAATTTCATCTAGTTGCAGTTCGCCCATTCTCCCCACCTGCGCTGCTTCTCCACTCAGAATTCCAAATTGGTCCTGGTGTGAGAAATGAACAGTTCTGCTTCTTGCTTCTCCCATTCATGCCTTGTTCCCATTACTCAGCAGCAAGGGCTTGGCCTTCCTCTGGCGGTGGCAGAAAACCTAATCTTGGTGCTTGGTCTTGGTGGCCGCCATTTTATTTCCAGAGGACCCACGAGTCATTTGGTTGGCATTTCGGTGGGAAAGTGGGGGGAGGGCCTTTTTTCCTCAAATGCCCTGAAATGATGCCGAGTTCCAAACATTACCAAGCAGCCGGTTTTGATTTGATATAAGAGACCGGAACAGCCTGCCAATTAATTTATATGACACCATCTGCAGATATGCAGAAATGACGGCTGCGAAGTCATTTATTTTAGGGGCTGCTAAAATGCTGGTATGAATTTGGATAAGGCCAATCAGAAGTAATACCCTGACTGGGAGCCTATTTATACGCGGAAGGGTAGAAGCTATCCACTGAGGTGCAAACCAGCAAGCCGTTTTGAATATTGGTGGAAGTCAGATATCGAGCAGTTGCGCTCTCCCACCGCTTGCACACAGATGAAATTATATCATCCAGAACCTCGGCTATTAAGCCACTGTCTTCTTTCCTGTGGGAACACACAGGGCCTTCTTGAAGCGCGCTGTGAAAATTCAATAAAACCAAGAATATACGAGGAAAGTCACATAATGCACAGCTTCCATCACAATAGCTAGCATGAATTATTAAGCCAGTGGGATTTACAATCAGTCAAGGGAAGTGCAGCTTTCAGCCTCCATATATAGAGGTACCCTAAAAAGCACAGTCTTTTACCCTTGAATTTTCAGCAAGTCGGATGAAATCAAAATCACCAAGAGGAGACCTAGGAAGCTGTGCGGCATATTTTTCATTTTTTCATTTTATGTTTTTAAAGTTTTCATAGACCGTTCTATAGCAAGCGTTCTCAGATCAGCTTAGAGCTCAGAACACAGTAATAACGATAACATCCACAGTAAGCGTAACAATTTCAAATGTACAAGGAAAATAAAGTAACAATACACAACAAAGAATACTGATCCACCACAGCCATTCAGTCCTAACCTGAATAAAAGCCAATATAAAATCAAAGCATCTATTGGTTTGATCGAATCAAACCAAAGCCACAATTAAAATGGCGGGAAACCAGGACCGTGTATCTACAGCTCCACGTGCCTCGACCCCACAGCAAAACGCTGGGGGAGCTCCCAGAATGCCGTGGCTGTTTGCATAAGGTACAGCGTCCCGAGAGTCCAAACCTTGGGCGATTAAATTGCCTTTATTAATTCGCACCATTTAATCCTTTGAAGACTACGTCCCTCTTGAAAAATATGCTCAGCACAGCCATGGGCTGTCAACATGAAATGCCACGTAAATTTGTACAGGTGAGCACGGCGGCTGTCTTCACAAATTGTTGGGCACCTACTATGGGCTTGCAGAGAGAGGCCCATTCTTCAAGCCACAGAAATATGAGCCCACTTTATGCTCACTGTCCGAGAAAAGCGATCGCTTCCCTTATACGGGCAGGATACCACATCTATACTTGCCGCGGGGCGGACAGGCTGCTGTGCTGAACGCTCGCTCCACCATCCAGGTCGCCCAGTTAGAGAACTTTTGGCAAGCATCCATTCTTGCATTACGGGGAAGAGAGCGTGTAATGCCTAGGCGACTCTTGGCCCCCAGATCTGCCGAACTGCCCCCCCGAGATCCAGGAAGTAGAGCACAGGAGCTAAACAGCTCACTGGCAGCCTGGGGACAAGGCCTGGCCATGGTACACGGTCCGGGCAAATGAATTATGGGGGGAAGAAGCAAGCAAGTGGCCTGAGAAATATGTGCTAGAGCAAACCCATGCAAAATCAAGTGGAAAGGGGTCCTACTGCTGTCTGATTCTGACCCCTTGCTCCGCGTTTTGATTCTTCACGTGAGAAAGGGTCTAAAACCCTGAAACGTCAGGTCTGCCCAGGTTTTCCCCCTATCCATTTGGCCTGAACCGCGCTTGTTTCTGAAGTGCTGTTTATTCTAGAAGGAGCTTCCAGAAGCAGCCTGCTTGTGTCCACAAAGGCACCTAAACAGGAGGCCAGCAGAGAGGAGCCCCACTGGCAGACATGTCCCGGCTGAGCATGAGGAATCTTTTGCACATTTCTGAGCCAGGAGCCAAACTTAGGATGAATCAGGTTGTGGTTTTTAGTTTCTGCATCATTTCCTGATTTTTATTTGTATTTTTTTTTTGCAAATTTTGAGGTTTTTGCAAATCTCGAACTGTGAACTGCATATCTCTAGCAAAATTTGTGCAAACTGTGTCAATTCGCACAAAGTTTGTCAGTTTGTGCAAATTGAGCCAACATGTTGCTGTTACTGTTCCTGTTCCTGTTGCAGGATTTAACATGTTCATTGTGGAAGCATCCTCCTCCGATGCTGAATCCATAATTTTCTGACGGTTAATTTCAAATTGGTGCAAAATTTGCATCTCCACAAATCGCATGAATGCACACAAATTGCAAAGCAGAATCCTCACTCTTGTACAAAGTTCCCTCTCCTAAATTGCACAAATTATGGCCTATTTAAAAATGGAAATCCATATGCTGACTTGATTTATATCAGTCTGAGTTGGTGCTAGCATAGGACGGGCAGAATGGAATCCACGGGGCTGGGCGGAGCAGGTCCATCCATTTTTCTCCTCTGTATTGGATTCCTCACAGCTGGCTGTGTTGGTTGCCTTGGACAGGGAAAGATTCATAAACTAGGCTTGTGGGACCTGCAATAAAAAATTGTAGCGCAGAACGCTTCCTGTTCAATGGCCTAGCCAGTCAGTCATGCCCTTTTCCAGGATAATTCATTCTATTCAACCTCCTTCCTAGTTTTCTGGTCCACCGTCACGACCAAAGCAGTCTTTGGCCCCAACACACATCCAGCCCTCAGGGGGCTGTTCTAGGAACATCCTTTTTCGTTCTGTACTTTTTTATTCTGTGCCATTTTCCATTTCCCCTTTTTGCATGTAAATAGTGGCCTTTTGCAAGGCGGCACTCAGACTGAGATGCTATTTGTCTACAGGACAGAAACCAGCATCCACCAGAATGATGTGGAAGAGGTCCAGTGCTCCTTTCCACTGTATTTGTTCGTTTCCCAGCAGCTGCAGTGGCCCACGCTTCAGCCAGGGAGCTTTTTGGTTCAGATGAAAATGTGCTGGAGGCAAGTGTGTGGGAAGGCCTGGGATGAGTGTCCAGGGACGGAATATTACATCTTAATAGTGTGCCAGGATCTGCTTTGGCACATGAGAGCGGGCAAGTCAATGTGGAGAATGCCAGCCCCAGCAGGACCAGCGGAAGTGGCGCAAAGACTGCTGCATAGCTCCGTCATTCAGCGCACTGTCAGGGGAGCCGGGACACCATGCGAAATCGGGGCAGTATAACTAGGGAACAAATGTTGTTTCGCGGTTTGTGGGATGGAGGCTTTAAAAATAGAGGTTGGGAGCGGGGCAGGACAAGCTGTAACGGGAAGGGATGCCTCCGTTTCTCTGCCTAAAATGTGTGTTTTCCCCTCATTTCACCCTCAAATTAGTCTTCTCTTCTCCTGGCCAATGAAGATACAAGCAGAGGTTTGACTTTTGTATCACAGATTTCTCCTTGACTACATGTTTGTCCCCTTTTGAAGAGTGAGGTGGGATTGGTTTGTACCGACTTAAAGGGGCTTTGGGCGAGTTCTTGCAAGATGTGGATGCCTGAGTTGCAAAAGCTGTTTTGTCTCAAGAAACAGGGGGGCATCTCATAGGGAACTCCTTTTTAAAGAAAAACAGATCCATGCATTGCATATTTGGATGAGGAGGAGGGGCTGTGGGCATCTGCGCAGGCGTCTTAAGCAATTGCTGCAACATAAACGGGGGGAATGAATGCAATTTTTACAGGTCCAAAAGAAACAGACAAAGCGGTGCAAAAGCAGCACGTGCGATTCAGAACTGCTTCAAACTGGCAAGCAGAGGGGCTGGGTGGACGTTGTTTTCTTAAGTCACTGCATCCTAGGATAGCCATGAGAGGCCCTCCCCCCGGAGGAAATGGCAGAAGCTTCTTAATTGTTCCCGTGACTTTGAGTGCTATTGGACGAGCCACCCTCACCGCGTAAGGAAAAGGACATGCCCATTAATTAAACATTCAGCTGGTTAAACCCAACACCCTGAAGCCTGGTAACCTTCTGCACTCCGCTTTCTTGCCCCCAGGTTTCCCTGCCACCGGTTCCTTCTTTCAAGGAATTGTTCCATAATTAGGAATACTACATGCTAATTCTAAATAAGAAACCATTCCCTGAAGTGAGTGTTGAGAGCATCTCTCTCTCCTTTTCCTTTCCTGCAGATCTAAACAAGAGGCTTTTAAAGTAGATGGGCGGGTTGTGTGTGTGTGTTCCATAAGAAGTTAGGACCCCGAGGGCGTGGAATGGGCTTCCATGGGAGGTGGCTGAGGCCCCATTGGTGCGGGTGTTCAAGGACAGGCTGGACATGCACATGGTGGTCATGTTGTGAGTGGAGCTGGCTGGAGCCGGGGGACAGGCTAGATGGCCCGGGAGACCCCCTTCTGACTCACTCTGTTTCTCTGTTTCTAAGTCAAGGAATGAGCCATTTGCCTTGGCATAAACTGAGCTAGGGCTGTCCTGGAGCCATTGCACTCACTGACAGTACATGCCCATTTTCATCTCCTGTTTTTATTTTTGTTTTATTACACAGCCTCACTTCTAAGTTCTGCTCTGCGCTCCCTTGGGTTCACTCTAAAAGGTCATTTATAAATCTTTTATAACTAACTAAAATAAATAAACTTCACCACGCTTTGCATGCACAAGGCAGTTCGTCCAAACGCCATTATTAACATTTAAAAGGGGTTCGGGGTAGCGTTAGTGTTAGCGTTAGGGTTAGGATTTGGGTTAGCGTTAGGGTTAGGGATGGCTCACCCTAATGCTGCTGGCCAGATTAGATAATACAGCATCGCTCCATCAATGGATGGATGGCATCTCAGGTGCATCCCTGCCCCGGACAATACATCAGGGTTGTTCCACCCCAAGGAATCCACCTTTTTCTCTTCTTTCCTGCCCCTTCTTCATGCTGGAAGGTACGTGGAACTGCACCTCCTCCTGGGCCGGAGGAAGCGCAGGTGACGCAGAATGCCCACTGCCCCCTGCAGTCTCGGGTCGGAGGCAGCAGCAGGGGTTCTGCTGAGAATGCCCAGCCACAGGCTCTGCGCACGGGTCTCACAGGCCTAATAGCTCCGTCTCATGAAGCGGCTGCCCCCCATGCACGTTCCGTGGGAATCACCTCCAAACAAGCGAAGCACCTGGCCTTCCTTGTGCAGATTGCCCTCCTTTGATGCTTACCTGTATTCTCTTTTGCCTTGTCATGCCCTCTTCCACACCATTTCGCTGTTTTCAGAAGCTCAGAAAACCTTAGAATCCTCTTGTGTGCAACTGTAATTCAACTCTGATTGCTACCCCAGAGAGAGAAAGAGAGAGAGAGATGCTCACGAATCGCTCTCCAGAAGGTTTACAGTGGCACATACCATACAATAAAAAATACCATACAAAAATGCATAACACAGGAAAACTTGATAAAAGTTATTCTACGAAATTCAGAAGTCAGTTTTAAAACCAAATTGCACATTTGAGCCAACCCAAATAAAATTGCAAGGTCTGTGGACAAATGACTTCATGCCCTTTAAGACATCGATTTATCTCTGAAATTATGTCCTATCACACAGTCCCCCACCCCAGGCCCACAACACACATAGGTAAGTAAAAAAATAAAAAATGGAGAGAGGCTTCAGTGGAGTTTGAGGCTTTGCAAACTTTCAAAGGAGGAAAGTAAGCTCAGGTTATTTTTTTTTACATACTTTTCAGTGAGCTTTTCTATAATCTCGGAGTCAAAATTCTCAGGATGCAATTCAAGTCCAATTTTAATGTAAACAATTCTAATGTTTCCCCAAAAAATCTAATAAACAGCTGTGGTTTGCTCAGCCACAAGGGATTGCTCCAACTGATGCAAAGAATACAGATTTCACTGAGAGAAAAACTTGCCTAGCTCCAAGGATACCCAGGGAACAGTATTAAAAATATATGCCACTGCTTGGAGCTTGCATCTTGCCCGAGGCAAGTGAAAATTGAACCTCAAACAGCCCATATTTTGCTGCACATCCAGAGGCCATGCTTTTCACAGGGGGCTAAACTCAGCCAAGCGAGCTTCCGTCCTCCCAGCTGAGCAGCTGAAGGAAGACTGGGCTGCCAAATTACCTTGAGGGTGGTCTGTTGTGATGTGATGCCATTGGAAAGAAAAGTTGGGTAGGGACAGGAGGTAGTCCTCATGCTGGCTGAGTGCCAAGGCAACGATCCTCTCCTTTGTGTGTCCGACACTAAAGCAACTTACTTGCTGGCTGGATTCAAGTCAGCCAGGCCAGATTTATTGGTGGAGTTCCCTGATTTGGTACCCTTCCTTAAAATTGCCAGGGCAGCTGATGCATTTTTCGAAACAATCAAATACAGGGTTGGAAACTACAGGCACGTGAAGTGCAAGCCATGGAGAGAAGGCTCAGCTGAGACCTCCGTGAAGCCCAGTGTCAGGAAAGCTGGCTGGCCTGGGAAAGGATGCCATCGCCATCTGGTTCCAGCAGAACTTGAGATCTCCCACCAGCTCAACCAGTCTGGGCAGGACGCTGTGGGCCACTGGGAATGCCCACTTGCTGGTCGTCAGGCCTTCCTCCCCAGTGACCTCAGTGTGTACCCAGGAGGCCGTCTCAGTGAGCGGGAAGAGCACGGCCTTCTGTGCTATCTGCAAGAGGACCCCACATCGAAGATGCCCAGAAGCCACCGGGGCACCTTGGCCCACGAGGGGCTGCAGGGGCATGCCAGTATCCGGCGAGTCTCGCATGCGCACGTGCTTGTGCACACCATCGCTGTGGGGAGGTGCAGCGCTGCCCAGCATGAGGTTGCTCCACACAGTCAGGTGAGGCGCCCACCAAAGTCACCTCCTGCCTGCCCGGGCTGAGCCGCCGTCCGTTGGCCCTCACCTGCTCTGCGGCTGATGCCCAAGTGCCCCAGCGACTTTATCACACTTCCCTCGCAGCAGCGGGGAGCGCTGCGAAACAGGCCTCTGCCAGCACGGCCGATGCCCAGTTCCAATGTGCTGTTCGGTGCGCTGGGGCTCAGTTCCCCCTCTGCCTTGCACGCATGCTTCGCCTGGCAGCCATTTTGTGGGAGTGCCCAGGGCAGTTCCTCAGATTTTCCAGTGCACCCACATGAGATGTGAAGGGATCCATCTTGGGGTCTGGTCTCTCCTGGATGCCCTGGACGCCACCCCTCATTTTCACTGCATGCCCAGGACGTGTGGGGCACTCAGCGGGACGAGCCCCACGTTTTGCACAAAAGGAGCGCCATTTCTGCAGCGGCCATTGTGGCATGGAAGGAAGCTGCAGCTGTGGGGGCTCTGCAAGTTCAGGCCAAGCACGGAAGGGAGTCTGCACACAGCAGGGTGGATTCTGGAGAGCTTCTTCCCACCCCAGTGCCTGCAGCCCACAGGGTGATCTCCCCTTGGAACGCCCCAGCGGAGCTCCTCCTCTGTTTCACCCGCTTCTAGTGAAAGGAGCCGGACTTTTCCCACATTCGCTGCCCATCTGGGTGACTTGACTCGGCTTTTGTTGTTGTTGCTAGTCGCAAAGTCAAGTCCGGCCCATCACGACCCTGTGGACAACACTCCTCCAGGCCTTCCTGTCCTCCATCATTCCCCGGAGTCCAGCTAAGCTCACACCAACTGCCTCAGTGACTCCATCCAGCCACCTCATCCTCTGCCGTCCCCTTCTTCTCTTGCTGTCAATTGCTCCCAGCATTAGGCTCTTCTCCAGGGAGTCCTTTCTTCTTATTAGGTGGCCAAAGTACTTGAGCTTCATCTTCAGGATCCGGCCTTCTAAAGAGCAGTCAGGGTTGATCTCCTCTAGGACTGACCGGTTTGATCGCCTTGCAGGGAAATGCCAGGGTGAGGAGAGCTGCCGTCTCCGGGCACCCCCTTCAGGAAAATGCAGGTATTCCTAAGCAGGTTGCAATCCTATCCGATCAGAAATTACAAATGACCCGGGATCACACACCAAGCAGTTTTGCAGCTCCTAAACCAATTCCTCCAAAAGTTGCCAGTCTTTGGTTCTCCAAGCACAGACAGCATGAGAAATTGCCACATTCATGAGGTTTACATGGCCAACCAGGGTAGAATCAATATTTTTAAAAAGGCATCGATCTCTGTCTCTTTCTCAAACACTCTGCGCCCAACGAAGATCTGTCAGTTATCTAACCTGGAGTATACAGAGCTCTGCTTCTTTTATTTCCATTTGCATTCTCACCTTCTGGCGCACTGGCACCATGCACCATGCTTGGAAGTGCAATGGTCCCGGTGCAGCTTGGAGACAGCTCCGTGCATCAAACATGTGTCCCTGCTGCGGCTGACGCAACGATCTGTTGAATTTCCCGCTTGCGTGTCCGGACACCTGACCCAGTGCTTTGTGAACTTCCTGCCCCAACAGAGCTCCTGCGGAGTTGCGGCTCCACGGCAGGACTGGCAGTGCGGTGCTGGCCGGCCTCCGACACCTCCAGGCACGCCCACGAGGCCACAGTGCCCTGCCTCGGCTCAGATCAGGGGAGCAGCATCACTGGATCACCTGGCGGAGGTGGGGGAAAGGTGCTGTGCTGAAGGGGGCTGCAAGGCAGAAGGCCC
Source organism: Varanus komodoensis (assembly GCF_004798865.1). Lineage (NCBI taxonomy): Eukaryota > Metazoa > Chordata > Lepidosauria > Squamata > Varanidae > Varanus > Varanus komodoensis. The sequence goes on from NW_025335854.1 coordinate 9,050,322, forward strand.
CCCCGCCCAAGAAGCCCGGAGGCAACGGGGCCATTGATGGTGGGGGGGCTTCCTCCCCAGTCCAGGGTGGGTTTTTTCCCCTTTTTTCCTTTTTTGGCAAAAAGCCTTCATCACATCTCTATCACATCCTTGAAGAATCTCCTTCTAGCTCCCCCGTGCCCATCCACAGGAGGCCGGGCCGCGCACGAAGGGGAGCTTGAATATTCCTGGGAAGCACGCGCCGTTCACACAGCGCTAGACGGGGCCGTCACGTGTCAGCGTGCAGAGCTGCCCTGTCTTCCCTGGACTGGTGGCCTGGATATCCAGCAGCTGGCTGTAGCCCTTCAGGTCTTCTGGCACTTCTGCTAGCAGCAGCTTTCCAGTGGCCATGTGGCAGCTGGCCTGGAGGGAGGCCTCTGAAGGCAAGGCACGAGTTCCGCCACGGAAGGGGGGCCCCTCGGCCTGGCAGGCAGGCACGGCAACGTCTCCCCCAGCCCTTCCACCCAAGGCCCCTTTCTCAACTGGCGGCCCACGGATTGTACACAGCGTGATCTGCAAAGCACATGTTCTGCAGCTCATTTCTCAACCCGTCCCTGTACAAACTGAGAATTTGCTCTAGGACTTTCCCAGCTCTTCCCCATAATTGCACACGCTGGGAACAACTTCAGTGGTGGGCAAGCTCCTGTTCAAAGTGGTGCTTGCCTTTACGTGTTCTGAGGAGCATCTAAGGAAGCAAAGTTTGAAAGTCAGTGCTCCAAGCAATGCAATCCAGCCCCAAGGCTGTGATCAGACTCCCCTGCAGAGTACGCCCCACAAGTGTCCCAGCAAACCTGTGCATGATTGTGCCGTGGATCGTGGTCGTGCATTGCACATGGCGCTGGCACCGTCGTGCAGGAGTAAGCGAGACCACGCCAAGACCAGCTGCTTAGGCAGGATATTTGTCTGTGGCACAAGGGGTAGAAAACTCGTGGAAATGCAGCTCCCTTGAGTTTAGACCTCTCCTCTTAGCTCGAGAGGACGGCTTGAAGCTCAAGATATTTGTTCATGCACGATGAAGCAGAGCTACATCATCAGCTCACAAAAGTAATCCTTGTCTGCAGAACCTGGCAAACAAACTGCCTGCAGCCGAAGAGGCTCGGTTCCCGTTCCCGTTCCCTCGGGTTGCTAAACTGTAGCCCTGCTCTTGTTTGCCCCCTGGCAGCAGCTCTGTGGTGGCGGCATATCCGAGAAATTGCTCCTGCTCTTGGTCCAAACCGGTTTGTTGACCTCTCTCATCCCCTGTTGATTTAGAAAATGAAGGTGCCCTTTTTGGACGCGGAGCCTAATGCGGACACAGGGGCAAAGGATCGGTGGAAGTGAGCAGCTCGTGAGCACACAGCGGTGCTGCCACACGATGCCGCCTCGGCCCGCCTGGCCTCATCCATCATTCATCGGGACGTCGTTGTCGAACTCAGCAAAGCAGAAGAAACACCCGGAGCCTCCTGGGAGCTCTCCAGAGGCACGTCTGTCCTGAAGCTGAAACACTTCCCCGGAGAGCAAGCCGGAGGAATATTGCAAGTCCTCGTCTGCACACATCCGTGGGGTTCATGATCTGTGACCTGACCCAGTGACTCATGCGGGCCCCTTAATGATCGCGTGGGGCGAATGGGTACACAGCAAAAGTGTGCCACACACACACGTGCACTTGTGCGGCAGATTGGCACGAGGACCAGTCCCCGGTGCCCCGGGCCAGAAAGGGAGGGAGAAGGTTGAATCCAGACTAAGCTGGTTGAAATCCCTTTTCACTGGCAGCAATGCGACGTTAGAGATGCACGTGGATTTCCTTGGGAGTTGCGTCCGGAGTCAGCGTGATCCCCGGAAGAGGCAAACTTGGGCTGAGCAGCACGGTCAGTGCAGGAAGTGGCAGCTTGGACAGACTCTAGCTCGACTCGCCCTCCCTTGAACCTTTCCCTGGGTGCTTTTCCTTACAGCGCCACTGTTGCCCTGATGATCCGGCTGTATCGATCTGGCTTGTTGCTTCTGGGAAAGACAGAAGCACTTGATAGCTGCATGGAAACTGCTAACGGACTTCCCAGCCCAGAGTTTGTTCGGTAACCGTTCCCGTCCCTTGGAACTGCAAATCATGGAATCATGGAATAGCAGGGCTGGAAGGGGGCAGCGGGTCCAACGCCCTGCTCAGTACAATGACCTTTGAGATTGTCTGCACCGAGGTATGGAAGGAGAAAATCCTTTCAATGCCTTCGCCTTCCGCCGGCTGCAGGTAGAGAAGGGAGCGTGCATTTTGAGGTAAGAATACACAGGAATGCTCAGACCATGCCTGGCTGCAGAAACCCTTTGCAATGAGCACTCATTAATTCTGTCAGTGCCTAGAGGAAAAGTGTTTTGTACCAATTAAAATATCCCCATTGATTGTGTCAAAGGCCATGTTCTGTTGAACTGGAGATGCTAAGCTTGGAATAAGTATTCTGAATATAGACGTAGAATTACAAGCAGCGGCTGCAAGCCAAGAACAAAGCAAGCCAGAACTTGGACCTGAACTAACATGCAAACAACGGCTTCTGAAAAACCCCGTCCTTGCAAAAATGCATGCTTCGTCCATGAATATTATTTTCCTAAATTCCTCTTAAGTTCCATAACAGCTTACAATTGCTTAGTCATGAAAGAAATGGAAGAAAGGATGGGAAAGAAGGAGGAAATTAGACCAATTCAGGGAACTGTTTTTACAGAAGAAAGAACTAGCTGGGATGGTTAGTACAAGTAAGGATGCCAGAAACAGTCCCAAAAGCAGCTGGCTCCAGTCTGACTGACGGAGAAGAAGATGGCACTCCCATGGGTCCGTGAGGAATTCCATCTGTGGGAATTCCAGTAGGAACCGACTGAGCCATGCCCTCAGGACTAATGTGTGGATTGGAAATCCTTCCGATTCATACCTCTCTGAATTTTGCCATGCAGTTCCCAGACCAAGAAACATACCAAAGTGTGTCTTTAAAATGTTCATTTCAGGATAAAATGCACTTAGATAAAATACTTTTGTGTTCAAAATTAAATGTTAAAAGATGCATGTATATAGTAATTTTGGCAGCAGGGCAGCAGGAGGCTTAATTGCACATGAATGCAGGGCAGGACAGACCTCTGCAGACACATGTGTGAGCCCCACAGAGCGAAAAGCAACTGATGTGTCCATTCAGACTCTTCCTGCTTTCTCAAAATGCAACTGCTCTTTCCCATTGCTCTCTGCCTTTCATTTCTTGGCCTTATTTTAAAACTTACCCCCTTTTGCACAGACATAGGAAGGGCTCTTGGAAATTGTCATTTCTTTCCCACCCACCCCAGGTCTTATTTTTTCCCCCTTCCTTTGATTCTGCTACATCCAGAGATTCATAGATAAATATTTTCTCCTTCTTGCAGAGCTGTGGGGAACTGTGGTAGCAGAACAGAAATGAAAGTAGTTCTCAGCTAGAGAGAAATCCTGATAAGGACAGAGATTTATGAATCCCCCTGAGAAATTTCACTCATAAAAAGCTTGGCAACTTCTAAAGTTACAAAGTTCTTGTAATTCCTAAAGCTGTTTCACTTGATCTGGACCTTTCAAATTTATCCCTTTATTTTTCTAGGGGAGAAAGTAAGTAGAAACTAGAAATCCACACAAAACTCCCTGATCATGGTGGGAACATCGCACCTTTGGGGACAGAAACAACATGCTTGCTGCCTGGTATTTCTTCCATCTTGTTTGATCCCACATCCGTGGCTCCATTCTGAAAAAGAAGTTTTAATAAATGGGTCTGATGCAATATGTATAATAGGTTGTTATATTTCTTTCTTATGGAAAATCATTGAATGAGGTAAAGCCGGATTAAATCCCATGTCCCAATGCCTGTAAATGGGTCCCTTTGTTAGGTTCCCTAAAATCTTTGCAAAAGTTAAAAGAGCAGACGGGAGATTTGAGCACCTGGCCACGACAGATAGGATTGGATGCAAGAGCTGGGGCTTGTAAACACCTTCTCTGTTGGGAAAGCTGAAGAAGAAAAGCAATTACATGGGCAAGTGGGGAAGGGACTTCGGGGTGGTGCTGTGTGGAAAGAAACTAGCAGACATCTGGTAAAAAATCCCTCCAAATCGCATAAAGGGTTGCCACACTCCACCCAGAGTGCAGTCCTCTTCGGTCTGGCAGACTTTTTCTCATGCTCAGCCCTCGCTTGGCTGAGCCAAAAGAAAATCCATGGACACTCAGAACCCAGTGGCGCAACTAGCAACCTTCCACAGCACATACCGCACAAAGCCTGTGTGCAGAAGAGGGACACTCTTGGTTCAGTGCCTTCCCAGGCCCCATTCCTGGTGTGCACCCAAAGGAACATTCAACATGCACACCAAGAAGTCAGACTCACAGCCGCAAGACAGCAGGCCAGAGACTGGGGAGCCAAGCCAGGACTTCCAACAGAAGCTCGCCCCAGAACGATTTCCTCACGAACCCATAACCCCATACTCCCGATCCCCTCTTGGATGCCGCTTATCAGTGGCGGAGATCACTGGTCTGATCGTTAGTCTTTCAGAGTGCAATCTGAGGCAGGTTTACACAGAAGAAAGTTCTAGCAAGACTTTTCTGTCGGAACACGCAGAAGATGGAGCTTATGTGTGCTGAAACCTTTGTATAGCTCAGAACTGGAAATACATTCAGGCCTAACAAATTAAGAATTGGTTCAGATATTGCGAAGCTGTACAAGATGACCTGCATTTTGCCAAAAAGTGGAAGCAGCAGCAGCAGTAAGTCCTTACATAGCTGAGATCCGTTTTAACTAGGTGGAATGAGCAGTCACTGAGAGTCAATCTTATGTATCTCTATATACTGATCTTAATATTCCAAGCTTGCCTCCCTAAAAATTTGTGCAAATTCCCATGATATTCCTATTTCTTTTGTAAGCCTTGGAGCATCCTGAAAAGGACTCTCTGCATTCATTCAAATTCTGTAAGATGTAACATTCAGTAACAGTTCAGTAGCAATTCAGCTGCAGTAACAATTCAGTAAGGACAACATTGTGGCAAAGATTGGAAGTTCTGAAGAACGTCTTTCTGGCTTCTTGCCTATTCTAACCTCCTGGGGCTTCTGTCTTTCACCAGTAGTTTAACATTTTTCAGGCAACAGCCAAATGCGTTTTTGTAATTGAGCTTTATCTTCATAATGACTGACATCTCCAAAGGCCGTCAATTTGTCTCTCCACCCGTGCATGTCAAAACTTTCTTGTTGGACCGTTGGAACAGCTAACCATGCCTTGGCGTCGGCACCGCATGCAAAGACAGCTGCCTGGTGTCCCCCAAGCCGACCTTCATGTGGCAGAAGATTTATGCTTTGGTTTTGATGTAGGCGATGGCCTGAATTAGTTTTTGCTGGAGGTCTTGATTCCGTTCTGTTTTTTGGTAGGTGCTGCTAACCGCTCGGAGTTTTATGATGGAGCAGTCTAGAAACTTTATACACAAACTCAGTAGTGCCTTTGCCCAGTGCCCATGCACTTTACTAGAGAAGCTTCCATTGGATGGTGAGCCATCGGCTCAGCTGAGCGGCATATACAGTCCTTGAGAGTTGTCCTACTTCTTCTTCTTCTTCTTCTTCTTCTTCTTCTTATTATTATTATTATTATTATTATTATTATTATTATTATTATTATTAGAACATTTCTCTCTACTTGATGAGAGACGGGTGAGACCGCCATGGGTGTTGGTTCCAGGGGTTCACACAAGCCAGCCAGCCCTGCTCACAGCAGGAGGTAACTCCAGGCGGCTTTAGCCAGTTCCCTTGCCCACAAGGATCCCTTCACAATGGAAGCTTCCCCAGCACTGCATACCTGAGCCCAACAGGAGGGCTGACGCTTCGGTCCATGTGATTGTATCTCTCTAAATGAATCAGATATCTCCACTTCCCCAAGGGGCCACTGAGTTCTGAGGAGATGAATCAGCAGTTGAAGTACCCCGAGAGTTTATTACTGAAAGGGATCTGTTCCGTTAAGTCTAAGACCTAAGCAGGGGATACAGAGCATTGCGAAGAGAGGGACAAAAAGGCCCCTTTGCACGGTATCAATTCTGAGCTAGGGAACGTTTGGCTTCGAGCCCGCTGAGGCATTTTGCCCTCACTCCTGCAGCAAACAAGCTTACTCCTGCTTTTCAGTCATGCAGAAAAAGATTCTGTCTTTGTTGAATAAATGATGTAGAGCTCTGGGCCTTTGCTTCTAGCATGACACCAGCAAAGAAATCTCCCATCCAGGTAGCTCATTTTGAACCGTCCGACGGGTCTTACTTCAGCTCTTCAGCCTGGGCTCGCAAAGGACCCGTCGTGGCAATCATGCCAGCTCTAGCACAAGCTAGAGGAAGCATTCTGCCTTTCTGAACATTTTCTAGCCCTTGGATGCTGGATGCTGGTGCATTTACACGTACCAGCCCTTTCAGAGGTCCCTAATCCTGTGCCAGTTCGTATGTGGGTGTCTTCATGTACAGCCCATGACTTTGCACAAAGATCTGTGGAAATGTGGAAATCCATCAAAGGAATGTTAAACATCCAAGAGGAGTGCCGCCAACTTGTCCCCTCCAACGTTTTGCCCGACCGTCAGCCCCATTTGCCTGGGCTCCCCAGAATTTAAAGCAGGTGTCCAGTGATGCAGGTACTCTCTCTCTGAGAAATGTGGAGTGTTCTGCACAGGAAATTGGCTGCAGCCCATCAACCTTCTGGCCTGAAAATTCTGGTGAGGCGGGAGGGCTAATCTCAGGCCGCTCCATCTCCACCTTTTGGTCCCACCAGTTTTCCCAGCATTCGGCCTTGGCAACCGGCTGGCAGAAGAGACCACCTGCCTCCCCAGCCTGCCTCTCTCATTCCCACCATCAGCTGGCTCACCTCCCAGGCACTGCTCCACCCTCAGGCCTGAGCCGCTGACACGCGGTGTGAAGGGAGGAAGCAACAGCCAAGACAAACCGTTGCTCCAGCCAGGAAACAACCCTGCAAGGTAGGTGCCTCCACGTCTTACACCTGACCAGCCTGAGTAAGGGCATCTCACACCTGACAGGGCACTCGGGGCTTATGAAACCAGAACCCAAACCAGCACCCAACTTTCAAAGCTCTAAACCAAGTACAAATTCTGTATTTGGTTCTACGCCTTCCTTGGAAAGAAGCATGCACAAAACTGGTGCTAGGTATTCCGTTTATTTATGCAAGCAAAGAGTAGGAAAAGGCATGCAATGGCCGTACATCTGGAAATGATGCTGCAAGATAAAAGCAACAGCGAAGCTGCCCAGCTGAGCAAGTACCAGACACGCACAGCACAAATTATTTTGTTCCCCAGAGAGCAAATCGGTTACTGCTCCTAACGCACACTGATGTGTGCAAACTCGTATCGGTTAATCAGTCGGTGGAGCTGTCCTCTCGGACCCAGCACCCGCAGGCTCCATTTCTGCATGGTGCCTTTGGGCACCCACACTGGAGGGCAGTCGTGCCAGGGCAAGGCAACCCACAAATAGCCCCAAACAAGCCGGGGTTACTTGAGGCAGGCGGGAGGGGTTGAGCCAGGGCGCAGGGTGCTGAGCGCGGCCGACTGCGCGCAGCCCCGGTCCCCTCACTCGCACCCCATCAAAGCGCAGCCGTGGGGAGAGTCCATTAGCCGGGGCTTATACATCAGCGCAGGACGTCATTACCTTGCCTGCTGAAGGTTGCCACGATAATTATACTGATAAGGGGGACCGGATCGGCGGTGCAGCGCGGACCCCGAAGTATCTCTTTATCAAGGCCCTTTATCTCCTCTCCCTAATTTATGTGACTGTTCACTGATGCCCCTGTTGTCAGGGTCCCAGTCCTGCCCCTGCGATTCCCGGAGCGCGTCCCTGCTTCCGTCCTCTTGGATCATCTGCAGCCCCGCGCGGCTCGCCTCCCCGCGCAGCGTCTTGCCGCACCCCGCCCCCCCCCCGCTCCTCGCTTCCTCCCTGGGTCGATCTCCCCACTCCTCCCAGCCTGCTCCAAACAAGAACTATTGAGCCAGAGAACTGCAGGCGGAGGGGCCGTGGTCATGCGCCTAAGGGGGCCAGCCGAAGCCTCGCGGGGCGCCAGGCCACTTGGAAGGGCCGCTCTCTGGGGGCCCAGCTGCCTCAGAACTGCAGCGGCCACCCTGCGCCTTGCACACCAACTTCAAAAGGCAGGTGGCAGGCCAACAGGTAGAGAATCCCCCCCCCGTGCCCCCGTCCCTGACAGGGAGGGGCTGCGCTTGGGTGCCTCCACCGCGCCACCTCTGCCAGGATGCGCACAGAGCGGGGGCCTGTTTTTCCTGCCTCTCCCGCAGAGCAGAGGCGGAAAGGCACCCGCGGATGCCGCTCGCAGCAGCACGGATTACTCATCCGTTAAGCAGGAGAGCAAAGCACAGCGGTAATTTCTAGAAAATTTAAGATAATGGCCCCGTGCGTGCTGCAGGCATTGCTGAACAGCCACTGGCGTGCCTTCGGGCTGCGGCAGGCGGGAGGGGAGGGCGGCGCTCCGTTTCCCGCGGGGGAGCAGAGGCGTGGTGCGGGGTCCCAGAGAGAGGGACGGGTGGTGCCAGGCCGTGGCCTGTTGCTGCTCCAGCCCCGTTCCAGGATTAGCAAGGAGGGACGTGGCGCTTGCGGCCCTCCCCACCCCTGCGCTCTGGGGCAGGAGCAACCCCCTGCTTTGCCAGGCGGGGTGCTGGATCAGGAGCACCGCACCTCCCATGTTCTCTGCCCGTGGGCCGCATGGTGGGGCATGTCCCTCCCAGCCGCCTGGGCTTGTCAGTGTCCCCAGCAGGGCATCAGGCCACCAATGTGAGCCCCAGCCAGTCCCTGAGGGCCAAAGAGAGAGGGTGGTGGTGGCCGTGTTTGATCAGTGACGCGTCTGCTCGAATCCTGTCTGGGGCAAGAGAGGGAGTCTGGATTTCACAGGAACGTGGGTGAGTGACCTCAGTGGCCCCTCCTCGCCAGCTTTGCCTTGCAAGGTCACTTGTCCGGGCTCCTCCAGCCCAGCCCCAGAAGCCAACCTGGGGTGGGAGAAAGCCTTCCAGGGCAGAAGCTCCTGGAAAAGGCAGGAAGGGCCAAGTTCACCTCCCTCCACTGCTAGCCAGGAAGAGCTGAGGAATTGGAACCCTTGTAAACTCAGATTCAAACTCATCTGATGGGCACTTCCAGGGATCACGAGCCAATCAGGATCTGTACAGCCCCCCGAGTTCTCAGTCCTCAGTGGTTTTTGCAGTTCGACCTTCAACTCAACAGTAATACTGAAACAGGTTGTAAATGTGCATGCTTGGTGGGAAAATACAGTTGGGAACACATACAATTGGATCGAATAATGGTGCATTTTGTGTGGAAACAGATTAACACAGCTATTATGTATGGATTTTCATGCAGGTTTGTATGATTGTAAAACTGCATGTTCGTGCAGACACGGGGTGGAGAACTTTTCTGAGTAAACGCGTTTAAAATGGATGTAGATCAGAAATAGAAGGTGCCGTCTACTTCCTTTTGGAGTTGAAAGTAAGCCTCCATCCCTCTGCCCCCGCTTTCTATATGAATGGGGAAGACGTGAGACAAAGCAAACAGGTTTGCCAGTGCCATGAGTTCCTTCCCCGCAACACTGGGCCTGCGCGTCTCTCCAGTGTGCCTCTTCCAGCCCCATGTGGATTTTTTGCACGTTGAAGTGTGGAGCCCTCGCAAGAAACATGGAGCCACTACAAGGCAATTTAAGATGTCCAGGGAACTGGGAAGCATTCGCTGGCCGGCTTGTATCTATAACCTTTCTATTCTGTACAAGGAACAGAAAGTGTGAAATAATTAGTAATATAGTTGCATGAGCACATGCTTAGGAATCCCATTTTTACGGAGACAGAATGTCCCCAGAAGGTTCTGCCATCGCCTCCCTCCTCCGCTTTGGCCGATCACTGAGGAGGTTTTGCTACCGAGCCGCTGCCTTTGGTCTATTTTGCCTTCACACCGAGATCCTTGGTGGAGCCGCATTCCTGCCCGGATGCATGCTCAGGGTGTGGGGGCCATTTATTTATGTATTATTTATTTATTAAAACATTTCTATATCTATCTGTCACCACTCCCCCTGTGCAAAGAAAATGCCGTTTCCCCGGAGAATCTTTGGGCAGAGGGAAGCTGCCTAGTCCTCCCACTTCCAAGTTGCTGTCCTCTCCCCGGTGGCTTTCCCCTACACAGAAGATTCACGCCCACGTTCCCATTGCAAACATGCGACTGACGGCAACAGCATTGCTAACACCGCATACCTGCATGCCAAAACTGCCCTCCGACTCGCTTCCCAAGAGTGCGACTTCGCCTCCCATCAAGCCATGTTCTCCCCACAAACCTTTCAAGAGAACTTGGAAGGGGGGCTGTTCCTGGAAGGAGTCAGAAAGCCGCAGCACCTTCCCCCCCCAAGAAGGGCGCCCGTCGCCTTGGCTCCCTTGCTGGTGTCAGGACGGGGCAGCCAAAATTGGCCAACTCATGGCTCCTTTTAGATCAGACAGGTGCCCTGCCCTTTGCAGACTTCCGCTCCTGCAGCCAACCCGGATGAGCATAAAGGGCCCTTTCCTTCCCTGCTTACCTTTGGCCGCTTGGCAACTACACCGCCACAGATGAGGACACCGGTGGCGAACAACAGGAAAGGCAAACAGCCCGCTGGACGGCATCTCATCAGCACCTGCAACCGATGCTGCATCCCAGTAGTAGCGCCGTCAGACATCTCGTGTGTAGCATCAAATCCAGTGCAAGAAAACAGTCATTCCCTGCTCTGCTCACGCCCGTTTCCATAACTTCCATCTTATCCGTTTTACTTCGAATGGAAACCTCCTGGCTAAGACTGTGTCATATCCTTGGCCGTACGCCACCAAATAATGCTTGAAGAGACCCCCGTGGGCACTCAGTGTCTCCTAGTGATGGCGCCAGAAACACCCGTGGCTTCTCAGCAGGGCTGCCTGGGGTGCCCGGCTGTTCTCGCAGCACCTGGCTCCCCAACTCCAGCGGCCTTTTGTGTCCCATTACAATCCGAGGGTCTTTGCGGACACTATCCTAGAGCCGGGCGGGCAAGCATTTATTCAGCGGGGCAGCCCCAGTTCTCCGTCCTCCGCACCAGCCCTATTTGGCCCTTGGGGGATTGCGGGTTGGGGCGTCTGGGGTTCTAACCCCACACGGTTTGGCTTGGCCCATGAGCAGTCCCTTGGGCTAACGGGAGCGAGGCTGGGTGTATCCGAGCCCCACACAAGCTGCGCATAGAGGCAAGCGAACATGGAAGGGCCGTGTAGCTCGCAGCCCGTCATTGCACATCCCACAGCTGCTGAGTTATATTTAGCATTCTTGATAACATATTGTGGGATAATTATGTTAGGAGCTTATTTCTAATGCGTCTTAGCCAAAAGAACAAACGGCTCTTTCTTTTCTATCAGCATGGAGCAGGCAAGCAAGCAAGCAAAGCCGTAAACAATGCGAAGCTGCCCGGGCGCGATCCGCGGGACAGATGGGGCCTGACGTGCACACGCCTGGGCATGGCTGGGGGGCCGGCAGTGCGGGCAGGAGGCGACGCGTCCCGTGAGGGGAATGTGTCTGGGGAGCGTCGTCAGAGAACTGGGCCACTGTGACCAGAGGAAGCTGTGCGGCACGAATCCAGGAAGCACTTTTTTTTATTATTATTAAAACATTTCTATGCCGCCCCTTGCCAAAGCCTCGGGGCGGCTTACAACACAATAAAATACAATAATACTAATACAATAATACTAATACAATAATAACACAATAATAATACAATAATAATAATAAAATACTGGCACTTCCTGGCAGTCGGGACCCCGAGGGAGTGGAATGGGCTTCCACAGGAGGTGGCTGAGGCCCCATCGGTGCGGGTGTTCAAGGATAGGCTGGATGTCCACATGGTGGACATGTCGTGAGCGGAGCCGGCTGGAGCCGGGGGTCAGACTAGATGGCTTGGAAGACCCCTTCTGACTCGCCCTGTTTCTCTGTTTCTGTGAATCAAACCATATTAAGTACAGCTCAATTGTTCCACACTGTGGCAGGGTGGCCATTCCCACATCACTGGGAAAAGAGGACACAACTTCACATCAGCGTTGGATTTGCTCATTTCTATGTCCAGGTGCCAATTTGGAAAGGGCACCGAGACTGGAATGGAAGTGCAGCACATCTCCCCATGGGGGGGGGGGGAATCGCGTGTTGCACGCCTGCCCAGGTCAGTCCTGCACGTGAGCAACTTTGGGGGTCTCAAGCTCCCTTCTTGGGGCTCTTCATCCCCTTTAGCCCAAACTTGGACAAACCAGACTTTCAAAGAGAGGATAGCTTCAGATACAAGACTGCCTGCCAACAGCCCTTCAAGTAGAGTACCATCCTCCGTAGTCTCATGCCATCTGGTATAGATGAGCAGATGTGTCAGTTTTGCTTCCTCCATATCTGAACGCTTAAAATCTCAGGTTTTTTCTCTCCTGAATATGAAACTTGCTGGAAATTGCAATAAATTCACAGGGGAAAGAAGTGAAATGAAATTCTCACACACCTGCACCCGCCAAGTTCCAGCTATTCCGAGGATGTTGAGGACCGTGTTACGCCGGCCTGCCGCGCTTCATGTGTTTGTTGGTTTGTTTATTGTTGCCCTTATGAACCATCCCTAGCCCACAGGGCCCTCTGGGTAGGGTACGATATAAAACAGCTTAAATAACATTGATGACAAATAAAAACAGGTATAGGTACAGTTGACGGTCCTGCCGAGAAAAGGAGCTGGCAACCCAAAGGCAGCCGCCGTGTTGCCTGCCTTTGTCGCCTTTCCGCTGCAGCATGCAGCCCGGCCTAGAATCAGGTGCACGGGGGACCCATGAGCAAACTCTGCAGGCCGCAGTGCTCCTGCGCAGGGTTTGGGGCAGCTGGGCAGCTTGCCAGCCATGCCCTCTTCCAGGATGCACCACGACGCCAGTGCTCCTTGCCAGTTCTGCCAACAACCAGGCAGTGATCCGCACGCTTGGAGCCTACTTTCTCCTCACATGAGCTCTCCTGAGGATCTTCCTCTCCATCAGGGCCTTTTCAGTAACTTCTCCAAACTTGTGGAGATGAGGCCATCTTGGCCACTTCCTCCTCCAAGCCTGCTGATCGCTCCCTCTTCTCCACCGGTGCTGTCGTTTTGGCACTAGAGGAAACCTCACTCAGAGAATGAGCTTGCTGTTGGCCCCTGGCATGATCTTGACTACGTCGACCAAAAACCCCAGTCTTGTCTCAGGCCCCTCTGCGACACATCAGGATTCCGTGGCCTCTCGGAGAGCCCTGCTTACGGCCGGGGAGAGCCACGCTGGGCTGCAACGCTGGCACGGCTCACGGGGGCTCAGCCGCAACTCTCCTCCTCGTGCTGTTTCTGCCACTCTGTCCTGGATTTCTTCCGACCATTTACACCATGAAGTTTGTCGGCTTTGCATTTCTCTTATGTGTCGGTGTGTGCCAGACTTGCAGTACAGTCCCGCAGGAGTGGATTCAATGGGTTCGGGGGATTGGAGAGCCATTGCAGGAAGAAGCATCCAGAAGCCTTGGCAGACAGCAGGAATGGGGGCTGACCTTGCTTCCAGGAATCGCGTGTGGGTGGAGGGTTTCGGGGTTCTCATCCCATTAGTTCACCCCAGGAGAACTGGGAGGAAGGCCTTCTGTCAGAGGGACATTTCCTAGCATATCCAGCTTTCCAGTTTTCCAGGGTCATGTTTTCCCTATAGCCTGAAGGGCCTGATCCTGCCTCATCTTAGAACTAAGCAGGGCGAGGCCTGGTTACAATCTGGATGGGGGACCTGCGTGTAGGATTCTACGATTGCTGTTCTTAACCACCCAGAGAGCTTTGGCTCTGGACAATATAGAAATGTTAAACGTTAATGATGGTGAGGATGATGAGAATGCTCTCAGCACAGTGGAAACTGGGCCATATTCTTCAGCATGGGTCCCAACCATGCTAAATGTGCTTTCCAAAAATACCAGGGCACAAATGGAAGGGTTCTGATGCAGAGTCCCACACCCACCCAACACACACGGTGGAACCGTAAAAAGTCATCTACTAAGGTAGGAGACGCGAAAACGCTGCCCTGGGAATCAAGATAATCACAACACTTTCCATATATTTTCACTGCAAAATTAATGCTTCTGAGGACCCCTAGCTTCTCCCCGCACCCTTTGCCCGTCCTTAATACTGCTTATAGCACCAATCAGCTGCGAGTTTTTGTGACATTTTAAAATAGAGTGTTCTCCCCAGGAATAATGACATTGTCACATCGCCAAGCAGATTTATGCTACTGATGGCACAGAAAGATATTGCCCATGCTCTAAGCCGGTTATGGATTTCATCGCAAGCGTGATGTTACAGAGCCAACCAGATTTGGCTGCATAATAACAGAGCACAAAAATGCAAGAAATGTTTCTGAGCAAGAAGCTGAAATCTCTTCTAACTCGGTTTGCAACTTCTCCAATCACACAACCTCACGAGGAGTTGAAGAACATTAAATAGAAATTGAATAATGCCCTTTTACAGCAGGCAAAATTCCCCTCAGCTTGTCTTTTACAAGCATCCTGGGGAAACCGTGATGTCCAAGTAAGGTTTTGGCACATTGTCTTAAGCAGGAAAGCCATTGAAGTGCCATTTCTGCAACTAAAGAAGACGATTGATGTGACATGACCTGACATGACAGGGTGCAGCACGGTATGCACTTCCCCCAAAGATATACATCCCCAATTTTTACACCTTTATGCAGATTTGTATAGTAAGGGCAAGGAAACATTTGAGCAAGAAATGGAAGAGAGTCTCTCCCTGCCACCAGTACAATCCCACAGCTGCAACTTTTGCTAGAATTTGGGTTTGGCTGCGGCTGCTGCTGCTACAACTCCAGAGTCCTCTCCACTTTTGGAAGCCCTGATGGAGGCGGCACAGGTCAGCCAACCCACAATTTTTGTTTATCAGAATTTACTATCTGTGAATAAGTAGGAGGCACGGGGCCTCAGAGATGAATGAAACAGGGGATTAGACACCTCATCAGTGGATTGTGGTATTTGCGTCTGGAACAGAGTGGTCTGTGGATTGTAGGTTGCATCTCATTCAGCAAAAACTCCTTTTTCGGTTTCATTGGGTGCCCCGATGTCTTTTTAATACGGGTCTGTCCAAGACAACTTCCTCTTGCAGATGTTATCCCGCCAGTCGTTGGCTTGCACAGGTTTTGGCAGCGTTCAGTGATTGCTTCCTGTTGAGTGGAGGTTATAGTATGGATAAACTCGGTAGCAGGATGCTCTTTCGTACTTACTAATGCACACATTATTTTAAATTTTTTCCCTGCTGTATGGAACATAACATGAAGAGAATGTAAGTGGATTTGATGCCATTTTCATGACTAAAAGACTGGTATTACAACACTGGAGTGTCTGCCTCCTGTAACATGATGAATTGAGGCCTTAGCCATACTTTCAGTATTTGAACAGGCATTATTTAGACACCATCTGTGGACAGATGAATAAATGGATAAAATTGGCCCACTTCTTCTGAAGCTTTTGAATAACCATCTGTAATAATAGCTTTATTGTTACATGCTTAGATAAATTTCTGGATATGAGATTCATACATATCTATTTTAAGCGATCTATTTTAATTCCTCTAGGAAAACTATCTTTTTATTTTCTTTTATATAGTTTTTTGTGCTTTGGCAAAATTTACAGTAAAAGCATAATTTAAAAAATGCCTAGAGTGGAAATGAAGCCAATTCAGAGTGAGGGCCTCCTGTATTACACTACCCTCCTTCTGAATGTGCTAACATTTTAGTTAGACTCTTTCAGTCTCCCCACTGTCATGTTTCCTGAAGGGGGAAAAATTCCATGAAAAATGGGAGCCAAAAAATCAACCCCTCTCCCGACAAAGCATTATGCCTTACTGACTTCAGTGAAGTATGAGATCACCATTCTTAGCTTGGATAGCAGGGGAGAAATTCATACAAAAGGGAGAGAAAATTACTACCAGGGTAATTACAACAAGCAATCAAAACAGAATCAAATTGCTAGCTACCATTACAGTACTATACTATGACATTACTCCAGAAAAACAGTAAATCCAGCACCCATTTCCAAGCTGCTTTTCTTTAGAAGAACTCTATTCAGATTGTACAGATGTCTTTCCTCCATAAACTAGTGTTCCAATGAAAACTAAATGCAAGACAAATTTTCTGGCAGCAGGTAAGCAATAGGTAGTTGATCCCCATGCTGTGTTAGGAATAATGAGATTCTTCTGGCTCAGAATCTCAATTCTGCCTGTCTGCCGAGTGCAGAGTCTCCAACAAAATTCTTTTAGCAAAGGAATCGGGGGAAACACTGATCAATGCCGAGCTCGGCCAGCCCCTCCCAGACTTGATGGCAACTACAAAAGCCCTGCGGGTCTGTCTGGTGTAACTACACTGAAGAAAAGAGCTTTCGTTACAGGATGAATTTGGCCCACTGGGTTTGGGATTTACCTCCCAGAGGCTCTGGATCAATACCAAATAGAATGTGGCCCAGGAGCAAATATGGACAATTCACCACATAATTCTGTGTGCAGGAGGGGGGCGAAATGACTCTTAATGAGCAATATTTGTGCACCCAGAGCACAAACATAAATAAACCTAATGTGGTGCAATGTGGCTTCATCATATTTAATGAAGTGGCAGTTCCAAGAGCCGCTCAGTCATGCGACTGCGGCATTTCTGGGAAGCAGCTGTGAGCCGAGACGATGCCCACTGCCACGTAGAACAGCCGCAGGTGGCTTCTCCATCACTTTGCTTTCCTCCAGTGTTGGTCAATACACATGGAACAGATCCTTCACGATTTGTGTGTGTGTAGGGAAGGGTGTGCCTCTCATAGATATTACTTATTTATTAGATTTCTATCCCGCTTTTCCCCCAATGAACTCAAAGCGGCTTATAACCTTCTCTTCCTCCTTCTCTCAATCTTATCCCCACAACAGCCCTGTGAGGTAGGCTGGGCTGAGAGTCTGTGACTGGCCCAAAGGTACCCAGTGGGCTCCATAGCCAAGTGAGGACTAGAACCCGGATCACCCGAGTCCCGTTCCCGTTCCCGTGTTCTTAACCACTATAGCGCACTGGCTTTCTCTCGCTTTCTAAACAAATGGACTCTTGCTCATTTTCTTGGTGCATCAACCACAAAGATCACAAATTATCATGTTCCTTGGCTGGTCAATGACCAAATAAAGGATTGATTGATTGATTGATGATCATGTTCCATTCATAAGGCACTGCCAGGTCCAGGAAAACCAGCAAACTTAAATGATAATCTAGCAAACTTCCCCCTGGGAAGGGAATTGAGCAGATGGGCCTCCAGAGTGTTTATTAATTGTTGTCATTGTGGTTATTGTTCATTTGTGGAACTATTAACATGCCTGGAATTTTAAAGAGGAAAAACCGACAGGCAGGTGCAGCCCAGGGAGTCGCAGGCCAGCCTCCCTGGGGATGGCGGGGGCAAGTGTAGACAGGAAGAAGTGTAGACAGAGGGAAGTGTAGACAGCGGGAAGCTCGGTGCCCTGGCTTGTTCCACTTCCACGGATGCTGCCCTTTGGCCCTTTGCCAAAGCCGCCGCCATGTGGAGCCTTCTCAGTGAGAGGGGAGTGGCCAGTCGGCACCTCGCCACACCTGCCCTTTCAACAGCAGCCGTTTACTCCAGGCTAACTTTAGCTGTAAAGCACAGCACCTGGCCTGAAGCGGGTGCTCCAGGTGGTCAGGTGTCACGGGCCTTTCTGAGCAGGACTAAACGAGTGCTCCCTTTTAGTGGGTGGCAAGCTGCGACAGGATGCCAGATTGCTCGTGCGAGGACACAATGGCCCCAAACTGGGCCAACCGGACAGACGCCCGGGAAGGGCAAGCGCCGATCCGGCAGGTAGGGAAGAAAGCCAGTCCGCAAGGGCCGAGTGGGGAGAGGCACAGCCAGGGACCCATCCCACAGAAAGAGAAGACCAAGGCATGAAGCCCTCAAAGGGGAGCGGGGAAATCACCCAGCCACGTTCATTCGGACGGTCCTGCAAGAACCTCTGCTCCAGCAGGATTCAGGAGGAGCTAGGGAAGTCAGTGAGGTGGGAGCGACCATCACGGTCATCATAACCATGGCAATGATGCAAACAGCTCTCAGGAGAGCGGCCTCAGGAGCACAAGGACGTGCCCCTCAAACCCAGCCTGGGCCGGATGTGCAGCAAAGGCGCAGGCCACACCTGTTCCAGCTGGATGGCCTTCAAGGGATGTGCATCGAGAGGCTGACGTTGGGTGGGAAATGGGGGCCCAAACACTCAGCGTGCGTGCGTGGGTGCGGCTGCCCTTGCACGCGTATCCAGCTGAAACCGGGCTTCCCGCATTGGAATTTAGAATCCTTAGATTTCCTTGGATTCCATGCGTTCCCCTTGCTCTTCCACTCATTTTATTGACCACTTGTGGAACGCTTGTTTTTTATTTTTTATTATTTGTTTATTTAAACAACTTATATGCCGCCCCCTTCGCATAAGCCTCAGGGTGGCTTCCAATCATAAACACCAATATATAAATACATAAAATACATAAAATAGTGGAGACATCCTGGCAATTTAAAATCAATAAATAACATTCACAATTAAAATAACATTTGAACAAAAAGGTCTTGGCCTGGCACCAAAAAGCAAATAACGACGGCACCAGGTGGACCTCTTTGGGAAGCGCATTCCACAGATGGGGCACCACTGCAGAGAAAGCCCTCCTCCGGGTACTCACCCTCCTAATGTCTTTCACGGAGGGCTCCCGGAGAAGGGCCTCTCCCGCAGATCTCAAGGGGCGGGCGGGCAGATATGGGCACAGGCGCTCCTTTAGGTAACCAGGTCCCAAGACTTGTCTAGCACCTCCAGTCTAAGCCATCTTTCAGGTGTGCCCTGGGCATCGCCGGCACTTTTGACTACATAGCAGAATATTGTCAACCAAAACAATAGAATCTAATAGACTTTCTATAGTCACAGTTATCAGATTGGATTGCCAGCTTGCGGTGGGCTGGCCCGAAATACTGGCGCTAGCCAAACGCTACGCACCGGAATGACTTCCATTGTCTTTTTGCTAAACTTTTCAGCTGCCCAAATTTCAGAGCAACCCAACCACACAATCACGGAAATCACAGCAACATTCTTCTCCACTGAAACACTTGTTTTAGAATGCAGATGTATTTAGTCTGTCTGGGAAAGGTACCCTGGTGGGCAGCTGGCTGGTCAAGAGGCAGTGTAATGAGAAGGCAGTCCTTTCGCCAGATGACACGACCTGGGGGGCAGCTCTGAACCAGCCCCCCTTATGTTGACCTGCACTAACCCAGTCTGTCTCCTGATGTTGCACAAGAAACTTCTGTTTGAGCACCCTGGGGCAATGCCTGTGATGCAGTTAAGGAAGCAAAGCACTTTGCATATAGGAAGAGGTATAGGAGTCACCAGGAGCAGTGGCAATGGTCCAATTGCCCTTTACTCCCCTTGGTAGCGGAGTATAATTGGACTGAAAACCAGCAGCATCTCTTTGCTTAGTTCTGCCAAAGCAGCCTTCACCCTTCCGGCTGGATCCTGTGCTTGGGTACGTGGACGCAAATCCGATCCCACTCCTATGAATGTGCCTTGGGTTCCATCTTTAACCCTCTTCACCAAATCACCTGCGAATTTGTTTCCAGCACCTGTGTCATCCATGCGCTTCTGTTCTCTCTTTCAGGCCCTTCCAGGACTCAGCTTTCCAAGGCCAGCATAAAAGCGTCCTGCCCTTCTCGTGAACATGGGGCCCGACGGTGAAAGCGTGGCCCTGAGGAATATTCTCGTAGGCCTCAACTTGATGCTTCTGGGATCCGTTTTCAGACCGTTTGAGTGCCACCTGGAAGTGATGACGGAGAGGGTCAGAAGACAGGCCGGTGACGAGGAAGGGGGCTTTGCGAATACCACGCCACCCATAAAAGAGCAACCCATGGTCTTCAGCCACATCTACAACATTAACGTGCCTCTGGACAGCCTCTGTGCAACATCTCTAGAGGCTTCGTCTGACCCAGAGGTGAGTTCAGAAGACGACCGGATGACGGAATACACGGAGCAGACCTCCGACTCGGAAAGCCAGGTCACCTTCACCCACAGGATAAACCTCCCCAAACACACTTGCAAGTGTGCTGCCTCTTCCCGGGACATCCAGGAGCTGCTGAGCAGGATCGAGATGCTGGAGAGAGAGGTGTCTGTACTCCGGGACCAGTGCAACCCCAGTTGCTGTCAAGAAAGCGCAGCCACAGGTAGTAACGGGCGCCGTGAGGTCTTGCTGGGAGAAAGCTGAGAAATCTCAGAGCAGAGAGCGGACTGGAGGCTTGGAGAGGCAGAATTTCCCCTTGTATTTCCAAGAGCCCGGGAATCAATGGCCTTCAGCCTTTTCAGATGGGGAGCTCCTGTTAGATTTAATCCTAATTGACAACATCAGACTTTGCTTTTTTTCTCCCCCCGCCCCGCCCTCTCTCTTTCTCTTTCTGTTTTTCTCCTAATCTTTCCTTTTCTCTCTTTCACCTCTGCCTGCCACTCCTATCTCTTCTCCTCCGCATATGTCCATCATGCGCACCACAACATTCTGATAAGCAAATTTGCAAAAGGTTGGCTTGTTAGGAAAACTATGCGGTGGGTCCAGGCAATGTGATCACATGATAAAAGCTTCCTCAGGAAGTGCCACTGTGTCTTGGCCATGCGCACCATCAACCCTTCACACATCCTGCCGATAAAGTCCCCGCAGGTTGCCAAGGCTGCCCGGTCTCCATGCTTGGTCAGGTGGTTTTCACCTCCTCAAGCTTCCAGGAAAAATGAAATCTCAGGATGAGTTGCTAGGATCAAGGTGATGCATTTGGCTTGGCTTGACAAGAGCTTTTGCTAGTAGCTCCTGTCCCGTATTTAAGGTCCAGGTTGATTCCAACATCTCCATGGATGCTCGGCCGCTGTCCTGTTCCTCCGCCTGGCTCCGCTCCCTCAGGCCACACTCCTTGATCTGCTAGGTACCAGTCCTTGGCCAAGCACCCCTACCTCACCGATGCCCCACCTCGGGTTCTCAGAGCCCCAGCCCTGGGGACTGCACTGCTCCAAATCCGCCAGCTTCTTTCAGGACAGGGCAGCAAAAGCAAAAGGACACGGCCCCCAGATTGTGCTAGTCTTGACACCTTCTGGTCAGGGATGGCAGCACTAGGACGACCTGTTGCTGCTCGTCGCAAAGTCGCGTCCGGCCCATCACGACCCCATGGACAACACTCCTCCAGGCCTTCCTGTCCTCCACATCCCCGGAGTCCACCCAAGCTCACACTGACTGTTTCAGTGACTCCATCCAGCCACCTCATTCTCTGCCGTCCCTTCCTTCTCTTGCCATCTATTGTCCCCAGCATCAGACTCTTCTCCAGGGAGTCCTTCCTTCTCATTAGGTGGCCAAAGTATTTGAGTTTCATCTTCAGGATCTGGCCTTCTAAAGGGCAGTCAGGGTTGATCTCCTCTAGGACTGACCGGTTTGATTGCAAGATCCAAGGGACTCACAGGAGTCTCCTCCAGCACCACAGTTCAAAGGCCTCAGTCCTTTGGCGCTCAGCCTTCCTTATGGTCCAGCTTTCACAGGCATACATTGAAACTGGGAAAACCATAGCCTTGACTATACGCACTTTTGTTGGCAGGATGATGTCTCTGCTTTTTAGTATGCTGCCTAGATTTGCCATAGCTTTCCTCCCCAGGAGCAAGCGTCTTTTAATGCATCTTTTTTCTTTAAAGCATCTTTTTCTTTAAAGCATCTTTTTTCTAGGGTGACCTAGGAAGAGAGAAAATGCCGGGGCGTTCCCTACGTGGGCCCCAGAATTGACTGTCATGGGTTCCATGTGCCAGTTCATCTGGGCTTCAAACAGATTGCTGGAAACTGCCTCCTGCAGCCTGGATCAGAGTCCTCACTGCCCCCCCCCCCCACGGTGAAGCAGCATGGGCACTCGGCCACATTTCCTGCAACAGGCCCATTTTGGCAGAATCCCATTCTGTATTTCCCCAGAACCTGATGCTGAGGCTGAATGTGAAAGATTAAACACATTCAGGCAGAGCCTGGGAACAATTTTATCCTGTATTCTCATGTCGGATTTCTGGGACAGACTTCACACTCGGCAGCCTGCAAACATGGCAAGAAATGCCCAAGCAAAGAGAAGTAGCGCGCTCACACACCTGACACCTTAGGGTAATATCCAGGTGGTGGGGATTAAGGTTGGGGGATCTGTGCGAGCAGGTAAAGACTCTCCCCCCTGCTCTCCCTGGGAGGTTTGCAGGAGAGATGGGGAGGCGGCAAAGAGCGGTTCCTCCCCTTCCCCCTCCAATCTCCGCTCCCCAAATCTGTAGCAATCAAGTTCTCAGGGAAGACCCTGGGATTCAGCTCTTGCACCAAGCGCGGCCCATTTCAGGAGAGCGGGCAGGACTAGAGATGCCCTTTCCCAAACCAGCCCCCCTTTTGCGTGCGCACCCCCCATGTGGCACCGCAAGGCTGCTTTTACGCAGCAGTGGGGCTTGCACGGCGCAACAAGCCACAGGGTGCCAAGGGCCATCAAGGTGACGCTGCTGTTCCCCTCCTTGCAGGCCACCTGGATTACGCCCCTCACTGCAGCGGGCATGGCAACTTCAGCCTGGAGTCCTGCGGCTGCATCTGCGACGAGGGCTGGGCCGGGAAGAACTGCTCCGAGCCCCTGTGCCCGCTGGGCTGCTCCAGCCGCGGCGTGTGCGTCGACGGCCAGTGCGTCTGCGACGGCGACTACAGCGGCGAGGGCTGTGCAGAGGCCCGCTGCCCCACGGACTGCAGCACCCGGGGGCTCTGCGTGGACGGGGAATGCATCTGCGAGGAGGGCTTCGCTGGGGAGGACTGCAGCGAGCTGCGCTGCCCCGAGGACTGCTCTGGGAAGGGCACCTGCGCCAACGGGACCTGCATCTGCCAGGAGGGCTATGTGGGGGAGGACTGCGGCCAACTGCAGTGCCTCAACGCCTGCAGCGGGCGCGGATTCTGCCAGGAGGGGCTCTGCTCCTGCGAGGAGGGCTACCAGGGCCGGGACTGCTCTGCAGGTACGAAGGTGCCAGTTGCTCCGAGTGCCCCGCATGCCTGAGGCAGGCCAGGGGTCCTGCTTTTTGCTCCTGGCAAATCCAGCCCTGGATTTGCCCCTGCCGGACATTTCGGGGTGCCATTTAAAAATGCCGCGTCAGCACACTTCCCATCCCACCTCACAGGCCTCAACCAGGCTTCCCCAGCCTGGTGCCTTCCCGATGCCCTGGACTTCAGCATGCATCAGCCCCAGCAACGTCATTCATGGGCAGGAAGGCCAAGAATTGGGGCAAAGGATCCAGAGGGCACCAGGCTGGGGAAGGCAGATCTGAGCCGTCTCAAATACTCTACTGCACATGCCGTAGCTAATTCACAAATATACCCAGATCCATTGTGGGATTCGGTATTCCGTGAAATACCCCTGCGTGTTTCTCCAAGCAGAGGAGTGTCACGGGCTGCTTTTCTTGCAGTGTGCAGGGTAGGGATGCTGGAAGGTTTTGTCTGGCCTGCACTGCCAAGCAAACCGAGCTTGGTCCTGGACAAATTATATATATGAGGAGTCACCCTTTCATATTCTGACTGCTCCAAACTGTAGAATACAGTCCTTGCTCCAAAAATGCTCCCACTTGCATATTTTAGGGTACCATGAGTACGAAAAATGCACATATTTGTACTCATATTTGCAGGGGATGCAGTAAAAATGAGTTTTACAGGGGTTCTTTTTAAATTTCCAGCTGAAGCAGTTAAAATGGGAGTGAAACTGACTGGGGAATGAACAGATGCAGAACGGACACTAAGCCTAGGTTCACACCATTCCCACAGCCCACCATGGCTTATGTAAGCCACAGCAGGTTGTGGCGTGGGCCAGCCGCCATGGGATATTCAGCTCCCAGAGGCTGAATCGCCTTGTTCTCCATATCAGGTTGGCAGGGCTTTTGCCAGGCAGCAGCCCTCCCTAACCCTCCCATGGCTTCCTGAATGACCATGCAATGATCGCCCAAATGGCTGCAGAAAGCAATCGCCTTCCTCAGTGTGCAATAGCAGAGGGGCGCCAGCAGGGACCCCTGGAGGGAAAAGAGAGGAATCAACACCGCAGCTCAAGGGTGTTGAATCTTGGGGGTTATGAGGCTACCAACTGATTAATGAATTGTTATTTGATCAAGCCTCTTCCTTTTTACAAGTTAATTTATTTACATATATCCGCATATCAGCACCTCAACATAATTGATGCCTTGGGGGTGATTAGAAGGAGGCATATGATAGCTTACAATTTAATGAGCAAAAGACAAACACTCATTACTAGAAGGAAAGGCCACCTTTAATATTTTAGTACTTATTACAGTAACACATCCAAAGTAAAAGGGCCTTGAGAAACAATTGTGAGTGTAACTTGCTGATCGAATGCTGCCATCACCAATTAGAACTGAAGCTCCAAAGATTCAAACACATTTTATGCTGATTATTTGGAAGGCCAGTTTTAATTAGTGATGGTAACGCAATCCACGGGCTCCAATTTGTATTTGCCCTTGGTTGTTGAGTCTGCGTTGCTTAATCTCTTGATGGAACTTAAGCTAAAGCTTTCTGCCCTAAATACAAATGTACAGCTTCGAAGAGTGATGTGCCCACTTGGAGGAGGCTGGGGTGCCCCCAAACTGCTAGCAGAAAAGGAGCAAAGAAACTGGCACAATCTACTCCCATATTCTCTCTAAGCCACCCTGGAAAGCTGTGTGGCTAGAGCCACTCCTGTTGGGTCAGGACTAAGGGGAGGGGAGGATGGCTCAGTGGTTACGGGGACTTGTCCCATGCATTAGGACAGAGAATCTCAGACTCCAGCCCATGTGAATGTGAGTCAATCAACCTATAGGAGGTAAGGAATTTGCAAAGAGAGAGAATTGTTTACTCCTGTTAAGCCCCGTTGGTCCTATCACCTGGATGCAGAGAGAAGCCACATCATCAGATCTGGACATCTTCCTCCTAATCCTAGGTATTTAGGGACTCATAGGATTATATGTAGAAAGAGAAAGAGTTTGCTTTTGCTCTAAGCCACATCTTGGAAGACAGGAAAGGAAAGCCCGGAAGTGCAGCCCTCTTGGGAAAAAGCTGCGGAACCAAACAAACGTGTGATGAAAGCCTCGCCACAGATAGAGGCAGGGCGGCCGTGACCGACGATGATCGCGGCTGGATGGGCTGGGTTTAGGCTTGCCCACACAGCTCTCCCCCTGACAAAGGTCGTCAGCCCTTGGCCAGCACGGGCAGCCTAATGTTTTGTGATGGGCCTGAGAGACCTGGGATCCAAGGTCCCAGTTTTGCTCATGGGCTTCTCTATGCGAGTCCTTTCTCATGGACCCGTGAAAGCTCTCGGCTCCTTCCCATGAGTACTCACCCTCCCGATCTCACCCTCCCATTTCTGTGGCATGGCTTGGAGAGAGGATAAGGAGGGGATACATTTCAAAAGTGCGATAAACTGGAATTGCCAGCCTGTGTGATTCAGCAGTCATGACTGCATAAGACAACGTGTAGGATGGCGGAGAAAGCAAAAGCCCCGGGGAAAGGGAGCTTGCAAAAAGATCCCTCTCCCTCTCTCCCACAGAGAAAATGGAGGTGCGCACCTCTGTGAGGTGCAGGGCTAAGCAGGGAGAAGCCCTCAGGTGCGCATACCCGCAGCCCGGCAGCGCCTACTTTCCGACGTGCAGCCCCGATTTCCGATCAGGCGGGCTCGAAACTGTCAGAGGCAGGACTGTCCCTTGGCGAATGCCAGTTCCCTCGAGGGCACGGCAGGGGCAGAACCCTGGTGCTGCGTCCCACAGCCTCCGCTTGCTTTGGCGAACGCAGCCAACCCGCTGCCGTCAGGACGAACGGCGATGGCCAAGTTCACACGGTCCCCGGGGGAGAGAAGCTGCCCCGCGCGTGCTAGTTCCACCGTGGCGTGATTTGCCCCGTTGCTGTCCCAGAGCGCAGTGGGGCGTGTGGCCTGAACTCGGACGATGTGCATCTGGCAACCGTGGCCGTCCCCCGTCCAATGGCACGGTGACTCTGTCTTCCCACTTGGCCTTCAGGGCCATCATCCAAAGTGCTTTTCTGCTCCCGCCTCCCGCAGAGGGGCGATTTCAGCGATAGGTGCAAGGCACCGTTTGGTCTTGCTCAGTTAAACGACCAGGCCGGGGTCGGACTGGGGCAAAGGCATGACCGAGGGCGCATGCGGGTCCTAAGTCCGAGCCACGCCAGCCCCAGCTGGGCAGGTTGCCCACCCCCGTGGGCGTGCAGCGGGCAGCCAGGGCTCCAGGCAAGACTCCTCCAGGCGCCCCTTCCCGGCAAGGCCCTTTTCTCACCTCCGCAGCCTCCTCGCTCCCTTTGGGCCAAGTGCCCATCGCCGGGAGCAGAGGGAGAGTGTGCCCTGCTGCAAGGGCGGCTCCACACATCCCAGGTCGGCTAAGTGCGCCGGCTGCGCTGCGACACAGCACCCCCTCTTCACAGCAGGTGCCCACAGGAGAAGCTCACTCCGCAAGATTAACCCCAGACGGCCGCCCCGAATGATGCTAACCCCTGATCCCAAGCAGCTCTTCAAAGAATCGACTCTCCCCTGGTTCTCCCCAAGGGTAATTCATGCATGGCTATGCGAAGGAGGGTGGGGAATCCGCAGGATCCCTGGGCTCAACCCAAGTTCCTGGAGAGCACCCAGCCGTCGGGAGCGCTCCCCAGGAACTGAGCACGGCCACGGTGTGGGCAGCACCCTCTTCTGCGCCCGCCTTTGCGGTGCTGCACGCGACGTGGGAGGAGGCGGCCAGCAGCCTTCACTCCTGGAGTGATCGCAGACTCGGTCGTGCCCGGCTCGCCCTCCAAGGCCAGGCTGAGCTTCACAGGGCAGCCGTGCATGTAGGAGGGGCGGCTTCTGTGCAGCTCATCGCAGTCCATGGCTAGAGCGATTCCGAGTGCAGGAGGGGCTCGAGGATGGATGCTGCCCATGCAACACCCTTCCCTGCACACGGACAAGGGCGCACCAGGCTTGGCTGAAGTCCTTCTCCCTGCGCTCAGCGTTGCCCACCCAGCCCAGGTGCAGCTGAAGGCAAGGAGCCCAGGGGGAAAACGGCCCCTGCGTGGGAATGTGAAGGCACAAGCACAAAGACACAGGGACAGGGAGGGTGCCTTTCCTAAATAGTCCCTGATGCTGCAACTTGTCTAGCCTTGGCCCTGGCCCTGGCCCTGGCCCTGGCCCCTAGCCCCTAGCCCCTAGCCCGTAGCCCGTAGCCCGTAGCCCGTAGCCCATAGCCCCTAACCTGTAGCCCCCAGCCCCTAGCCCCAGCACTAGCTCCTAGCCCTGTCCCCTGGCCCCTAGCCCCTGGCCCTAGCCTCTAGCCCCTAGCCCTAACCCACACTCTGGAAGAGAGTGGTTGCATTCAGATGGAGCCATCTGCTGGCTTCTGTAGATCAACCAGTTAGACAACGCCATCCCAGACAGCCAGTGTTACTGGAAACTGGGTGAGGAATCACTTCAGTGGGAACAAGGAGATGTGTGCCCCACGCACATTGGGTCAGAGGCAAGGCCACGGAGTTCGGCGGGGGAGCGTGCCTGACGACAGCGCGGAGGGCGGTGGCCAAAGGGGGAGCATCGCCGTTTCCACGCTGATCCATCACGTCAGCCGCACACTCGCACGGTGGCTCTGGCAAAGCTCCAGCCCCTCATCAGCAACGTGGGGCAATCAGTCTAGCCTATTCTGCAAGATTAGTGTAAGGATTACTGAAGTAATGCGCACGCTTGAGGTGAAATCAAGGCAGGCACTGCTTCCCGTCTTGTTCTTTGCACTGGGCTGCACATGCAGGATCTCAAAGACCCCAGATGCCCTCTCCTTATTAGAAGCAATTTTTCAGTGCCAAAGATTTTCTGAACAGAGGGAGGGAGAATGTGCGGGTTTCAGGCCGCCTCCTTGCATCCCTGCTTGATGCCGGGCCGACCACCCAGTCAGTTTTGCCCCCCTGGGCTTTTTGCTTCAGCGGAGAACCTCTGCGCCGCCCTCCCGTCTTGCTCGCCCCAGTCTCGCTTTTCACCTTGACCCATTCTGTTTAAGGTTACATATCCCACTGAGCAATTCTGGCAAATGCAATAAAAGCTCACATGTTATATAGCAGAAGCTCTTGTAGTTTTCCATCCCACCCAATCCAAGTTTGTTTGTTTGTTTGTTTGTTTTCAATTTATAGCCTGCCTTTCTCGTACAAAGGGCTCAAGGCAGCTTACATCCTTCTCCTCCTCCATCTTATCCCCACAACAACAACCCTGTGAGGTAGGCTGGGCCGAGAGTCTGTGACTGGCCCAAAGTCACCCGGTTGGCTTCATGGCTGAGCAGGGACTCGAACCCGAATCACTTGCGTCCCAGTCCCATGTGCTTAACCATGACGCCGCACTGGCTCTCAAAGAAAGTTCCCAAAGAACAACCCGCAAGGAACGCTGTCCAGCTTGTCCTTAGCTTCTGGGGTCCTTCTGCTCTTTCCACAGGGTCACTGATGCTGTCAGCAGCTCAGGAAAGACATCTTTTCTGTGACTCTCAGGGGAGTTGTGTGGAATAATATGTAGGACGTTCACTTAGAATTGGGGTCCTCATTGTTCTGAACTTTTATTTGATAAAAGCAAATTTCTAGTCCATAGCACAGTCAAAGACCATTTGAAGTCCGTTGTGCACCCATGTGTGTGTACAGGGAACTGGGGGTGCAAGCAGGATTGGGCTGTGCAATTCCCCAACCCAGTCCATTCTGTAAGGCTCGCTGCATTTGGCCCCGTCAGAGAAATGTGCGTCCTCCAACATTTCGCAGATGAAAAAGGAGCAAACCCCGTTCAAACTCTCATGTGCCACAAGTTCAAGCAGGAGTTGTGCAGGCACCTCATTCTGGAAGCAGTGGCATAAACCAACAGCGTGTGGCAAGTATGGAACAAACGTACCGTTTATGCCCTGCGTTATATTTTCCCATTGAGAGGCCATGAATCCTGCTCTGAAGATGCCGAATGCAGCGATATGGGACTAGCCCAAGCTCAGTCCGGGAATCCGTGCCTCAAAATCCTTCAGCAAAAAGGGCAATTAAGGGCACGCAGAACCCAGAAAAAGCCCTGCAGCCCCTGGCATTCCCTAGCCAGGCATTGCTTTTAGGGGGCTCTGTCAAACCATGAATAGGATTGCACTAGCAGACACAAGAGTGCAACGGAGCATATGCAGACTGCTTGCCTGTCATCGGTGCACAAATTCAGCCTGCTCACCCCGGCCGCTTGCATAGAATTGCAAAGTGGGGCTTCATAAAGTAGTGGCACCCTCCCAAAATTCTCCCGGACCTCACCCTGTAGACACAATTAAGGCATCGACACAGTTCCATTGTCTACAAAAAGCATTAAAAAACACACATTTCAGACTTCCCCTTCCCCGTCCTTAATAACTTTCAAGAGTCAGCTTTGAGGACCCAGGCTGAACTTTAGAATACAGGAAGAAAGGTTTCTCTGAGTATGTGCAGAACACCTTTTCCTTGCTATTGAATAAGTATAATTTGCTGTCCACCTACACCAAGAATTTTACCCAGGATTTTCAAAGCCACCGTCATTTCTAGGTACACATGCATACAAACTGCTCCTGTTTGCTCAATGTTTCTCTGCTTTCTTCATTTCAATGGCTAAAAGAATCTTTTTCAGACAAAGAGAGAGGGAAGGCAAAAAAGCCAAATTTCTAACACTCAGGAGGAAGGCACTCTGCATAAAGTTCGAAGGGTCCTCGTGTTGTTTTGGGGAGGGGGGCACGGGGGGCTGCAGAAATCGCCCCCCTCGCCAGCCCCTCCTTGCCTTCCTTCCCCTCCCCGGTTCACGGGTTCACTGCCGCTCCTCACGGTGACTTTGGAGAGACGGAGCCAGCGGGACAACAGTCAGGGCATCTCACTTATGCGCTGCAGGAAGGCTTTGTGGGGAGGGTTCAGAAGGAGCCCGCTGGGTCGGGGGGGGGGATCCATCTCGAGGGCACCCCCGGCCTCACGCTCCCCATGCCGCCTCCTCTTCCAGTTGCGCCACCGGACAGCCTGCGCGTGGCGGCGATCCGCGACCGCTCGATCGACCTCGAGTGGGATGGCCCGCTGACCGTGACCGAGTACGTGATCTCGTACCAGCCGGCCACGCCGGGGGGCCTGCAGCTGCAGCAGCGGGTGCCCGGGGACTGGAGCAGCGCCACCCTGCGGGAGCTGGAGCCGGGCCTGCCGTACAACATCAGCATCTACGCCGTGATCAGCGAGGTGCTCAGCGCCCCCGTGGGAGTCAAGGTGGCTACGCGTGAGTAGCACAGGGCTTTCCTGCGCCCGGAGCATCCGCACGGGCTTCCCCGCTGAGGAGAAGGTGGCCGGGAGGCGGGAAGGAGATGTCGGGGAAGCGAGGCCTGGGATGCGCGGCTGGTCGCACAACGCTCTTGACGGTGTTCGGGGGGAAATGTGGGGAAAGATGGTGCATTGAAGGGCGCTTGCCGCAGGTATGTTTAGATCACACCTGAGCTGGCAGCGATGAGCAGAGAAGGGGGCTGGCTGCCAGGAAGGGTGGCCAATGTGCCCACCTGCTTCACCCTTTTCCACGTATGCCACCACCGGCAGCATCCGCAGCGAGTGGAGAAGAAGGCTGGCCGCCAGGGAGGGTGTCCAGGGAGGGCTGCCGGCTGTGCAACCTTCGGGGGGGGCCTGAGAGCTTTCGCAGACTCCCTCTGGGCTCAGCTCATTCTGCAGGGCCGAGCTGAGCACAAGCCTGCAGATTCCGGGGGAGCGGAGGGGAGCGGAGGGGAGGGGACACAGGTTCCGTAAGGGGTCGTCCCAGCCCTAGTCCTAATAACACAAAATTGCCAATCGGCCTGAAAAAATCCTGGCCTGGCCCAGTCTTGCAGCCTTACAAGCGTAGAAGCATAAATACATAGAAACAGAGTGAGTCAGAAGGGTCTCCTGGGCCATCTAGTCTGACCCCTGGCTCCAGCTGGCTCTGTTCATGACATGCCCACCATTAGCATGTCATGAGTGCAACGGTGCTTTCCCAAGGGGAAATAAGACTTGCCCCTCTGCTCTTACTGCATGCCAGCCTGCTGCAAGAAGCACAAGATGGACTGGCTGAAAAGCTGCAGCCCTGGGTGAGCCTGCTTTTGCACGGTGCAAAGAAAGTGGAGATTTGGGGTCACGGGTGCAGCCCCAAATTAAAACATCCCAATAACTGAGCTGCAAGGGAGGCCTCAAGAAAAGAGATGGTCACTCATGAGGGCGATTGGGCAAAACACATCAGCCCTGCATTGCACGGTCTCTTAGGTGCAGTTGCTACTCTGCACGGCCTGGTCCCCAGCTCCCAACGCAGGACAGCAGCAGTCCAGTTCCAGTCACTTACTCTGAGCCAGTGCGTTGACCATGCCTCCCAGAGCAAAACCGTTTTCGGGCATCGTTCACTGCACTAGATACACAACTCCCCTTGTGGTGGGCAGTTCAGAGAAACCGTGACTGACAGCACCGGCTCTCTGCAGTTCTCCTGAGAGAAGTGGCGTGCTCGGTGAACTTCGCCCTTAGCTCTCACCGCCCACTCTGCCCCCTGCACCCTGCCTGTCCACTGCCTCCCTGCTAGCTTCCCTCCACCCCCAAGCCTGGCCTTCATATCCCCACCAGGGAACCAATTAGTGTAGCACGCTGGTGTTCCCAAAGGATGCCGAGATTTCCCTTCTCACACCTTATCCATCGCAGTGCTTTGCACACGGAAAGCGGCGATGCGCTCGCTGTGCCTCGGCGAGGTTGCCTTTCCATGCGGCTCACACGGCGCATTCCCGCCCTCCCTGCTGTTTTCCAGAACTCTCCACTCCACAAGGGCTGCAGTTCAAAACAATCACGGAGACCACCGTCGAAATGCAGTGGGACCCCTTCTCCTTCTCGTTCGATGGCTGGGAGATCAGCTTTATCCCCAAGGTAAGGCCGTCTTTTCGACCGGACCTTGCAACGAGGCTGCCTTTCCACCACCTGGGTGGGCCTCCCGGGAGGCAGGCGGTGCTGCTCGAGTTGATGTCTCTGCTTGTGGTAGAGCTGACGGGGCCACTGGAGGAGGCCCACAGATCTGCTGGGACAGGAGAGTCCGGGGACAGCTAGCGCTTGGAAGAAGCTGCCAAGCCAAACGGCCTCCACCTGCAGCCCACAGGGACCTGGATGCCACAGCTTGGTATCCCGGCTCCACTGAGTTGCTGGTCCTCTGTTACCACCAGGGGTTGAGCACACGGCCTTTGGGTGCTCTGTGAAGCTAGTATTGTGAAGGCCAAGGCAGGCAGCCCGTGGCTGGATAGGGGCGTTCAGCTCATTCTAGATGGGATTGCACTCCCTTCAAAGAAGGGAGTTCATAGCTCAGGAATTGTCCTGGATCCCCCTCTCAGGGCTCAGGGGGGCTCAGGAACATGGAGCATTTCTACCAGCTCAGACTGGTGGCCGAGCCACACCATTCTCCAGGCAGGGCTAGCCTGGCCTCAGTGGCCCATGCTCTGGTAGGCTTCAGATGATACGACAGGAAGGCATTCCATGTGGGGCTTCTTTGAAGACCGCTCGGAGCTGAAGCTGGGGCAAAATGTGAGCACCAGCTGGTTAGCCGTGGCCAGACGGTCCGGACAAGCAGTGCTGCTTCTGACCCACCTGCACTGGATGCCCGTGCTTCCAAGCGGGTTCAAGGTGCCTCTCTTGACCCATGGAAGCCTGCACGGCTCGGGACTGACGGAGGAGCTGACGGAGTGCCTCTCCTGGCACCAGCCTGCCTGCTCTCTGGTGGCCGCATCCGAGCCCCTGCTCAGGGGAGGATCAGCAGATGGCAACAGGAAGAGGACCTTCCTAGTGTGCAAAGACCAGTCCGCCTGGCACCACCATTGCCCTCTTTGGGGTGCCAGGATAAACAGTCCTTTATTCCCAGGCATTCGATCGCATACCATGTGATTTTAATGTCAGTTTTTAACCAGATCCCAGTATCCCAATTTACAGTTTTTCTTTTCAAAATTTTGTATGTTAAAGTATATATGCTACAATGTAGGGTAGTTGAATGGCCCAGAGAGCTCTAATTTTGGGGCTGTGCAGAAAATGAAGGAAGAAAGAAATACTATAGCACGATCGCTCCGTGCTTAATCAAGCATGAGCACATCAATTAGCATCAGGGCTGGAAGTAAATGATCTTTTTTGCACAGTTAAAAGTGATGAGATAATATGGCTGCTATATCGTCTTTCGGTGACACCATATCCACAGCGGCTAATACGAATATTCTATTTATACACCTGATCTCGCGGTCCAGAGAGGTTCGTGGTAATTCTTTGCAGGGTCACATTTGCATGTTATGGGAAAACATGCTGCGCCATTTCCATGACACACCAATTTGGGCCAAACTTACCAATCAAACAACTGAGCAGTTCCCACGGCAACGCAGTTTCTGTCCTCCCTGCTCCATCTTTGCCAGGCATGTCAGCAGCCCCTGCGAGCAAAATCTTCTTTCTCGCTCCTTCTTGCTCCTAATGACCACACCAGCCTTGTCTGGACTCGTCCCACTAAGGTTTTGGGACAGGGTCTGCTTATTCCCCCTCCTTAGCATACCTGCATCTTTGCAATGCTACCTGGCCACTTCAGCCTTAAATCAAAAGAAGCACTTTGCTTGCGTCTCCCCCTCCTCTTCCTCTGTGCATTCCAGCTTTCTCCTTTTTCTGAAAGTAAAGTGGAAAACAAGCACCTAGAATCCTACAACAGCAGACTTGAAAGGGGCCTTTAAGGCCATTGAGTCCAACCCCCTGGGCCCCTCAGGGCAGGACTCCAGATTCAAGCATCCCCAACAGATGGCTAAGTGCCTCTTGAATGCCCTCCATGTGGCACAGCCCACCACTGGGTTCCATTGGCATTCTGTTCCAACAGCCAGGAAATTTTCCTGATATTTAGCCAGAATCTGGCTTCCTGCAACTTGAGCCCAGTATTCCATGTCCTGCATTCTGGGATGCCTGAGAAGAGATCCTGAGACAGCCTTTCAGGTATTTGAAAAATTCTACCATATCTCCATTCATTCCTCTCTTCTCAAGGCTAAACGTGCCCAGTTCTTCCAGTCTGTTCTCACAGGGTTTTGTTCCTGGTCCCATGATCATCTTTGTTGCCCTCCTCTGAACTTTTCCCAGTTCGTCTTCAACTTTCTTGAAGTGTCAGAACCGGACACAATACTCACTTGGCCAATTATAATAAAGCAGGTAATGACACATCTGTTGCCAGGGGGCTGAGGGCAGGAGAGATCGAAGGCTAGAAGTGGCCACTTCTGCAGCCCCTCTTGCCAGGGGGCTCTATGACATTTACATACCAATAATGGTAAAATGGCAATCCTGGTTCTGGACAACCAGAGAAGCTGCAGTGAAGCATGGAAACCTTAAAACAGACCGTAGATTTTCTCTGTGATTTTGGGAAACTAATTCCACCATCCAGGACCTCCAGGAATGGATCCAGATGACCCAACAGACCCACAATGGCAAGATTTTGCCATGGCTTCTCCTATTTTGTGAACCTGCCCAGTATTTCCCCTTGCCAAAAAAAAAAATCTCACAATTGTAGATGGTTTGAGGACACAAAGGAAGACAAAAAATAAGTTAATTGAGATAGCTGACATGAGACAGAGGTGCAATCATGTTGCGCTCAAGCAAGGACAGCCAAAACGCCCTGCTCTGGTTTAGGCACGGTTGTCTCAACACAAATCTATGGGGTGGCCCCGATTGGGATACTGGGTGCCCTTTCTCAGGAGCTTTTCCACTCCCAGCTAGCCAAGGCAGGTTCCTGTAACAGTATTTTAAATTTGCAGGGGGAGGGAAATGACCATAGATCAGGCCTGGGGAAGCGGGGAGGGGGGCAGGGTACAGGAGAACATGGGAAGCACTGGGAGGAAATGTCTGGATTCTTTACCACAAGCAAGCGAACACGGGGATGCCATTTCTGGAGGGAATGGGTAGTGACGACCCAACCTGTGTTGTCCCGTGTGCCTCTTCAACTGCACCAGCAGCAACCAGTGACACAGAAAAGGGAAAGGATAAGTAAGTGTGTGTGTGTGTGTGTGTGTGTGTGTGTGTGTGTTGCGACCACACATCACAGGGAGAGAAAGCGCAACAGCTATCGCTGTCTTCTCCACTGCCTCTGGTTCACTCATAGGTTCAAAACATGTTCAGTGAAAACGATCCTTAGAAATGCTGTCATTTATTAAGCATTCTTTTGTTCGAAGTAAAGACAGAACTGAGTCCGTTCATAGGAAGTGTCACACCGATCCGCAATTCAGAGGCTCGGAAATCAGTTTCTTGTCAGGGCAAATAGGTTTATTTACAATTGAATGCATGGATCCATGGGTGCCTAAATAGGAACACGCCATGTTAATTTCCTTAGGGTTATATAGAATACACAAAAGGGGAGGGAATACAACACACAGGAAGGTGATTGGATACTTTGATATGGACAGGAAAGGGATTGGCTACAGGTCACAACACCATAAAGAAAAGGTACGTTCCACTCTAATGAGATGTCTTGGACAGGCCCTCTGAACTGAAGCTGCCTTGAACAGGCTGGCCAGGTTAAGTAAACAGAAAGGTGACAGGTGTGAACGTGCAGGGTTAGGGGGGCGCTCTGGCAGGCCTGTAGCACACAGAGATTGCGCTTCGACGGTCACCCGCTCATGCAGTGGGGTCACTGGTCTTCCCACCAGACACCCAGGCATCTCCTGTTGCGTTTATGGCAAGGCAGTGGGGTGGGGTGGTAAGAACTGCTTCTCTGATTACAGAAGGATGCAAAGTTATCGATTCAGGGAGTTTCACTCATGAACAGCCTAGCTGAGCCCCGGAGGTGTGGAACTCTCTTAACTACAGAAAAGTAGACAAAATCAGCAGAAAAACGGAAACAGATGAGGAGGCGCTGATGGAGGCAGCCCGAGCTTCGCAGTTATTTTAAAAGGGCCAGAGGGAAACTTTGCCATGCTCTCCCTCTCCCTCCTGCACATGCAAGTGCACAACTCCGGATAAGCAAAAGCCTCTTTTGTTACATCTCTAAGCCCAAAGAAAATACTCTATTGAAAATCAGTTCAAACTTTGGTTAGATAGTAAGGACTTCCTGTAGCCTAAAGAGGCAATTGTTGTGCAAATATTACCTGAGGATTCAAGGAGTAGTAAAATGCATGCCAGTTCCCAAATAATAGGGAAATCATTTTGTGAGGGAGGAAAAGCTTGGGTCCCTTTTATATTTAGAAGGGAATAGCCCAGCAGAGAAATTAGCGGCCTGGTCCTGGAGGGACCTTTGGCCTAGAGTTGCCAGTAGACCAGGCAAAGATCCTGCTTCCTCTTCCTCCTTTAAGGCAGTTTGACTGACAGGAATGAGCAGGTGAGATGCTTTCGCAGCTTGGAGATCAGCATTCCGTCAATTTATCTTGGCACAGCAAGCTGGGAGTAAGAATACAGGCAATGCTTGAAAAGTTGGTGAGCCAGTGTGGTGTAGTGGTTAAGAACATGGGACTGGGATGCAGGTGATCCCC
The DNA here is from genome assembly GCF_004798865.1 of Varanus komodoensis. Lineage (NCBI taxonomy): Eukaryota > Metazoa > Chordata > Lepidosauria > Squamata > Varanidae > Varanus > Varanus komodoensis. The sequence continues at coordinate 9,086,890 of NW_025335854.1, forward strand.
GCTCAGCCATGGAGCCAGCTGGGTGACTTTGGGCCAGTCACAGACTCTCAGCCCAACCTACCTCACAGGGTTGTTGTTGTGGGGAGAAGATGGAGGAGGAGAAGGATGTAAGCTGCCTTGAGCCCTTTGTAGGAGAAAGGCAGGATATAAATCGGAAAATAAATATAAATAAATACATATTACGGAGGAGCAGCAACAGCAGATGGGAGCTGCTAAGACGGACATGCCACGCCATGCTCAGACTAGCGACTGTCGTGCTCTCTTTTGGAGAGACGCACAACTGTGCTTACAGGAAGCGTGCGACATCAGGCTTCATTGCAGAAATCCAAACACACGGAGCAGTCTTGGGGCTCCGTCCACACTGGCACGTTCTCTTGCCAGGAGGAGAAAGATCAGATCCCCTGTGACTCGTTTGCCTTTTGATCCCGGGGCTATCCCTGCTTCTCCCAAAGTCTGAAAGCGCTTCTCTGATACCCTCAGGACAACGAAGGCGGCGTCATTGCGCAGCTCCCCGGCAGCGTGACGACCTTCAATCAGACGGGGCTGAAACCCGGGGAGGAATACACCGTCAATGTGGTGGCCCTCAAGGAGCAAGTACGGAGCCCGCCGGCCTCAGCCAGCGTCTCAACCCGTAAGTACCCCATTCCTACATTTCTGCACCTCTCTAGAGGTTCACAGCAGTTCGATAAGATGAGGCTGTTTCAAGGGCTGTTTGCAGGAAGAAGGACTTTGTAGAACCTCCATGTTCAGAGGCAGTGTACCTCAGCATATCAGATGCTAGGGGAAAAGTTGGGTGACGCTGTCACTATGTAAGGCATTCCTAGAGGCCCTTCTCAGGCGGGCAGTTCTCCCCCATTTTTGGAACAGGCGTGTCTGTGCTGGAGAGCTGCTTGGAGATATGGTTGGCCAATGCCACCTACAGGCCACGCAACGCAACAACCCGTTTTAAAGCACTCTTTTTTGCCCGTCCGCGGCCATGTCCGGAGATACAAGTAATGGACGGCATGCACATTCTATAAAGAAATGTTTCCTAAGTGCTCTGGGAACGGTTCGTTCTGATCCGGACGCGGCAGGCCAGCCGTCTGGCAGGGACAGTTAACTGGGAGTCCTGCACTGAGCAGGGGGTTGGGACCAGTGGCCCTCTGGCCCCTTCCCGCTCTCCTCTTCCAGGATTCTGGGATTAAATCCGAGGAGCTTACACGTGGCTTAGGGTCAGGTTGCTTGAGACCTGCCCACCCTCCCTTGAGTCCCCTTCTGGCCTCTCGCCTCAAGCCGTGCCCCTGAATTGTGGCTCCTCATGAAGAGATGAGATGCTGCAGGGGGCGATCTCCCAGGCCAGGCAATTCTGCTCCGTCTCTTCCAACAAAGGCTGGATTATCCAGAGGCCTTTGATTCCGGCCGAATTGCCAGAAGGAGACTGGGCTGCGGCAGGGAATGTGCGGCAGAGGCGGCAGGAAGGCACCTGGGTGCGCTCCTTCATTACCTGATTAATTTCCGACAGCCTGTAGTCCAATAAATAGTTGTTGCCACTTACCGCCACCCCACATTGAGTCAATAAACAAGCCCCTAAGAGTTACATGGGCACTCATTAGAATTCTATAAAATGTTTCCCAGAGCCCTTCTCGCTCACCTCCAAAGAGGCATTCTCCGTTTCTGCCGTACCTTCTGCTTCCTTGTATTACTTCTCTTTACTTCTTCTTCCATTTAGGATACATGGCAAAGACAAGCCTTCCATAACTAGGTCCCCATCAGTTGTAATGAACTCCAGCTCCCATCCTCCCCAGCCAGCATGGCTGTTGGCCACCATGGGAGCTGAACACCAGTCCACTGAGAGCAGCAGTTTGGGGAAGGCTGCCAGAGATCACTGGGGCCAGGACACCAGGCTCCTGACTTAGGATCCAACTTGACTCAGTGCTAAATGCACCGTTGCGTTTAACCCACATGCCTTTTCTTCTCCTTTTGAAGTGCCAGTGGCAACCAGACCTTTCCCTTATCTTGCCTGTTTTAAATGCAGGACACATGATACGGAAAAGTTTGATATAGGACTGGACATGCAACCGACCAGAGGACAAGCTAATTACCAAAATATAAAAAACTGTGTTCGGATGCAAAAATAATAGGCCATTGTGCAAATAAATTATACAGTGGTTCTCATATGCATATTCATCACCTGCTGGTTGCTGCATATGTGAATGGGCCATTTCAGATCAAACTCCGCAGAGAGAACTTTCAGGCAGCAGATGTCAAAACACAACGTTGTCCCATGTTCTCTCGTTTGGCTGAGGACCTGAGTGACTAGCAGAGAACCAGTAAGGTGCATGAATGTGTGAATCAGCCCAAATGCTGGTGCACTTGTCTCTTCCTAAGTCCTGTCTCTGACTTTTTCAAGAATATATATGCTTAGTGCATTTTTTAACAATGGAAAAAACAGGATTTTAAAAAACGTTTTTACTTGCCAGTAACAAAGGCCAGTATACCTATGACATTATGTGTCACATACATTTTCACTTGTACAGACAAAAAATAAAAAATTGAAACCTGTAGAAACAAAGCTCAAATAATAGATTACAGATCCCCAGGCAGAAAATAAGTCTGAGATTAGATGCACAGCAGGGGCAGTGAGCTAATGCTGGCATGGTATACAAGCAATTAACAAGCATTCCTCTTTGCTTGCTTGCTTGCTTGCTTGCTTGCTTGCTTGCTTGCTTGCTTGCTTGTTTGCTTATTTGTTTTACACTAGTGCATTCTAGCAGTGCGTGGGGATGATTACGGATGCTGCAGGAATCCAGGTATTTCCGTTTCTGTCCCAAATATCGCAGTTCTGCTGGTGTGAGACACCCCAGTTCAGACTTACTTACACTTCATTGGAAAGGAGGAAAAACTATTGATTGCTGCAAATCACACCATAATGTACAAGTAAATCCCAGTTTACTTTCTACCTACCTTTGTTGTAGATTTTCCATGGATTTCCAAAAACTGGGACAGGAAAGTAGAAAACTGTGGAAGTAAATGGAAAGATTTTGCATGTCCCCGTTGTGTATTACTGCCTTTGGTACTTGGAGTAAATCTTTTCGTCTCCTGTCTCTCTTTTCCATGTAATTTGCTCCTTCAAAAATGTTTCTACATCTGTGGTGTCCAGTGATTGATAGGCCTACACAGATATTGGTGCGTGACGTCTCTGACACAGTGGCCTTTGTGGAATGGACTCCCCCGCGGGCCAAGGTGGACTATATTCTGCTGAAGTACGGCCTAGAGAATGGAGAAGGGGGCGAGACCACCTTCCGGCTGCAGCCCCCTCTGAGCCAGTACTCCATGCAGGCCCTGCGGCCTGGCTCTCGGTACGAAGTCTCCATCACTGCTGTCCGTGGGACGGATGAGAGTGACGCTGCAGTCACCCGCTTTCTAACAGGTAGGCCCAAGATAATCCAGAGTCCCAAGAGTTCCAGGTGTCCCTAGCATCTCTGCTTCAAAGAGGCCTCCAGGATCAGGCTGGGAGAACCCTCTAAGAGCTTGGAGAACTTCTTCCCGCTGGAATTAGCTGACCAGTTGTCTGGACCAGCATCTTCTCTTGCCCTTGTGATGGCAGGCACCAGGAGTGTTGCTGAAGGCAGTCCATGGCTCCTTCACCTACCATATAACCTTCTACCTCTAACCCTGCCTACAAAGAATCACAGCCCATCACAACATCACACACACAAAATCCATCTATTTGTGAAGAACAAGGTAATTTGTGGGGGGGGGGGAAGTCCCCTTCTTCTCAGGGCGGCTTTAGCTCGGGGAAGGATGGCCCGGTGCATTGACTAGCATCTTGTCGGAGTCCTTAGGGAAATTGAAACCAAGCAAAGGCTATAGACAGCTCACGAGTTTAATTTATAGTACCATAAAGAAGGAGGTGGAAAGCAGATTCTAGAGCTGTTTTATAGCTTAAATATTGCCTGTCATAAAGATTACAGATTGATACTAGTACTTTTTGTTATCTCTATGATAATATCTTGCTGACTGTACTTAAGAATAAGGGGTGTGTGTACTTATTGATTTGCTGAGTCTTTCATTCCATGACTTACTTCTGTGAAATGTTTTAATCAAAAAAAGAAAATAAAGAAGCACATCTATAGTGTCGTAAATTTGTCACTCCTGCCTTCTGCAGCACACGATGCTCACATTTTGACTTTGGTGCCTGCCAGGGGGACACTGCAGCTCGTGGGAATGTAAAGGAAGGAGCCCATCACCCAGAACATTTGAACATTTTGCGTTCAAATTCTTCTTTGCGGTGACTCTGCTTCAAGGCAACCTGGAAGGTCTTATCCTGGCTTTCCGGAAATTCTTGCTTTGGAGTCAACCTGATGGAAGAGTTCCTACTTGGAATGCACTGGGCAATACTTTCAATTGGATTCAGGTGAACGTAGTTGAATTTCAGTCCCACTGGAAGCAACGGGGCACACTAGTCATGACATCGGGGGGACACTGTGAGCCACGGCAGGCAGTACTGGCTAGTCTGAGAGGGAAGGGCCCCTTGCCCTTCTGAGCACTGGGCTGATGCATGTGGGCTTCCTCGCATGAAGACCTTCCCTGGTTTAATGGCCAACTTTAGCAGGTTCTTAGGCAGCAAGGCTGGGAGAGACGCCTTTTTGCTGGACACTGCGGAGAACCTTTGCCCACTGCAGTAGCAAGCAGCCCTGGCTGGACAGGTGCAAAATATGACTCAGGAAAGACAGTTCTGCATGAAGACAGGCTTAAAACTAGAGTTGGGCATTCTTGCTTCACAGCACTGAAATGTGTATCAGATCTGCTTCAACTTTCCCTCACTGGATTTCATTCCAAAGCAATTAACCACCAAACAGCTTATTAGGGAATCTGGCGGATTTGCCGTCATCTCAGGCCTACATATCATATGTATATGAATTGCTTGTCTCACTGAACAATGTTCTCCAAATTCTAATTAGATAAAGACCATGAAGTGCTTTGCACACTTTAATGTGCTACAGAAGTGATAACGGTTATCATTAGTATTCATTAATGAGCAACTTCTTCAGATTTGTGCAGGAATGATTGGGTGGAATGTTGCATATGGAGTTCTACAGAACAATAGAACAACAAGAAATCCAAGTAACTTACCCAATTCCATTGCATTTGCAAAGTTCCAAGCTTCATACCAACTTCCCCAAAAATAAAACATGGTCATAAACACGAGAGACCCAATTGTCGTCCGAATGACGTTGGAGAGAAAGAAGAAAAACCAAAGCCAGAACACTGCCCGTTTCCTTTTTTAATGCAGAAATTGATGCGCCCAAGAACTCGCGTGTGGTCTCTCGGACATCCGACAGCCTGGAACTCGAGTGGGACAACAGCGAAGCCGAGGTGGACACCTTCAAGGTGGTCTACAGCACGCTGGCTGGTGAGCAGTACCATGAAGTTCTGGTGCCACGGAACGCAGGTGCCACAACCCGGACCACCCTCTCAGGTAAGCCTGCCCAGCAATGTCGGCATATATATTTTTCTTGAGGAATCTTCCAGTGGAAAATGTCCGCTTTGCTTTTAAGCAAATTTATGTATGTCTATATGATTGTGCTTAAAATTTGCTCATTTATGCATGTGGAGAAGAGTGTCTTTCCTTCAGGCTTTTGTACCATTGATAGGTAAAGATGTTCCTTAACAGATGTGGATTCCCAGATAATGCCTTGCTTAAATTTGGGATAGTTTTTGTTGGCATGGCACTCCTAACTTTGGGGTTCCCTCCATCAGGGAGGGTGGAGGCCAGGAAGAAACAGTTTGGCAACTGGAATTTAGCCAGGAAAGGAAACAAGTCTGGGTTGTGTTGGAGGTGCCTGGCAAAAGCAGGACTACGGAGGCTGGGCCTTCAGGCGCCTTCTTTGCTTTGGCAGCAACAGGTGCCGCTTGAAAGACCAACCCTGTGTCTGGATGCTTTTCAGTCTCTCAAGCTGACCTCGAATGTCCTGGAGCACCCAGAAGTCTCCAGCATCTTCTCCTCCCAAATTTCACCTGTCAACGGCTGGCACCCTAAAAAGCCACGCCTTTCTGAGCAGCTGAAAGCGAGCCGGAGAATTTTGTTCCACACAACGAGATTGCAATAAGATGTTCTGCCTGTGATGCTTGATCTGCGGTGTCTGGTTCCCATTTCCAGATAACCAGGAATCTACGATCATTGCATGCCGAGGACTGCCCAGGCATCACAGAGATGGTCTGTAAGGGAGATAACGGTTGGTTTTCATGTGTCTGTGCTTGGCCAGACCCATTTGGAGGCTGTTTGCAGTCCATTCTTGGGGCAACGGGGTTAATCTTTGCCCTTGGCTTCCCTGCCAAGGCACCGGTTTTTGTCCAAGTACCTGCATGTGTAACCGAGCAGAAGAAGGCGGTGCCGGTGGAAAGGACCATCATTTCATTCCCCTTTCCATCTCATACAGAGATGCTTACAAAGAACGCACATTCTTTAATGTTTGGGGGACCCTGTGGAAATCTTTCGAGGTGCCTCATTGAGAAGGGACATCAGGGGAGGACGTCTGCAGCTGTCCAGGGCTGGCTGCACTCAGATTCCCAAGTCACGACCCTGGCAATATCCAAGAGGCAGGCATGGCGCAGGGCTTCCTCCCAAGTGGGCATGCATAGGATTGCAGCACCGGAGAAGAAAAGCACAGGGCAACGGCGGGAGGATCCAGCCTCTTTCCGACTGCTTCCGAAAGCTGCTCTCAGCAGCGATTTCATGGCCAGGTTGCGCAACGGCAACAGAGAATGAAGCAGGTTCTCCTTAGTTCCCCCAGCAGACGTTCAGCGCTCCGGGGGGGGGGGGGATCTATATTTCACACTGGTCTTCTCTGCCCCTTGGAGAGCAGCCGCCTGACTCTGCCACCCACTTGGGAGTCGCTGCCTTGAAAGTATCTTCCAAGGTGCTTGACGCCCATGGAAACGAACATCAATGGCAGCAGTTTCTCCAGTGGAATCTCCTTACAGACTTTGTGCAATCGTAGCATTTTCTTAGCCTTTCTCAATTAGATCATCTGGATTTCTGCCCAGGTGCCAGAGTTGTAGGGACCCCCATTCAACTTCATCAGGGCATGTCTGGAAATATTTTGCAAATTTTAGTATGGGGCAGGCATAACCCAGCCAAAGTGAATCATTTTTAAGTGGAATTGACTGTAATGGAAGTGCTGGCATGTTCTGGACTCTCTCCCATTGCAGTCAACCAGAATTACATGCTTAACTTTGGCTGGATTGCATCAGTGTACAGGAAATTTTGACAGCATTATAAATAATGTCCATGTTACATTAAGAAGGGCATGGTTTCAATTCAACCATCCAATCCAGCATCCCATTTCTCTTCTGATGGTCAGCCAGATGTCTCTGGAATGTGCACAGGAGGACATGAATGCCCTCTGTGCACTGCCACCCTGGTCCAACAATTAAAGTTGTTGGTGTTGTTAGTCACAGAGGCATGTCCGACCCATCGCAACCCCATGGACAACATTCCTCCAGGCCTTCCTGTCCTCCACCATCCCCAAAGTCCACTTAAGCTCACACCGACTGCTTCCGTGACTCCATCTAGCCACCTTCTTCTTTTGCCATCTATTAAACTGCCTCAAAGTAGCCTTTGGCCCAGGGAATCGAAACCCCAACTACTACCCATCCAACCAACTGAACTGCTTGGCTCTCGGACTTTGCATGACATACATTACCAAGCAGTTCATTCTATGACTGAGCATGCAACCCAATCCTGTACATGTTTACACAGAAGTAAGTCCCACTGAATTCAACTGCAGTTACTCTGAAGGAAGCATGTATAGGACTGGAGTGGAAGGAAGCATCCACTAAGATTTAAGCTTCCTAACAACTGATGAAGTATCCAAAGAATCATTGCCTCGCTGCTACATTGGAAAGAGCAATACCAGGTAATTACAGGTCCAGCATTCTTATCTGCCAGTGATCAGATCAATGGGAGTGAGAGCTGATGTTTGACAAAAGGAATTCAGGATGCAGCTATAAGCAGATCAGTGGTAGGAGTTTTGAAATATTTAAAATTCGTCTGGAAAAGAATGTAGTTAGGACTTTTGCAGATGAAGTGTTTCAAATAGAATGACTGTGCCTCATTCACTCACATTTTGCAAAGCATACAGAGACTATCCTTGCCCTGTTTGTGTGTGTGTTTGCGTGTTTTCTGCAGTTGTCCCATATTCACCCATACACAGAAAACCTGCTTTTGAAATAATCGGAAAAAAAAGGATGGAACATAGTACAAACTCCAAACTTTCTTGCTATTTTCCCTTCTTTTTTAAGGCTCTTCCTCCTGGCTTCACCTGATTAATTCTTCCTTGTTGCACTGCTGCCCACTAATTGCTTTCATAGGTCCTCCATCTCTTAAGAAGGAAGGACCAGAAAACTCTGAGTTTTGAGCCTCTTCGTGCTGTTTGTTTGAACATCTCCAAAGGAGTGCCGTAGGAAGCCCCAGCATTTGTTTTGGAACAACAAAGGAATTGCTGCTTTGAACTCCCGTTTGAACTGCTGATGGACAGGGAGAAAGCTGCAGCTTGAAGTAGCTGAGCACAGCATAAAATTTAGAACGGTACCCCCAGCTCTGCTTCATAGACAATGCTTTCAGAACAAAACAGCAGAGCCACTCCAATCAAGAGTCTACAAGTACAATAAAGAAGGGAAGAATGTGGAGTATTGTCTTTTCATACAATTATGTCCACTGGTGGAGACGGAACCCAGCACAACGCACGTAGCAAAAATTGTTGTGCCCCTTCCTGTTTGGAAGGACAGTTCATTGCAAATCTGCTTGTAGCTTGCAGTCAAGAGGAAATGTGTAACCAGTTTATCAACAGAACACATTGTCTAAGGCTCTGTCCAGAATGTCATGAACTGGTGGAGCGTTGCCCTGTGGACAACCCACTGGTGCGCTGGCCAGGGCTTCCTGGTTGCTGGAATTTTTGCAAAGAACGCTGGACTATGTGGGCCTTGGTCTTAACTGCCAAGGGATGACTTATGCCAATGAACACATCACTCCGAGATTTTCAAGAAGTCTTTCTCTTTGAGTTCCAGTTGCCTGTCTCATTCCGTTCCATCTCATTTCATCCTGCCTTGTTCTGTTCTCATTTCATTCTGTTCTCGTTTCATTTCATGTCATGTTTTAACTGTATTGAGTCCAGTTCTGAGCATGACAGTTTAAGAAAGATGCAGACAAGCTGGAAAGGGTTTGCAGGAGGGCAACAAGGATGATTCGAGATTGGAAACAAAGCCCTGAGGAGAGACAGAAAGAACTGGGCGCATTATCCTCGAGGAGAGAGGTCTGAGGGGAGAGAGGATAGAACTCTTAAAATACTTGGACGGTTGTCACAACGAGGAAGGCCAGGATCGCTTCTCAAACATCCCAGTCTGCAGGACATAGAAGAATGGGCTCAAGTACAGGAACCCAAGTTCTGGCTCAACATCAGAAAGAACTTCCTGACCGTTGGAGCAGTCCGGCAATGGAACCAAGGACCTGGGGAGGTGGTGGGCTCTCCCACACGAGAGGCATCCAGAAGGCAACTGGGCAGCCATCTGAGAGGGATGGCTTGGCTTGGAGTTCTGCAATGAGCAGCGGGTTGGACCCCAACAAGGTGGGAGTCACACCCACTGGTGTGGCCCTTGGTCACCTTGGCTTTCCCCAGAGGGGAGAAAACGTGGTGGAAACGCCCTGCCCTTCTGTGGCCTTCCAATGGGCAATGGGTGGACTCAAGGAGACAAGAGAGGCAAGCAGGCCAGCCCCGTTGAGAAGGAACCCTAAAATTCCCTGGTTTGCATGATGGCTGCAGCTGCCTCCACCGTCTTGCATCTTTTATACCTCCGAGAAATGCTAATTCAGTGGGAAAATAAATAAACCCAGAGCGTGCCGACAAAGAGCCACTGGTATCCACTTTGATCCAATAATGATAATAGATGATAGATTGACTGGAAATTAACTAAATTGCTGTCTCTCCTGATGAGCCAGAAACCGCAGGGCCACCTCCCGCAGGCTTCCGAGTACTTGCAGCTCCGCAGCTTGCAGGGAGAAGCTGGGATCTTTCATTAATTATTGAATGTTTCATTTATACCTCATAAATAAGCAAGTCAAATGAAAATGGTAGATGTCAAATCGGTTTGGCAACAAATAAAGTTATCTTGATGTTCGCACTCCCTCTACATTTTAGCTGCAGAGAAGGCGACTGCAGTGAATCAAAGCAAAATCAAAAAGTGATAGTCCTTTGTTTCAAAAGTAATCCCGTTTCCTTAACCTAAAATGAACAAAATGACCCTCAGGGGCCAATGACATCCTGTCTTTTTACATTTCAATTTGTTAAAGCTCTAAACCAGCCTTCCGCAACCTGACATCCCACCAATGTCTTGGGGTACAGCTCCCATCATCCCTGATCGTTGGCCACACTGGCTAAGACTGCTGAGAGCTGCCATCCAAATTGTTGGAGGCCACCAGGAGGGGAAAGACCTCTCAGGCTGACCGACCCACACTGTCCGGGCAGGTTTTCAAACTGGGTTTCAAAGCAGAGTTTGCATAATTTACTCACGACAGCTGTGTTCAGACAATCCTCCAAAACCTAGTTTCTGAAGTCCTCTTGATTGGAGCGGCTCTGCTGTGCTCCAGATGCCTCTCTTTCGCCCTTGTCCTTCGGTTGTACACTGGTTTTAGTGCAAAGACCTGAGCTTGTGCTAAGATAGACTTCCCTGTTAATGCCCATACTGGGGAAGCCTAACTTGATACCAGTTTACAGACCCCTGAAAAAGAAGACATCTGTTGTTGCCTTTATGTGCCATCAGGTTGTCTCCAGCTTACGGCGACCCCGTGCATGAAGACCCTCCAGAATGTCCTACCCATGGCAGCCCTGCTCAGCTCTTGCACATTCCAGGCTGTGGCTTCCCTTTACGGAGTCCACCCATCTCATATTTGGCCTTCCTTTTCTTCTTCTGCCTTCCACTTTCCCTTCTCCAGGGAGTCCAGCCTTCTCCTGATGCCCCCAAAGTATGGCAGGCTCAGTTTTGTCCTTTTCACTTCTAGGGAAAGCTTGGCTTGATTTGTTGGAAGCCCCTCATTCGTCTTTCTGTCCATCCAGGATATTCACAAAGCTCTCCTCCTGCGCCATTTTCCTCCTGGCAGTGGCCATTTCAGAACACAGGAAGGGCCAAGAAGCTTCAGGCCAGCACTATCTAACCCACTTATTTTCACACAGTGGACAACCGGTCACCCCTGGGAAACCCCCAGCAGGAGAGGAGTCCCAGCCCCCACCTTGCCCATGCCCCCCAGGGAGATCAGACAGAGACGGCCAGTTATTAGCTTTTCCATGTATCATTCTTGCACTTTTACTGTTGCGCAAGTCAGTGCCTGCTTTTGTGTAGTGTGGGTTGTGGAGTGGGTTTCACATGGACCTGCGCTCTTATCTTATTTTGTCTCATCTAACAAACGAAAGTCAATCGTGTGTGTAAATAAAATAATGGTATTTAAAGCTGGAGGCCGGATAGCAACCAAACAGCCCAATCAAAGTGACGTCAAGTGTGACTTGAAAAGTAATGTTTTGTGTTATGCAGTGAGTCTATGTACTGAAGTGTGCATTCGGATGATGCGTCGCCAGGGTCCTCCATTTTTTGAGCGATCTCGAGTGATTTTGCACAACGTGACTCAAACTATTTGGTCTGTATGTTCATTATCTAGGATTTGAGAAGCGAATGTTAGTACAATTATTCATGCTCTTTTATAATGGAGCAAGAGAAATATTCAGGTGGCTGGCAGTTACTGTGACAAAAATGTGGCAGGCTGTGAAGGCAGACAAAATGAAGCTGCTTGATGGGTGGAAGTAATTACTTTTGATTATTTAATCTGTACATTGTTATGTGTCCACATGCAGATTTAGTACCAGGGACAGAATACGGAGTGGGAATCTCAGCTGTGATGGATGGCAAGCAAAGTGTTCCGGCGACCAGGAACGCCAGGACCGGTGAGGGACGTAGCGACCGCGTTTCACTCGGGCATAAGACCTCGCGCCAAGGAGTGCTTCTCTCCCCCATGCTGCTGGCCAGCCAGACCCTCTCCCGAGATGTGCCCTGCCCCTTCCCCAGGTCCCCAGCCCACAAACACCCCGGCATCCTATGTCCTCTGAGCACACCCGGTCCTCGTGCAGCCATTTTGCAGAACAAGGGTTGGGGGGCGGGGGTCACTCACTTCGGTTGTTGGCGTTGCTTGCAAATTTTGTGTGCCTCCATCCCGTGGGGTCCTCCGAAGCTTCTGGGAGCTTTCTCTTGTGCATGGATGGTGATGATTCGGCTACACAAGGAGGCACGCTGAAGTCACTATTACTTCTGATAAACTAGAGAATTTGCAAGTGAAATAAAGGAATCCGTGCAACAGGCTGAATAAAGTGTGAAATTAAAGAGGCCGAGTCCTGCCGCAAGAATGTGGGCCGTGCATGAATACAATTAAAAGCAATGAATCGTGTCCTCAGAGGCTGGCGGAACTGCTGGCTTTGTTATGCGCGTCCTTCGCATGAGTGCACCTGAAGAGGGAGGCGTGAATATACCAAAGCATACAGTTGAAAACTGCAATGTGCGTGAATTTGGCTGTCAGTTCAAAGTTGTGGAGCCTTTCTTTTCCATTTTGGAACAGATATTGATTTTCTGGAGTCCACAGGAATCCAGAATGTATCCAGTCAACCAGGGGAGGACAGAAAAGACATCCCCAGGTATTTTGGACTTCACTCCTCAGAAGCCCTTCCAGTGTGACCACTGCCAGGAAAGCTGAGACCTGAAGTCCAACGCATCTGGCAATCAACCCTATGTCCTAGCACGATCTGGAAGCAGACGCGTCACCACTCTCCTCCTTCAGAGATTTTCCAGCAAAATCTAGACGGCCACTTATCTGGCTGAGGTAGAGAATTTCTTTGCCATTAGCAGGAGCTGCAACCAGATGAATTGCAGGTCCTTTCCAAATTTATAATTCATGTTTCCTCCCTCCCTCCCTCCCTCCCTGTCTCTCTCTGTGTCTGGAGAATGCTGGACGCACCCTCTTCAGCCATGTGTCAGCCTTCAGAGGGGCCATCTGCCCCACGGGTGTTCTGCCTTGAATGGGGCCAACGCCATGGGGCCCGGGCTGCAGCAGGGCAGGATAACACGCAGTCCCTGGGCCGCATGCACCCACCACGCCTTCAGCACAGCTCCGCAGCACCAGATTCGCCACAGTGGAAAAACAATCCGTGGTCTAAACTGGCCAAATTGAGCTTTAAGCCTTGGCCGACTGCTAGTGTTCTTAGGCCGTTAGTTTTCTTGTGATTTGATGGTGCCGCTGCCAGAATTTGGAGGAAGGGGCAGAGGTGCAGCCGTGGGGGCATTCCAGGGGTAGATTAGCCCCCCGAGCCCCTGAAGCGGGCCACCCCTGCCCTGCTGCAAGGGTGGGCAACTTTTGCAGCTGCCCTCTTCTCCCGACAGCAGTCCAGGCCGAAGAAACGCAACCCAACCTCTCCCAGGGGGTCAGTGCTTATCACCCCGTTGCTGCACACTTGTGCAAAGCATTTAAGTGAGAGCTTCAGCTGTTCAGTGGTATTGGACGGAAATAAATAAGTCGAATGTATATACCACCTCTCCTGTGCACAATCTGCCAGCAATGAGGATACATAATTTATTAGTCTGGCAGCATGCAAGAAAAGGCCTGGCATGAGCAATACGGTCAAGGCTACAAAGAGAGAAGAAACTCTCTCTCTCTCTCTCTCTCTCTCTGAAAACATTCCAAACAATCTTTTATTTATGAGTGAGATTTTGCCCACTGTTTGCGGCACCTTAATTCAAATTTAGCAGAACCTGCTGGGATTCAGATGAAATAGCTCAGTGGACCACCAGTTGGCCATCTCTGCTCCATGGTGGGAACTGACTGGGCGTGGACAGATGGCCGTTTCAACGTTGCCATCCTCTGCACTTCAGTTGCTGATTCCTGAGAAGAACCAAGCAAGTGAGAAAGAGCCGCTGAAGAACCTAAGAGGAGAACTGTGCCAAGAGCCCTGCTGCTCTCCACATGGGGAGAATGCACTTTGCCCCCCGCCTTTGAATGGGGAGCCAAAGCACAGGGCAGAGGGGTCGTGGGGGAGCTCTGCTAAAGCTCCTCTTGCTCCCCAGGCTGGGAGAACACCATTAAAGCTGTTGTGCCAACATCACCATCTCCCAACAGAGGAAGTCCTTCCATTGTTACAGACATGTCGGCAAGCTGGCATTTTGCACAAGGGGAAGCAGACACAGCCGACGTTTCAATGCAAATGCTGCCGCAAGAACCAAAGCCAGCCTTGAGTTCCAGGATGTGGAGTCTTTGCTCTGCCCGTGCCGCGCTTCTTTCCCGGAGCGGCTTCCAGTGGCCTCCCCGAGCGTGTACGGCTGATATCCGTGTAGCAATGCCAGGCATGCCGCATTAGGGGCTTGTGCATTTAAGAACACCGCTCCATCACGCCAAAGGAGGCAAGGAAAGGCAGATCCCACAAGCGGAAGATCGAAGACCCCGCTAAAGGAAGAGAGGGAGGGAGACTGGGTGCCAAACTATTTTGGTCCGCCTCTACGGAAAGGAGAAAACTGGACTGGCCACCACCGCTGTGGCAACCACTGTGGGTGCAGGATCTGGCCGGGGGCTTTGGGTATCTCCACTTTTGGGAAGGGCTCCACCAGCACAATGCCACAGACAGACATCCGCTCCCCAACTTGCTTTGAAGGGATGCTTTTCAAATGAAAACCCCGTGATTATACGTAGCTGTTGTTCCATTATTGCTCAAGGTTTGCTCATGCCAAAGTCCAGATTCTGACCTGCTGGCTCCCGGGCTGTTTTCCGCTCCTCCCGTTCTCCTTTAAAACTCTCCATCTGTTGCCGCAGACCTCGACGGCCCGAGCAACCTCCTGGTGACGGCTTCCACAGAGACCTCCATCTCGGTGGCCTGGACCAAGGCGAAAGGCCCCATCGACCACTACCGAGTCACCTTCATCCCCGCGTCAGGCATGGCGTCGGAGGTGACCGTTCCCAAGGACAAGGCGGAGTTCACGCTGTCCGAGCTCGAGCCCGGCACAGAGTACACCATCTCGGTCATTGCAGAGAGAGGGCGCCAGCAGAGCCTGGAGAGCACGGTGGATGCTTTCACAGGTGCGGCACGGTGGGTCGCGGTAATGCGGGGCTGTGCGCTGTCTCAGGTGCCAGGTGCGCAGGGCACCAGACCTGGCATGGAAGATCCGTCCTGCAGGTCTCTGGTTTTAAAAGATTAAAAACTGGTTGAAGGCCAACATGGTCACTGCGAGATGAATAGGAGTGCTGCGTGGGTAAGCACTGAACACGGAGGGGGTTACTCCCTCGGATCACTTTGCACATGCTCAGGAACACTCAGCCTCCCGGCACGTGCCCCTCTCCAGGGCTGGGTAAGGCACTGCCAGTCCTTCCCGGGCTTGCAGCTCTCCTCTGCCTTCTTGGTTCCAGGGTTCCGGCCAATCACGCAGCTCCACTTTTCTCACGTGACGTCCTCCAGCGTGAACATCACCTGGAGCGACCCCTCCCCGCCGGCCGATCGGCTGATCCTGAACTACAGCCCCAAGGACAAGGAGGAGAGCAAGCAGGTGGTGCTGGGCCCTTCCAGGAGGCATGCTGCCTTGTCCGGCCTGCAGCCATCCACGGAGTACATCGTGTCCCTGGTGGCCGTGCACGGCCTGGTCAGCTCGGACCCCATCGTCGGCTCCATCACAACAGGTAATGTGGGGGGAGGCGCCCCACCTGGGCCCTGGCTGCTGTGCCAGAGGTGGGCAGGCAGCCAGCGCGTGGGAAAGCCAGCAGCCAAAGTCCGCCCTCAGGTCTTCCAGGCGAGAGAAGTCCTGGAGAGCCCTTTCGAGCCAGACTGGATGGACGGACACTCCCACCGTCCTGGATGACCAGCAGGAGTCCCAGTGTTTGGGGCCCTCCACACTCTGCAAGCGTGTGCATGGAAGCGCGGTCTGACCCTTGGGCGCTTCCGTGTACCTGTCTGCAGGTGCACAGGTACCCACGCGGAGCTGGGCCGGTCCTCTTGTGGTGTGCAGCTGAGGAGGCGCCTCCTGAACAGCCAGTGACTTATTATAGAAGCATCCAGTGTGTGGGGTTCACTTTTGTTTTTGTTGTGCTCAGATAGCTTTGCTTTTAAGTCAGCGCAAGAGAGATGGTTGCAGTGCCATAAAACCGCACAAAACAAGGCAAGAGGAGCCCTCGCCAATGCAGTTGTGTGTGGGACAGGCAGGCAGGCAGGCAGGGGAAGGACAGAACGTCTTGAACCACAGTCCTGAACCCACTAAGCCCCCCTGGACTCAATCTAAGCTCTCTAGTAATAATACACTGTGTGCAGACAGGGTTGTAACACATAATCAAGGGCATCTGTGGAATGTGGAAGTGGGTGGGATCATCCGAAGAGGACGCTTCCCCTCCATCTCTTGTGCCATAAGTCCCAAATTGTGTCCTATTGAGAGAGCTGCCCGTGAGTTGCAAATGATACTTGAATGAAGGCAGCAATCCTATATCCACTTACCTGTGAGTACATCCTGTTGAACTCCATGGGAATTTCTTCTAAGTGGTCATGTATAGGATTGTGCTATAATGGGTTGAAAGTAGGGTGGAGGTGAGCTCTTTCAGAACCTGTCTCCCTACCGGCAGGTGGGGACAGCGGGAGAGTGGAGGGTTTTGATTCAGAGGAAAACTGTGGCCTGGCTATCAGAGGGGAAGGGCAGACGTGGAAGGCCAATGTGGCTCATGGGCAATTCTCCCCGTGGTTCCCTGCATGCTTCGCAAGACAGAGGTGTGCGCTTGTTTGCCTGGATATGTCTGGCAGGCAAGCAGGTTGTTTCTACACCAGCATGGTTTCCACCCTCCTCTCTCAGTCCACCCTCCCATCAGCCTGAAATTCAGTCCCACATGGCTGACTGGAGCAGCTGCCACTCTTCCCAGGGCAGCACGTGGAAACCCCAATGCCAGGTCCAGACATGCAGAGAAACCATGGTGAAGCGTGGAAACCACAGAAGAAGCCATGGCTTCCTATCATGGTTCTTATCCTATCACACCACACTGAAATACCATGACAAGGTTTGGACAACACAACAGACCATCCTGCACAAGAAACCACTGTGGCTTGTCGTGTTGTGCAAACCCACCCAGAGCCATCAGAGAGGAGCCCATGCACCATCTTCAGTCTGGCACAGTGGAAGCAGCAGAAAGCACGGCAGCCTAGCAGGAGGGGAGGCCTGGCTCTGCCATGGCCAGGACTGCAGGTGTGCCACTTCCTGCCCAACCTCAGCTTGAACTTCCAGTTTCTGCCACTCTTTGCCTCTGCATGCCCACGCAGCAGATTAAAGGGATTGTTAGCAACATCTTTCCTGCCGCCCTCCTACACCTGCAATCCCCATCACTACCAACTGTTGAACTTGACACAATAGATCCCAAAGCTCCTTCTTTTTAAGCAGGCTAATTTGTCCTGGGCTGCTAGCACAGCCGCCTTCAGCTGCATCCTTCTATTGTCTCAGTGCTGAATTTCACTCTGAGACGGCAAATGATGCCAAATGTAGTACAAGGGAATTATACATGTATGCGCCATTAACCGCAAAATCCACAGAGCAGCCAAGAATCCGGATTTGTTTGGGGCACGTTCATGCTGAAATTCCATTCAGAGCACCTTGTTCATCCCTCCAGCTGAAGTCTGTGTGGGAGAGGGAAGCCTGCCCCCCAACCCCCGACAGCAAGCATGTTCCTGGACTGTGCTGGCTTGGATCACAGATGAGGCAAACACCACTGAATGCTCCCCATATGGGGCAGGCAGGAATCCCTTGCAGATGGAAAGAAAACCAGCATGCTTGTGAAAGGCGCACAGGAATATCTTAGAAAGTGAGCCAAGCCAAGGGGACATCCATGAACCTTCTTCCACATCACATGCAGCAGAAACTGAGGCTGCAAATTGCCAGCACGGAGCAGGGGCACTACCCGCAAAGGGACCGTGCGCATCTTCTTTCCTGGGCGATCTTGGAGCCCGTGCTGGATGCTTCTCCTAACCAGCACCCCTCCTGGTATCAAAATCAACTCCTCAAATGAGGAATGAAATGTATAATCATGTTCACTGCCTTGCCAATTACTATGGTAAATGGAGCCAAGCCGCTGCAGCGAGACCCCTGCGAGGTAGGCTCACAAGGACGCGTCGGTGCGCTTTCAAGGCCCTCTCATCAAACACGACAGCTAGGAGGTTGCTTTTTTGAGAATTGGGAGATTCTCGATTTGTGCCGAAAAGTGTCACCAAGCAGTATTGCTGCGTCTGCCTTTTTTTCCTTGAGAATTTTGTGCATATTTCACCATCAGTTAAAATGGAGAGGCAAAAACAATCCAGCTTTGCTTAAATTTGGGAAATCAAAAATGCGCCTTGCCTGCCTCCTCCATCTTTGAAAGGTTCGCGCTCTTCCAAAAGCACGTGGAGAGGCTGTTGCGGTTCAGCAGGTCATGTGGGGAACGTTCCCTGTTTCCAAAGGCAGGCCGAATCTCCTGACTTTCAGCTTCTTCAGGAGAGCAGAGTGGAGAATGGGCTTGATGCTCCTTCCCCTAATCATAGAAACAGCAAGAGTCAGAAGGGGTCTCCTGGGCCATATAGTCTGACCCCGGCTCCAACAGCCTCCACTCACAACATGCCCACCATGTGCATGTCCGGCCTGTCCTTGAACCCCCTCACCAATGGGGCCTCAACCACTTCCCATGGAAGTTCTTCCCATGTCCTCGGGTCCTAACTGTCAGGAAGTGCTTCCTGGCATCCACCCTCAATCGTGATCCTACTATAGACAAGGGCTGCCTCAGCCCTGAGAAAGACGCAGTTCACCTTGTCATTGGCCCGTATCTGAATGAACCTGGTATTTCAAAAATGACTGATACTGAGGAGACCAGTGATTGTTATATTTGTCCGTGTATTTATAGATATTAATATTCTACCTGTTCCCAGTACTGGGACTCCAGGCAGCTTAAGTTAAAAACGTATACAATTAAAATGTAAATCAAAATATACAGAAGTCAAAATTATAGTTAAATCAGTAGAATATGAAAATGATGTAAAATAACAAAATTAAATATGCTAAGCATGAATGGAATAGAGTATTTTGATTCACAAAAGTGATAAAAGGATGTCAAGTACCATTTTAAAGGTCCTGTTCATGTCAAGATCTTTATGGGAATTCCACGTGGCGGGTTTTCCATCAATGCCAAAGTCCACACTCCCTTGGAGACCAATTTGCAATAGAACAGAGTTGGTCTTCCTGTTCCCTGGCCTTGCCCAAGAAGAAATCAGATCTTTATGCAGAATGTACTTATTCAGCCCATCAAAATGTTTAACATCCTCAACAGGAGGAGGGGAATATCTCCGTTGCCATGAGAACAGGCCCTTTGTGGGCGACTTCACCTAGACAATCCCCTAACGTGCAGTCCCTCCACACGTGGACGTTCCTCAGCTCTTCTCTCTTTGCCTCGCTTAGGGATCGATCCGCCAAGGAACCTGACCGTGGACAACGTGACTACAGAATCTGTGGCCATCCACTGGGCCCCTCCGGTTGCCTCCTTTGACCACTACAGACTAGCCTGGAGATCGGCCCAAGGTAAGCCCCCTGCAGCCCACAAGTCCACGGCTGCTGTCTTGGATTGCAGTAAAAGACACTCCATGGGGTTTAATGGGGAGGAAGGCAAATTCTGGCTGAATGTTAGGAAGAATGAGAAATCACAGAATCATACAATAGTAGGGTTGGAAGGGGCCATGAAGGCCATCGAGTCCACCCCCCTGCTGTTGCAGGACACCAAGTCACACCCTCCCACTCAGGTGGCTGCCCAGTTTCCCTTTGAATGTCTCCAGTGTGGGAGAGCCCCCCACCTCTCCGGGCAGCTGGTTCCACTGGCACATTGCTCTGACCGTGAGGAAGCTTTTCCTGAGGTCCAGCCTGAATCTGGGATGCCACAGCTTGAATAGATTATTCTGTGTCCTGCACTCTGGCATCAGCAAGAAGAGATCTTGACCTTCCTCTTTGTGACAGCCTTTGAGGGACTTATAACGGGATCTCATGCCCCCCCTCAGCCTTCTCTTCTCAGGGCTGAACATGCCTAGGTCTCTCCGTCTCTCCTCGCAGGGCAGTTTCCAAACCCTGGATCATCTTTGTCGCCCTCCGCTGAAGCCTTGCAGGAGCAGTTCTCTAACAAGGCGACACTGCCTCACCTTTGCGATCACTTGGGGGAACCTCAACATTACCAACGTGGTGCAGCTTCCCATCATGCTGAGCAGCTTCCCACTTTTCTACAGGGTCTCATACATTCTGTCAAACCTTAGCCCCGGGACCACACACAGGGGTCTTTAGCTGACTGCCGCCAGCTTCTCTGCGCTCTCAGCATCTCATCCCAGCTACCTGTGGAGGGCTATGTGAGGAAGACGGCCAGCATTCCTGCCCCCCCAGTCTCACAGAGTGCAGCGCTCTTTGCAGCCCTCCCAAATACACGTTGCTCCCTACTTTTCCACCTGATGCTAAGATGGATCGAACACTAGACTGTTGCTGGCATAGGATTTCTACCCCACATACCCTCAGCCAATAGAGCACAGAAGTTTCCCCAGACATATGAAGCACGTGTGGCAATATGTTTTTTCCAAAATAACCCTTCTTCAAAGAGAAGGGATTTAACATGAGGGGCTCTGAGCGGCTCACCTTGATGGCCACTGAAGGGTGCAGTCCTAGGCAGGTTTAGAGGAAAGCGTCAGCCATGCTGACTGAGGAATGCTGGGAGCTGTAGGGCTCTTTTCTCTCTAAACATGGGCAGGATTGGACCA
This sequence comes from Varanus komodoensis, assembly GCF_004798865.1. Lineage (NCBI taxonomy): Eukaryota > Metazoa > Chordata > Lepidosauria > Squamata > Varanidae > Varanus > Varanus komodoensis. The sequence continues at coordinate 9,107,724 of NW_025335854.1, forward strand.
TTAGGTGACTGCTCAGCCTGAGCCAATGTCATCACGAGTTCCGTGTTAGGTGTGTTAACAGGGCTTCCTGTGAAGCCAGGCACACAACGCACTCCCATCCGTGCTTGCGCATGCCCGGATGTGGCATGCTTGACGGACTTATCTCCAGGTAAGGTTGCATACGATTACAGCTTTCATGTGCTAAAAATAGTCTTCGGCTGTGGATCCATAAGATTAAAGCACCCAGACTTCAGAGTTTGTCACTTCAAGGGAACAGATGGGCTATTAAAATAAAGGAAAAGTAAATGTTTTGACAAGGGACCTTCATTTGCATTTGGCAAACACCTCAAACTAGCGGCTTCTTTACCAAATGACATTTGCTAATTATTCTGAAACAGCTATTTCCTTCCCAAGGTATAGGTGAGTTGTCAGTCTGGCCTTATAGAGGTAAGGTTTATGGATCACTCTTTGCGTTAAAAATGATCAAAGAGGTGCTTTTGCATTAGACGTACACAGAGGCACTCAGATCATGCTCTACTTCTGCATTTTGCACATTGGTTGCAGGACATGCTGGCATGATGCCAGTGTTTCTGGAGGGCTTCTAGAAGAGGGGTGTTGTGGACACCCCAGGTCTGAACATGTCCAAGCAATGCTCAGGCAAGCTGTCAACATGTTTTAAGTATGGCGTATTCCTTCTGGATTAGGCCACCTCATCTGCTGCAAGACCAGGAAGATGGACCAGCTGCACCCTAAGACCACGTGCCCATCACAAGCCAACTTCACCGACCAAGCGCACCACCAAGGGAATCTCTTGTGCATATCCCCAGATGTGTCTTTAGGCTCTCGGTCATGGCGCCCTGCATGAACTGAGGCTATGCCAAATTACGGCAGGAGTTCTTGAGAATCTGGAAATGGATGTTTGCACTGGCTGCATTCACACCACACGGCAGCCCAGCCGGCATGGCTCCCCTGGTTTGCAGCTGTTTACCATGAGCTCCCTTACAAATGGTTTCCACTTGATCCTCCCCACTCAGTCTTTCCACTATCGGGATATATCCTTCAGCTGCTCTGCCTGAAATTCAGTCCCAAGATGGAACACTCCCTGCCTGTGTCACCGGCCTCTTCCTCTTTGGTCCAGGCAGAAAGGCTGGAGCAATTCCTGCAGCTGCTACTCTTTCCAGGCAAGGGAGTTTCATTCCAGGGCTGCGGAAGCCGTGCTCCTGGTTTAGACATGATTTTGTCCTTCTCTTATGATGCCTCCCTTTAGTTCTGTGCTGGAGTTCTGTTCACCCTCCAAAAGCAGAGCAGAAATATAGTTTCTCAGAGCAAAGGTCTCATTGCACCTGCAGCTCAGCTCACAATCTATTTGTATTCCATCCCTGCAGAAACTTGAAGTAGAAATAAATGTTTTCTGCCTTTGGCCTGCCCTTTCCTAATTGCTCAAACATTTTGGAACTGGGTAGTATCCTCAAAGTTAGTTTTTTTCTTTGGGTTATCCTGTGCCATCCAAACCTTGGCTGTTGCTAGGGAAAAGCCACGCTGGGGCTCCAGTCTTTCCTTATTCTTGCTCTCTGCCTTTCTTTTCCAGCCATGCACTGCTCATAGCTTGGAACCTTCTCCTCACCTGCTGGCTCAAGCTGTGAGCAGCTGGAGATGCTGTCTCTGGGTGTGTTGTGTAAAAGCGAGGCCGTGGGCACTGCTGGTACCTCCCCAAGGCTTGGGTCCAATCTCACGGTTCCGGACCGAGCCCTCACTAATCTATTGCATCCACACAGCATGGGGCTATCCATGGTCAAGATGACTCGGGGGATGCCAGGGAACGTATTCAGGCCAATTTCTTCCGGGTGACCATGGCAAGGGAAGGAAGGACCACCGAATATGGCCTCTTTACCACCTGAGAGGTAGCCAAGGCTGGAAATTCTGTCCTTCCAACTTCGAGCTTCTGCCAGGACGCCTCTTGGGGAGATGGGTTCACTGGGAGATAATGGGGCCGTTTTCTCAACCCATTCAGGACGCGTGGACAGCATCGTGGTTGCCAAAGGGGTCACGAAACACGCCCTCAGCCACTTGCAGCCTGCCACGGAGTATGAGGTCACCTTGAAGAGTGTACGGGGCAGGGAGGAAAGCGAGCCCCTCTCGCGCATCATGTACACAGGTACGGAATGCAGCCTGTGGTATACCAGCCGGCTGTGAGGTTCTGGGTAAAACCAGTGTGTGGGGTGGCCAGAGTCCTGGAGGGGTTCTAGGCCCTGCTTGGCCATGGAGCCAATTGGGTGACTTTGGGCCACTCACTGCACTCAACTCCTTAGAAGAGGGGGAAAGGTGGGATATAAATGCAATCGAGGAAGGACAACGAAGACACGGAGACGGAGACAACACAGGTGGTTATGATGAAAAGCCCTCGGTGGCTAAGGGAGGGATAACTTGGCACTCCTGCCTGAGCTGCTGTAGCAGCATGGCGGGAAGGCATGGGGAACCAGGGCATTCGTGGTTCCGTCCTTACCTCTGGCAATACAGGAGGCCTCAAGGCTAACCAGGTGTCTCCCTGCTTCAGCCCTTTCCCTTGCCTCATATGATGTTTGTCCTATCAGTGGGTGTCAACTTGAGAAGCTTAACAATTATATTGTATTATATAGATAAGAGTTCCGAAATTCCTGGCAGTGATAAAAGGCTTCTTTTCATGAGGTACCAGTGCTTAGCAGAGGTTTCTTCTTCTTTGTGGGAGGAAGAAGGCATCCTTTGCATGAGTGTTTTCCCTCAGAGTCTGCCTTTCTCTGCCCTTCTCTATATTCCATTAGCCAACCACAAGGTGGAACTGTGGTATAGCTGCAAAAAGCAGAATTCTGACCATTTTCATTCTGGTTCGCTCCACATCTGAAATTTGATCGCTGACTCTCCTCACTGTAAAAAGACCAGAAAAACAAAACTAAAGAAAACACACAGAAATGTCTGGAAAATGCAGGAGAGGCCCTGACGGGCGATGGCCATCGTGAAAAGTACCCACAGGGTACTGAGCAAGGGATCACAAGCGCACAACAAATGCCTTGTGCAGCGAAGCCCAAAGCCAAGTGGCAAGAGCTGAGTTAGTCTGAAGAAAGCATATCTGTGTTCCACAAGAAGGTTCGGTTTATTTGGGGTGATAATAGTTTCGGCTTTTTTGTCTCTTTCTTAAACAAAAACCTCTCAAAGCACAGCCCTACTGAGAAGGATGTTGTAAAGGAGAGACACAAGTAATAATAAAAATAATATTTCTTTATTATAATAATATTGGTAAAATATATAGCAAAGTAGGGTAAAAATAATACTATTGGGTCCCACTGGCACAAGCATCGATGACTCTACCTAATTCCATACTTCTGTGATTCTGACGGCAGCACAGAAGCGTCTTGTGCACCAAAACTGAACTCAGCATGAAACAGGGGCCATGATGCGGGTTGTGCTTTCTGATTGTCTGCTTTGATTCTGCAGCTTTTTTGGGGGCTTCTGCAGTGCTTGAGGCTGTTCTTCAGGGTTATTTCTTTGTCAGGGCTAACAGCCGAATGGAATAAATGACTGCAATGGTTCCTTCCTCACCTGGACTCTCTTTTGCAGCCATGGATAACCCAGAAGGCTTGACTGCCACCAATATCACACCAACAGAAGCTCTGCTGGAGTGGGTGCCACCCAGGGGTGAGGTTGAGAATTATGTCATCGTGCTCACACATGACACAGGTATGTTCGTGTCTTCTAGAGGCAGGTGAGGGGAGGCTTGGCCTTTGATGGGCTGGAGGAAGGCACCCAGCAGGTGACAGAAAGGGGCCCCGAGTCCCCGTCTGCCTCCACACAGCCTCGGGCTCTGTCCCAAGTGCCTGGGCCTACCGTCTGCCCCCAGGTCATGCTCATCTACCAGAGGGCCAGCCCTGAACGTGGAAGGCCGGAGGGAGAGGGCAGAGTCACTGAAGCCCTTGGAGGAAGAAGCCGCGTGGGAGCTGCAGCTCCCAGCCATGGGGATGTTTTTGGGCCTGCAGAGCTGTGCCATCTGCACCTCTCCATTTCTGTCACACAGTTCAGTTTCAGCCACATACACAAAAAGCACAACGAGGGCCCTGCTGGGAAAAGCCTCTGCTGTTGCTGAGGAAGCCAGTGTCCCTTGACTGCATGTCTGAAGGAAGAGCATGACGCTAGTGCAGAAAGAGGCACAGGACCAGCTTATCCCTCCAAAATGCCCTCTACTTTTGCTGGCACCCCTGCCAGAGTACGACGGGCTCATACTGGTCTGATGTCCGCTCCGTGGGGTTCCTCATGGCTTCCTTCCGATGGCCCCCAGTCTTGACCGGGGACAGAATCCCGTGCTGATCTCAACCTTATGGAGGGTTCATCCATATGCTCCAGTCACGGCCCAGTGTGAAGTCCTCCTATGTGGCTTTTGAGATTGCCACATTTGCGTCAGGCTAAGAACTAGCTGAAGGTGGGACCATTCCCCTGGGTGGAATTTCCAGCAAAGGTTCACTTTCCGTTGGTTCCCACACTGGAAGGCGTTCGCCTCTGATCACCTCATGCTCTGTACACTCTCTCTTCTGATTCCAGTTGCGGGAGAGACCATTTTGGTCGATGGGGTCAACCAGGAGTACCAGCTGACGGATCTGCTTCCAAGCACCAGCTATGGAGTCACCATGTACGCCACCAGTGGGCCCGTCACCAGCAGAACCATCTACACCAACTTCTCCACGCGTAAGTTTAGCATATCCTTCCCCCTGTTGGAGCTACGGTCAAAACCGTTTAGAAATCTCTTCAGAGGGGTGGAAGAGAAACCAAACTATTGGCTGATATGGTAAGTCCATAGTTTGACACTCTTGAATTAGCTTAGGTACCCAGAATATAGCTTTACTGTCATAACCCCACCTCCAAAAGCACCAAGGTCTTCAGGGTTAACCAAGCATTAAATCTGTTTCTGCTGCTTCTTGGGATGGAGATTTCCTTCAGCCTGCCCTCTTCAGCAGTGACACGGAGCTTTTGTTAGTCCTCCGATGGCTGAAGAACCTGGAAGGCAGCCTTCAGTTAGAAAATTGCCCATTGCTCTGCAGGATTGCTTAAAAAAATTAATTGTCCTCCAAATCAACCTACACGCCCCTGCTTTGATTCCTTTTCCAACCTCTGCAGTTTTGGATCCTCCATCCAATCTGACAGCGAGCAAAGTGACACGGCGGAGCGCGCTTCTCTCGTGGCTGCCCCCTATGGCCGATATTGAGAACTACATCATGACATACCGGTCGCCCGATGGAAGCCGCAAGGTGAGCCCGGTGATGGGGCCGGGGGCTGGGCCAAACGGTCTCTCGGCCTGGGGTTGCATTTTGTGGTTCTGCTTGAGGACAGCAGTTCAGCAAAGGCTCTCCGCACTCAGTGCGTTGCCCCTTTGCTCTGGCTCTGGCCACCAGCTCTGGCCACTGGTTTTTTAATCCTATAAATACAAATAAATTAACAATTAAAATGAGTTTTAAATAAAAAGGTCTTAGCCTGGCGCTGAAAAGCAAATAAGGACGGCGCCAGGCGGACCTCTCTGGGGAGCACATTCCATAGATGGCTCAGTGCTGTCTCAGCTCTACAAGGCCTATGAGATGGGGCTGTTTCCCCCACGAAGCCCATTCAGAGTGAGGGAAAGGTCACGTCATCCGAAGCAGGTGAGGCCTGCCAATCTATCACTCTCTCTGCTGGTTTGCACTGATGCCTTTTTAAAAAAATGAGTGACACTTTCTTGGGTTTGGGCTGCACTAAATGCCCTGCTCCAGTTAGAAGGCATTCCTGAGGCTGCTTTTTCTCGCAGCTCGCTCGTTTTGGCTGGAGCTTAGTGTAGTTACATCGGCAAAATCCCCGCCTGGTATCCCTCAGGACCAAATCCCAACAATCTGAACGCTTCTGGCTTCTACTTCCATATGTCTTGCGTAAGCTCCACCAACATCTGCTCTGCTTTCCATCCTGGAGTACAGGAGCTGATTGTGGATGCGGAAGACACCTGGATCCGCCTTGAAGGGCTCTCGGAAAATACGGAATACACCGTGCGCCTGCAGGCAGCCCAGGACGCCATGCGGAGCGGGTTCACCTCCACCACCTTCACGACAGGTAAGGGGCTGCCTCACCCGACATGCGCCTGCACTGGCGTGGCTGCAAATACTTTGCCCTGAGGCCTCATCCGGTTGTCCTGAGCACCCCAAGTATTCCGCATCTTGCATTACATTAACTTTGCATTTTATTGCATTCTGCATCATTTGCAGTTTTGTTTATTTAAACCATTGGCTAGTCACCCTACAGATGTAGCTCCTAGAACAGTCCGCAGATAAATCGTGCAAATACAACACAGATAAAGAAATATGCACAGGAAACCAGCCAGTCATTGTGGGCATTTAAAAATAATGCAGCATACGTCTATCAACTTGGGATTTTTTCTATAATTGGCTGGAGAAATGGGACTTGGCATAAATTTAGAGATGTTTTCAAGTTATTATAAACTGATTTGAATTTGACTATAGAATGTTAAAAAATATGCAGTAGGGGGTTGACCCAGTAATCCTATGTATGTGATGATTGATGTTTTTAGTATCAGTTTAAATTTTTAATAAAACTTTAACAAAAAAGAAAGAAAAGCATGCAGTGTAAAAGCACAAAACAGGCTTCAAGGCAAGGAAAAACGGCTTCTGCCTGGCACTGAAAGGAGAACGGAGACAGATCCTCTGGAGAGGCAAAATGGGGAAGACCCAGCCACCTCCTGCCTTGCTCTTGATGGCAAGTAGGGGATGCGGAGCGGGGCCTCTGCGACCCGCTTCGGGGGCTTTGCAGAGTTTGCAAAGCCCTCCTCCCACAGAAGGCAACAGCCTCCGTGAGAATTAGTGGGGCACGGTGTGGTCGTGGCCGCGCCATCTCTGCCCATGAGACTTTGCACCCAGTGAACGGCGCTCTGGCAGCCACTTGGACTGGGAATCCACCCTCGTCAGTTTGAGAAGTGCACAGGGGCCAGCCATCCAGCTTTTAAATTCCACGGAGTACCTCCAGGGGGAGAGGCGGCCTCCGCTGCTGCACGCCCCCTGAGGGGGCACCAGAGCAGCAGTGGAAGCGGGCCAGCGAGTGCTCCTCATCTTTATGCCCAGACATTTCTCTGGACTCATCACCAGCTGCTGCGAGCCCAACAGAACCAAGGCATGGTGGAACGGAGCGATTTTATCCTCACAATCAACAGCACTCCCCAGAGGGACCTTGCTCGTCATCCGAGCACCCCTGACAGCAAAGCCCCAGTGAGCCGGGACAGGCAGGAGGTGCGGCGGCGGAGAAGCATTGCTTCAGTTCTGCCAAAATACAGCTACAAGATGTGCTCAAAGATCCTCTGCCATTGCGTCTGGTTGTGGTCACATTTCCATCCCCTCTGCTGTAGCTGTCATCCCAGTCACTTCATTTTCCCAAGCCCCTGGTAAATCAGGGGCTAAACAGACTGTCCATTTTAGACAGAATGAAATCTGGTCTTATGAGAAATCCTATTTCTTTGCCAGATAGTTGATCCTACATGAAATTGCTGTCCACTGAGGGGCAGAGAGCCAAGAAAGGCTGTTGCCCAGAACAGCAGCACCATTTCCGCAGCTGGTGCAGCTGCCTTGCAGTCCTGCCCTCTGCCGGGGTAGCCAGTCCCATGGGGAGGAGCTGGAAACCCCAGATGCTTCACCCACATTGTCTGGATGTGGCTTATGGGGTGGGAGGGCAGGACTCAACACAGACCTGTCAGCTTGCCAGCACGTCTGTGTTCGTTGCGACCTGTGCTTCGGCCTTAGATCAGAGAAAGCAAACCGCTTCATTTTCAGGTTCCACTGCCTAACCTTCATTTATTCATAATACAGCAAGTCATTTTGGTTATCAGGATCAGACTCCCCAGTCTGAATCCGTCCTCTGCTGTTGAAAATTTAGATCGGCTTATGCAACTAATGGTTGTGATCCAGGGGCTGGTGCATTTGAGAAAGCAGCAGGTTTTCCGGAAAGAGAATGCCTCTTTGGAGGAAGCACTTCTGGAAACCCCTTAAGAATGCGAGAAGCTCATGAAGGCCGGACGGACGTGGAATTGCTTCTCTGGAAAAGACAAAGTGGTCAAATCCAATTACATCGGTACCTGGCTGTTTAAAAAAGATGAAAGGAGCTGTCCCCCCTCTGGTGCTGAAATCGCTCCCTCGGTGTTTCTATCTAGCGGTCTAAAAGGGCTGCCTCTGACCCGCTGCAGATATACGGAGACGCATGAAAGGCTTCTGACACGCAGCTGTTATCCACAGCCAGAAGCCTCACTTGCCTCACACAGCTGCAGTTCAGGGGCTGCGGCATTTTTCTCCCTTCCGCTTCAGCTGGTGGGAAAGGTGAGGCAGAGTGGGCTGCGAGGGAGGAAAGCCGACAAGGAGCCGATCCCGCTCGTAGCATGAAAAGTGCCTCCTGCAGCAGGGGCCGTCTAGAGGTACTTGGCTTCCAGTGCTTGGTGCCGGCTGATTTATGTGGAGGTGACCAACCTGGGCTGTTTGGGAGCTCTGGGGTGGCTTGCTCACTGCACCTGCCTTTGGGAGACATTCCTTCCGTCCGGCTCACAATTCCATGGACCAGGAGCACATGCGGAGTCTGTCCCGCCTGGAGCCAGCTGGCTCTGTGCCCACGGAGGTCCGTCTCTGCGCCAGTGAGGTCCATGCCCCACGCACACGTCCTTGGCCGCCGTGCATTTTTTTTCTCGTCGCCTTCCCCCCTCCTTGGCGCTTGATTTGTAAATTAGAGACTTGTGACATTCAAGACAGTCCCTCTTCTTCAGTCTCTGACCCACAGACCCTGGTTCCCTAACTGCCAGGTGTGTGGGGGGGAAGCACACACTATGAGACTCCCCCAAAACTTTAGTTTTAGCTTTAAATGCCATGAACCTGCCATGAAGCAGGAATATCTTCAGCTGCTTGTGTTTGCTCCCCCTCATTCACAAAAATTCAGGCCTCTTTCTCCCACTCCACTTTGGGGTGTGTCTTGTGTTTTACTCTGCCTGGTGCCTATAAAACCCCTTCCCCAGCCACACCCCATTTGTGAAGTCCGCCCCTAAATCTGTTTTCTTGAAGCTCCCCTTTTCTCAAAGCTTCCCCCTCTCAGGCTAGGTTCTCCTGTCCCTCCACATCCAGGGCTGCCCATTTTAATTGGAAGATAAATCAACTCTAGCATAATGTGATTAATAGATACATGCCAATTTTAATTGGTGAAGGAATGCGTTTTGTTAATGGGGCTTAGACGTAAGGGCATGCTTATTTGTCTTGCTGAAACACTTTTGATTCCAGAGTTGTGTGCACTGTAGTACAGACTGTGTTGTATGGATGTATAACAGCGAAAGAAAAAGAACAAATATGTGCACCTAGACTTAAATGGTTATATGCTGTCCAATAACATAAGTTCTTCAGGCAGTTTCCGATAAAAATTAAAAACATAAAAATCTAATAGAAAATAAAACCATACTGATTTCTCATTTGACATACTTTTGATTCCAGCATACAGCATTACTCTGTGAAAATTTGTAACAGGGAACAAAGAGGAAGAAAACGGAGCAGTGTCCTTCGCTTATTAAGTTTTAAGCTTTCTTTAAAAAGGTGCCTGTCTTGCAGAAGCTTGGTGATAAATTCGTTCGCATGTGGCCAGTTAACTAAACCCATTAATGAAAAGGTGGATGATTAATCAGCTACCAGTTCTCCAGCTGAGTGATTTTTCAGTCTCGTTCCCAGAAACCATGTAGTTCCTCCGAACCTTATCACTGGTTCTTCAATTAGAGGATCAATAATAGGAGACAAGCTCCTCTGAAAGGCCGTGTTCCCTCCACTACCCATCCTCCCCCACAGCGTGTGGGGAACGGTGCAGGGGACACGCATGGCCAAGGCGTTCATTCGCATGGCACAGCTGGGAGGCCCAACAGGCCTGAGCGGCGCCTGGCGCATGTGCCTCAAGATGGACCTCGGAGTCCTTTGCAACAGGCAGGGTTTGCACAAGGACAGGGATTTCTCAGCAGATGCCTCAGTTTGGAAGTGTTCACTGCTGGTAGCCCAGTGGACTACTAAATCCTCAGTCCGTCTAGAGGAGACCCCTTGGCAGGAAGGTCTGTGCCACTGAGATTCTAAGCAGTGATGGACACAAAGAGCAAAGACACACACGACTCGGCAAGAGGCTTTGGCTTCCTCTTTCCAAAAGCTCAGAATGCATGTTTTGTTAAAGGCAAATTTGGATCCCACACCGGGGAGTCTTCCCATCCTTTTGTTCATGAAAACCCATTTGGAATTTTTTGCGGCTGGAAGAAATTTACCCCTTTTCCCCTTACCAGCATTTCCCTGCCGGAAATCCACACCCTGGCTGGTGTTTGCCTTCCAAGCCGGTGTTTGTGGAAACACCGAAAGCAAGTAAGGGCAGGAATACAGCCCAGAGCTGGGGGAAGAGGTGAGGCGGAAGCTGTCCCCTTCCCACTGTGATGAAGTGAGGAATCCCGAGGGCACAGTCCAAGCATGCCCGTTCCTGTAATGCACAGCTTGATCCTAAGAAAGCTGAGAATCAAGCCAAACAGCCTGATTTACTCTGGTAATGCTCTCCAGGAAAACAATAAGTTATGATTAACAAAAGAGGAATATTTCTCAGGGGTGCAGTGGGTGTGTTAAGCCCACTCGTGTGGGCTCGAGACAGAGCAAGGGGCATTCATGCCTTCCGTTGTGTTGATAAGTACCTGTCCTTTGTTGCTCACACACATGTTGAGCTCCAGGGAAGCTGCAGTCCAAGAAACCCAAAAGGAGCCTTATTATGAATGTTTCCCATTTCTTCCGAGGTCTGTTCAGGGTTCAAAAGGTATGAATGTGGAATGAAACAAGCAGGGACGGCGAGGGGCTGGAGCAGACAGGTGGTCTGGCTGTGCCAGGTGTGGCGAGTCTGAAAGGCACGGAAACAGTGAGAAGCTGGGCTCACCCATGCGTGCGCAACAAGGACTCTTTCAGTAGCTTGGATCTGTTGCAGCATCCGGCTTTGGGGCCCTCCACTCCACGGATGAAGGGGCCCCTGATGCCCTGAGGGGGGCTCAGCCCATGCTCCACACTAACCTGCAAGGTGCCTCTTTGCTGTGCTCATCACACACCCTGTGCACGCACCACAAGATGCTTCCACTGCAATCGGGCAACCTCTGGCCGCTGGCCACGGGGGCCGGGGCTGATGGGAAGTTGCTGTGAATGGCCACGCATGGAATTAGCACGCCGAGTCACCTCTGAGTGAAGCCGGCTCAGTTTGCTCTCCCGGCGGTGAGCCTGCAGGGCCGATGTTCTTCCTGGGAACCGATGTGCAAGCATCCGGGCAGGTAAACCGGAGCATGAGCTGCCACTGCCCTCTCTCTGCAGGCGGCCGAGTGTTCATGAATCCCCAGGACTGTGCCCAGCACCTGATGAATGGAGACACGATGAGCGGCGTTTACACCATCAGCCTGAATGGAGACCTCAGCCAGCGAGTGCAGGTGTACTGCGACATGACCACGGACGGCGGAGGATGGATTGTGAGTGGGCAGACGGGGCCTCGTGCGTACGGCCCCCCTTTTCCCTTTCCGAAACATGCCTGGATTCCTTGCAGAAGCCAGACGGCCCGGTTCCCCAGTTCCTCACAGGCCTCTGATTGCAAACGGTACCGAAAACAGGCAAAAATAGAGTGATATGAAAGAGGCAGAGGAGCAGTTTATTTACTTACTTACTTACTTAAAACATTTCTATGCCACCCCATTCGCAAAAAGGATGCATGGGGCGGGGCTAATGAATATGAATAAGATGAATCCATTTGTATGCACAAGTTTATGTTATCATTCATACTTCACATTTTCCAATTCAGGGTATCCTAGGTAGGCTCCTTAAAAATATCTTTGCAGGAATCCTGAATGTGTGAATTTGGTTCCCTGCCTCAGGACAGCCCAGTAAAGGGAAGGCTGAGCACAGACCTACGGGGATGAACTCCGTATCATTGCCCCATAGAGGCAGCCTTAGCTTTGCTGGGCTCTAAGAGCTTCCCTGGGCCTCTCTAGCCATGATGCACTGAGGACAAGCCACTCGCAGGATCGCTGCCCATGTGGATGCATGTGGAGAGACCCAGAAAGTGCCATCGGGAGTCCGTGGCATTGCACAGAAAAGCAGGGCATCTCTTTGCCCCGCCTGCTGCTTCTCTGCCCCCCAATCCTTGCCATTTTTCTCCCTGTGCAGTTCCTGCTGCATGTTTTAAAGGCAGAGGCAAAACTCGGGGTGGCTGGGGGAGCAGGGAAGCTGGAAAGGGAAGGGTTAAGTATGCCACGGCCCAATTTTAAATTGCCCTTCCCTCAGCCTCGGTGTAGAAAGCAAGAACAAAGGGGCCATCAGAAGATCGTTAGTGGCTTGTGGGCATCGCTGAGTCCTGAGAGTGTGAGAGCAAGCAAAGAAAGCCATCTCACTGGGCATTTCATTTTCCATGCCTTAGGGACCAAGATAATAATAGGTGCACTCTGAGATTCCCTGTGATTTATCTGACACTTAACCTGCAACTCCCTCGGAGAGTGAAGCTTCTGCTGATTCATGACGCTATCGAGCAAATTAATCGACAGTGTCTTCTGAAATTTGAATGCTCACTGCTCAACGCGCTGCGGCCAGCTGTGGGGGGTGCCTAGCGGAGGCGGGCTGGCCTGGCAGAAGCCTGCAGGCAGCTTCCGGCTGTGGAGCATCTCCTCCTGCTTCCCAGCGGCCCTGCCAAATTTTGAGCAAGGTGTGGGCAGAGCAACCTGCAAAACGCCTGCTTTTATTCACACGTCCTCTTCCGTGGCGGAGCAGTATGAGGCCACACAAAGGTCGCCACCTCCTCGGCCCCCTGTGCATTCTGAAAGAGAGGAATGCTGCCAGCGAAGCAGCATCCGTGATGGAATTGAATGGTCGGCTCCGGTCTGAGGGTGTGGGGGGCACAGGCTCTGCCCCTCTGCTCCTCTGGGGCAGCTGCTGGGTTCTGCCGTAGCCCCTGCTGCCTCACAGCCTGACCCCAGGATGCTGTGACTGAGCAGCTGGCTGGCTCAGGGTCCTGGGGAGCCAACAGGAGCCCTGCTCTTGGCCTCATCTGTCTCCTGCCTCAAGCTTGGACTCGGGTCCTGATACCTGAAGGAGCGCCTTCTCCCCTGTGTGCCCTCCTGCCCCTTGAGATCTGAGGCGGGGGTCCTTCTTCGGGAGCCCTCCTTGAAGGAGATCAGGAGGGTGGCTACCCGGAGGAGGGCCTTCTCTGTGGTGGTCCCCCGATTGTGGAATATGCTCCCCAGAAAGGTTCGCCTGGCGCCAACGCTTTTTTCTTTTTGGCGCCAGGCAAGACTCTTTCTATGGTCCCACAATTTTACTGTTTAATTGGTTTTAATTGTGATTTTATTGTGAATTGCTGGATGCTGTGCCATTTTGATCTGGGCTTGTTGTAAGCTGTCCCAAGACTTTAGTGATGGGACGGTCTATAAAAGCCATGGATGGATGGACGGATGCTCGGATCTTCAGCCAGAGAAGCCCATTGGCTAGTTTAGCAGCTCCGGAGGCTCCCGGCCCACCCACCTTGGACCGCTTTGCCTGCTTCAGCTCCCTCTGAGGACCTGAGCTCCTTCTCTCTTGGGCTGCATCACTCGCCTCTCGCCCTTTACATCCGTGGCTGCCATGCCAGACGTGGCCGGCCTGCCCGGGAGCCCCTGCTTGTTTCCGTGCATCCCAGACCCCGATTTTATTGGCTTGGGCATGTGCATTCCTGAAAGCAATGAACACATTAGCAGATGGCACATGGTTGCCCCAGACAAGGCGTGTAAGGACTGGGAGGTGCATGCGCTTCAGGAACGAAATGCCCCAGACTTGATCCTGAAGAAACCACTCAATAAGGCGCTACCAGGAGGGGCAGGAAAGGAGCAGGAAGGGGGGATTGTCCATGTGGTGATCCGAGGACCTGAAGGTTCCCAAGCACTGAGGAAAGGGATTTCTTAGACTTCTAGAGGCACAATATGGTAGCCCCGGAAGGGCCCAGGAAGGCCCGATCCCACATCATGAATGCCTCCAGCCCACGGCCTCGAGGCCATCGGCTCCAATGTGGCGCTGCTCCAGCAATCAGAACGTCCCTCCTGATGTCCGGCTGGAACTGTGGTTCCGTGGCCAGCACTCCGGGATGACGGAGAAGAGACCCTGGCCTTCCCCTTGGTGGCAACCTCTCCTGCACGTGAAGAATGTCCTCCTCAGCCTTCTCTTCTCAAGGCCAAACGCGCCCAGTCCTTTCTTCACCTTGGTTAACCACCCAGAGAGCCTTTGATGACTGGGCAGTATAGGCATGAAATAAATACAATAATGAAGACAGGCGGGCATCAGAGTATTAGAGGCAGAGAAGGGAGAAGGTTGTCCTGAAAGGTGCACAAGCCCAAGGGCCGCGGGGCTAGGAGTGATTGGGAGGACCCACACATAGGGCGCATCTGCTAGGAACCAAAACTAGGCCCAAGGAGAGACGCCCCAGATAATTCTCCCCAAAAGCTGTCACTCAGAACGGCATCGGAAGGCCAGGGAATGCATGGGGTGCTTGCGCGGAGCCGTTCCTCTTCGACGAGCCAGATGAGCCGGTGGGAGGACATGCGTGAGCCGGGCCTGAGCCAGAGAGGGAGGACAGCGGCCCTCGGGTGGACCGTCGTCCCCAACCCCAGCCCGCTCCTGGCAGCGCAGACGCGGAGCCCAAGCAGGCTGTGAGATGCCCCGTGCCGATCGCTTGCAGGGCAGCGTGGGCTCTGCGGGCAAAGTATCTGCCTGAGTTATGCCCCGCTGAGCCAGCCCGCCCAGTTCCATGCTCGAGGGTCTCGCAGAGAGAGCGGCCTGTGCGAAGGAGCTCGCCTTGCCTCCCACGGGAAGGCTGGCCTGACCCCCGCCATCCTGCCCTCCTTGCTGACGAGCCGATGCTCGCACAGCTTGCGCTGCCCACAATCCCCATGTTTCCATACGGAAAGCGTTCCAGCAAAGGGGGCTCCGGTCAGACGTTCTCTGGACTAGCACGGCAGTGAGGTCTCCTGCCCGTGAAAGGCCGCGAGGACAGGGAAGCGATGCCCAAGCCCGACACGTGTGTGCTGAGCGGAGCGAGTGCCTCCCACCAGCCCTGGGACACCTGCGTCCTGCACGTGAACGTCAGTGTGCGCGCTTGTGCATGTGAAGCTTCCACAGTAAAGAGCCCACACCTTCCTGGCGTGTCACCTGCAGCAACGCCACCTGCGGGCGTTTTGTCACCGCACTGCTCTGCTGCGTGTCACCTTTGTCCTTCTCTCACTGCAGGTGTTCCAGAGGAGGCAGAACGGGCTGACCGATTTCTTCCGGAAGTGGGCAGACTATCGTGTTGGCTTCGGAAACCTGGAGGATGAGTTCTGGCTGGGTGAGCAACCTTTGCCCTGGGTTTGTCCCTGCCTCTCTGGGGGAAGACGCGAGACCCTGCCCGCCACTCCCTTCCCACCGGCACCTGGCTCCGCCTCTCCCATGCGCTTGTCCTGCACTGCCCCTCCAGTCACAAAGGACTTCCTCCTCTTTCTCCGGCCCTGCGAGATCCATCAACCTGGCTCTAGACTCGCCAGGGCTCTCCGACCTTTGTCCCGCCTGTGCTCAGGGTGAAGCCGATGCGCTTTTCCGGCAGCATGGTGCAAGCGGCATGCGGCAAGACGAATCTCCCGCTTGCCTCCGTGGTTCCGGGGCCATCAGGCACCTTCGCTCTCCGCAGAAACCTGACCGAGTCATTTCATTCCATGCCTTCTGTGTTTCTGGCTGCTTCACCGGCATGCCGCCGTTTGGCAGGATTGTCAGCCGCTGCTGAGGGGAAGCCTAAGCCTAGGCCGAGGCTTTGTCCTGGGTTGGGTCCAAGCCCCCTGTGACAGGCAGCTGTGCAGCTGGTCCATGAGGAGGGGGCCCTCAACTCTGCCTAATTAAGCCAACGTATTAGTAATCCTTTCATGCCTGGAAACCCGGCAGTGTTTGCTCTGTGCCGGCAAAACCATGTATTAGCATAGCAACACGCAACTACATCCAAGCATCTTAAAAGGTGATTGTCAAGCACCCAACTCTCAGTTTTACTTGAACTGCCGTGCGTGAGGAGGTTATGCTCACAACCCCAGCCACATTCAAAATGAATGTGTCCCCCACACTCACCCTCTCTCTCTCTCTCTCTCTCTCTCTCTCTCTCTCTCTCTCTCACACACACACACACACACTCTCTCTCTCTCTCTCTCTCTCTCTCTCTCTCTCTCTCTCTCTCTCTCACATACTGGACTTAGCCCCAGAAAAATTACTCCCCCGGTGCCTTTGGGACCCTTTTCCTAATGCTAACTATAGCATCAGCAGGGCAGGGATAGGGCATAATTTTCTTCAGAGGTACAGATGAGGGAGGAATGAAACCCCCCTCCCTGCACACTGCCATTCCCATGATCCCCGCTGCCTAGAAATGCCCCCATCACCCCTCAGCAGCAGCAGCAGGGACACCGTTCCTGCCACGGAAGCCCCTCCCAGCCACGTTCTTCACACGCTTTCTGCCTACACCCTCTTACCAAATCTCGTTTGCCTAATTTTTCCCTCCAGGGCTAGACAACATGCAAAAGATCACGTCCCAGGGCCGGTATGAGCTGCGGATAGACATGCGGGACGGCCAGGAAGTGGCCTATGCCTATTATGACAAATTCTCCATTGGAGACTCCCGAAGCCTCTACAAGCTCCGGATAGGAGACTACAACGGCACAGCCGGTACCAGCGCCACCCCTGCCCCTCCCCCATCGCCTCAGGCGGGCCCTCTCCCTCCGGGCCTTTCCTTGCAGGGGTCCTCGCCACACTCCAGAACACGAGACAGCGACATGTCTTCCTCCGTGGCGCTGGAGGGGAAGGCATGGAGGCACGGGCAGAGGGCCGCTCTCCGTGGCAAAAGACCTTCAGCCCAGCCCTGCTTCTCCTCCATCTTCCCACCCTGAACAACCCTCGGCTCCTTTGCCCCCACCCAAAGCAGCCAGTTCTGCTCATGCACTCCAGGCACCCATCCATCAGATCTCTGCACGTCCCCACCCCATATTTCCAACCCAAAGCACAATCCACAGGGTGAGCGTCGGCCAAGCAGGGCTTCTTTGGAACATGCCCTTTGACCTCTGTAAGGATGTGAGCGCCTAAGTCCAGTCACGGTGGAAGCCCCTGCTTCGTGGCCCTTCTTTTCACGCCAGGGTTCCAGGATCCGGCCGCAGCATCGCCGCTTAAATGAGTGACGTGGTGATGCTCTGGCTCCAACTCTGGGGAGCTGCTTCCCCTGGAAATGCTGACCCATTTCACTGGCTCAGCTGGAGCGCTGGTCCGCAGAGGCTTCCCACTGCAGTTCTGGGGTCTTCCCATGGCTGGAAGTGTTCAGCGCCAGCCTCGCTCTCATGTCAGGTCCAAAGCTGCTAACGCAAGGCCTCATCTTAGGCTGAGCCAAGACAGAAGGGGTCCCTGCCCCATCGACAGCATCCCCCTTGCAGGGAAGGTTTCAGGAGACCTCAAAAGGGGTCCCGGGGCTCTCCAATGTGGGACGCGGTCCCTCCTGCCACTCCACCCATTCATTCCGATGGCGGCGAGTGGGGCAGGAAAGCGAGGTGGCAGAGGAGCTTCACCCCTGCATGCAGGTCCTTCCGTGAGAACCTGCAGTCGGACGTGGGAAGGCCTCCACGGAAGCGCGGCCATCAGTGGTGGCCGCAGTGGCTTCAGTGGATGGTGCTGCAGTCCAGCGGCGGATGGACCCTGAGAGGCCATCCTTGACCCTAACCAGGCCTAAGGGGTGCCTTCTTTGCAGGGGATTCCCTCACCTACCATCAGGGGCGCCCCTTCTCCACCAAAGACAGAGACAACGACGTCGCCGTCACAAACTGCGCCATGTCGTACAAAGGGGCTTGGTGGTATAAGAATTGCCACCGCACCAATCTCAATGGCAAGTACGGCGAGTCGCGACACAGCCAGGTAAGCACAGGTTCGGTGGGGGTTCTTGCAAGGGCTGCATGTCTGTGATATGTTTCATGCGCCTTCTTGCGCATAAGCAGAGCGCTGGCGTCATGGTGGTGGCTGTGAGCTCGGGCTGAAAACCAGGCTGGCCTTGCTTCGAAGCTCATGTCCATCGAGAGCTCCCAGGCGGGGTGGGATACGGTGCTCAGCCTCACCTCCTCAGCACCCTGGGCAGGCACTGGACTGGCCCAGCTCCTGGGCAGGATGAGGGGAACTAAGTGGTGTCATTTGGATGTCCCGTTTCAGACTTCTCCACAAGCTTGTCTTAGGCATTGAATGGTAGTTTGCATGTCTCCAGGCATGTTTGGTTTTTCTCTGTTTGATTAGGGGTGGGATCCAGGTGCCAGGTGTGCAGAGGGCATCTCTCCACCTTGCCCAGGACATCAGGTGCCTGCCAGAAAGCCAGTGGGAAGGTGCCGAACAACAAAATGTCACTGGAGTAAATTGCACTGAGGAGATAGAGCGACACGCCCACTCTCACTCTTATAGGGCTATTTTAAAGGTTCTTAAAACAGAGCCTTTCCATAAAACACACAGAATGAGATGGCAGGGAAAACGTGGAGATCTTTGATTACATAATTTTTAATTATAAATAGAAGTTTCCACACATTTTTGAATATTCTTTCTGCTTCTCCTTTCTCCACCAAAAACCTCAGCAGAAAGGGCTCGAATTAAGCTGAGTCAACACAACTGGGAACGGGCTGTGCAAAGGTCTGTTTCTGAGCCACTGGTTTCCTATACGCAGGAACTGGGGAACACGATCCCCTGGTACAGCCAGAGGGGGATATGATCCTGGGGGGGGGGGGAATGCAAGCAGAATCCCATCACCTTATTCTGCATAACTTTTAAGTCCTGGTCTTGCAAAAGTCTGGCTTGGCGGAGACCACGGTTGCCTCATCTGGCCCCTTCAGGACTAAGCCCCTTCCCTTTCTCAAAGGTTATTTTCTATATGGGTTCATTACAAAATGTGGCCTTCCTATCAGCAGCCTGAACTGGGAAGTTTTCACCATCTCGGGCCTCCGTCTCCTCTTTCTTCTGAATATCTAAACCGGCCTGGATGTATGTGATGTGCTAAAATACCATGGCTGTAAACACCACCAGCCTTGTACCCGCTTCCTTGCACTTAAAATATTTCTGCAGGGAGAGCTAGGAGGGCAAATTTCTGGGTGAGAACACCTGCATGACCATACCTGCTCCTCTCTCCAATACCCTTTCCTCTGTTCCCAACCCCAGGGTATCAACTGGTACCACTGGAAAGGCCACGAGTTCTCCATACCCTTTGTGGAAATGAAGATGCGACCCTATAACCACCGCAACCCCTCGGGGAGGAAACGGCGGTCCGTGCAGCTGTGAACTGGCAGGAAAGCCTCTGGAAAAGAGCAGCCCTTTCTGTCATTTGTTTGTATTTTATAATATGGAACGGGAAGAGCAGACGTGACCCTGAGGAGCCCACCTGCTGCCCAGTGGCCGAGGGAAGCCGTGACGCTTTGGCCCGAGAGCGACCTCGAAGCTTTGCTGCCATTCCCAGTGACCTGTCGAGTCCTCGTCTGGCCCCAGCTCCATACCAGAAGAGCTGGGGGTGGTCGCTCGTACTCTCTCCTGAAGCGATCAGGAGGCGGCTTCACCGAAGGTTTTCTCCTTAACCTAATTTCCGTTGTAGGTGCTTCCTTCACATGCCAAGCCGCTCCGTCATGGAGCAGGGAGGTTCCCGCCGCCGTATGCATTCGGCGACCTTGTCACCACGAAGCCTGTGGGGTCGGCACATGCCCCACTTCCAGGACAGGGACTCCAAAATTCCCCATCAGCTCAGGCCAAGTGGGGGAAGCGCCACCCTCCCTGGCGTAAGGGGCCCAGGCCTTTCTCACGCACCTCAAAATAGCAGCCTCCAACAAAGTCAGTTAGTACCCAAGGGGCAGAGGCCGCTCATTCCAACTAACAGTAATCTGGGAAAAGTTCACCCCAAACATTTATTCCAGTTCACAGGCATAAACTTTTCCTCTGGAAGAGGCACTTAACAGGGAAATAGATAGGGAGCCTCGAAGACTCCACATCGTACGCCTTTGTAAAATTGCTTCGGAGTATGGCAACCTCCAGCTCTTTGTTGGGGGGAAATGAAACAGGCACTTCTGGGCACGAAGCAAGCGAGAAGCACGGCCCTGACCTCCTTCCCAGCCTCACTGGCACCTGCGTCTTGCTCGTCCTTGCCCAAGCGCTGCCTTTGGAGAGGCAGACCAGCCATTCTGTGGGAAGCCCCGGCACTCACAGTTCGTTTTTCCTTTTTACTGCAATGGGGACAAGCTGACTCCTTTGCAGGGGCATCTTTTGGGATGCAGACATGTCCTCGCACCGTCCTCCCCAACCCAACTCGCCCCAGGCCTTTGCTTCTACAAGCCGGTCTACTCTTCAGACTGCAGCCTCGGCAGCCGAATGGTTTTGCCATGAAAAATCTGTGAAAAGAATTGTGGAACGATATATCCGGGGCAGCTCTGTCTTTTTAAGGCGGCGACCCTCTTCGTGTCCCCCTTCAAACTGCCCACGGTGAGAGAGCACCCAGCTAAATGGTCTTACACACACACACACACACACACACACTTACATCTGACACATGGGGAACGAGCTTGCTGGCAAGGAGGTCATGCCAGAACTATTTCTTGGAGGGATGACCTCCGGGTTCGGCGTTTCACTCCCTTCAGTAAGGACTAGGGCTCAGCAAGGTGAGCGTACCAGGTTTACCTGCTGTGTTCGACGTGCTTGAGATTATTCTGTCTGCATCTATGCAGCCTTTATTGGCCCAGAAATTAATATTCTAATTCTTTTCGGTAGCTGCACAGCCTCTTCCAGGCAGAAAATCCCGCACGGGTTCTCCAAACTGGTGTTTCCACACTGCATTGACCATTAATTTGCACTCCCATTCTAGAAAACACTTGACGGACCACAGGAAAAGAGAGTGTGAAGCACGGCAAAGCGTCAGCTTCCATCCACGCCTGTTCCCATTTGCATATAGTTTGTCCTATCGTTTGCAGAGTTCGGGGGTGAGCTCTCCAATAAGGCTTGAGAAAGCTGTTTGAGTGGGTCACTTATAGAAATCAAAGAATATGAATGATTAAACACAGAGAGATAAAATCAAGAGGAAAGGGGATTGAAAACCGATTATATCTCTCTGATTCCACAATAAGTTTTTCTTGCTGTTAAGCAGCCCCCAAACAGTAACGATGAGTAATAAGGGCCTTTGGAACACACGCTGCACACGAGCCAAGGGGGTTTAGGGCTCCAAGAGCAGAACGGCACAAACCTGCCACCTGGTGGCAACATCAGGGACATGCAGTGACTCGGATCAAGCCCGGCACTGCCACCCTCCTGCTTTGGATCCACCAGTCAGGGCTGGATGGACGGCCTGTGGCCCTCCACATCACGCTGGACCGAAATGCCCACCCGCCTTGGTCAGCAGTGGGCAATGCTGGACGCTGTCGGCCAAAACATCTGGCGCCCCACACGGTGGCCCCCCGGGCCAAAGTCCTCTGTCTCACAAGATCCTAGTCCGGTGCAAAGGAGGACAGAGCCCCTGCCTTCGGAACCCTTGGGTGGAAGAGGGGGTGCTTTGCTGTTCACCCCCTCTTCTACACATGCGGCAACCTCTTTTGCCTCTGGCCACACAACCTCCGGTTCTTCCCCTGCAGCTCCACCCTGCGTGGCCATTAGCTCAGCAAAGGCGGGTTCAGGGCCATGTTTCCAAAATCGCCTCTACCTCAACCCACAGATGAGCACTGATGCCTCCCACAGCAAGGAGCGTAGGGAAGCCAGCCGAGAATGCCTTTTCAACACGAAAAGGGCAGGAGGTCTATTTTAAAGGGCAAGATACCAGGCTCTCGGTTGTTTACAACACCACATCTAGGTAACGGTGAGTCCAGGTACAAGCATGAGGACGAAGACGGATTTAAGCGTATTCAGAAGCAGGAAATGCAGCTCGTCTCGCCCTTTGGCAGCATCTCTGGCCTTGGTCTTGAGCAGTGCACAAGATCTGTTACGTGTTCTGCTGATCGTAATTGCATGGAATCCCATGACTGAGACAAGAGCCAAAAGAGGCACCAGAGAGAGCGTTCTCTCAGCCAAGCGAGGGCGACTGGGCACAGCGTGCGGCCCCCTTGAGTATGATCCTGGCTCCCTGCTCCTCCCCTTCCCCCTTGGACTAGGAGAAAGCTCACCTCAGGATGATATTTAACTGCCCTATTGGGGAGTGGCAAATAACCCTGTTTAATAAACTATGAGCATCAGCGGAGCGCTGGCTCCACCAGCAGTCAAGATTCAGCAGATGGAACAGACAAAGCAGAAGAAATTCGATTTGTGAGAGCACCGTATAGTATTTTGAGGCAACTTGCCTTCTTGCATGCCAACAGGAACGTGTCACGAATCACAAAGGGCTGAGCGCCCCTGTGCTGTGGCCCTTTCCAGGATGGGTCTCTCGTTTCTTGTGGCTGCGGTAGTCAGTCAGTAGAAGCCAGTCACGGTCAGCTCCATCTCCTGTCTCGGCTTCCCCCAGCTGTGTGCCTTCCAGGCATGTTTGGACTGCAACGCCCAGATTTCCCAGTCAATGGACCCAGTGGATGAGAGTTCTGGGATTTGCGGTCCAGATGCCCCTGAAGACCACCAAGTTGGGGAATGCTGACCTATCTGATAGGCATTGGAGCAAGAAGAACTGCTTGCAAGACTGGTGGCCATCCCTTTAAGAAGTCCCCATTACTATGGTGCAATTTTTCAGCCTGGTGATCCACCATTATCAAGGCATCCATCTTTGCACTCAGATCTTTACAAAAGTCTTTGCCAAGGCAGGCACTACACTGGATCCGACCAGCCACCATAACTCTACTCCTATTCGTAACCTGTTCCTTGCAAAGATGGAGAGCAGAAAATCCTGTGACACCCTAAATGCTTTCACATCTAGGATCCCCAAAGCCATGTGCATTTGAGCAAAGCACTGATGCTCACGTACGGAAAGATGCGCTTGTCTTCCACAGAAACTCCTTGTGCCTCCATAGTCTACCATCCTATGCACATACATGGGAGTAAGCACCACCGAATTCCATAAGACTTGCTTGTGAGTGGCCATGCACAGTGTTATTGTGTATGTCTCCAAGGACACTTAAGCTGCTTGAGCGACGACCCACAAATGTGGCAATTCTGGCGTTTCCTCTCCATATAGACAAAACTATACTTTTATGGGAACCCACCCGCCATCCAAAAAATAAGCCCAAATAGACCCTGGAGATGAATCCTGGGCAGGTTTTTTAAAAAATTGCATAATGCTTTCAAAATAATCTAGGTGACATCCACAAGATGGTATCATTTGGATCCGCTAGCCCCAAAATGCAGTTCCAGCTGCCCACCCTCCTCCCACGTGCCAATCAGTATGTCTGCAAGTTCTGGAGAAGGAGGGTTTGGGCCGAGTCGGTTTCCCTTGAGCCGGCGTGCCCAGACGTGTGGAACAGCAACTCCCACTGTCCTCAGCCAGCCGTGCCCCACACATCCGGCGGTCTTGAGACGTGGAGCGGGGGTGCTAGAAGCGCTTCTCTGAATTCGGTCTTGCATGCTGCTGCTCTTAGAACACTTTCCAAAGGGAGCTGCCACTTCCTGTGCCAGGAACGTCTGTCAGAAAAGAGCCGTCGTGTGACTGAAGATGGCCTTTCCAGATTATCTGTCGATAAAGTCCATGACAACCCAGCCGGCACATCAAAGTTGTTCTTGGTGGATGCCTTCGAAAGGCCTGCTTCATTGCTGTGCCCTCCACATCGGTCCAGAATAAACAATGCGTTTTTGCATAGTCTGTATCTCTCAACAGCCCAAAAGGCAGCATGGGCCAAAAAGGGGATGAGCCTTCCCAGATGGAAGGGGAATCTCTGTGAGAAGCCACTGGGATGCCGGGGTTAACTGGGCAGGTTGGAAACGGCACGCCCGTCCCTTCCTGCTTCCATGCCTGCCTGGGCCTCTCATCCTCTCCGGGGCCCTGCCCGGGGCCCTGCGGGTCTTCCCATTCACCCTCAGCCCCTCGTGCCCGCCTCCCCCCGTTGCCCGGCAAAGCCCGGCAAAACAGCGGCGTTCATTCCAGCACTCCTGGGTCAACAAGGGCAGGCGGGAGGGCTGGGGAGCAAACAAGCCCCAGTCCTGCCGAGAAGGCGGAACTCAGCCACAGTTCCTCCCCTTGGGCTAGCCTCACCTGTGGATGACAAAAAGATTGTTGCGACTCGGGCCCCTCCCTCCGTATATGCATTACTCTGGACTGTGCTTACTATTTCATAGAAAAGGCGTGTGAGCCAACAGCTCCCTCAGAGAGACTCTGTTGAGCTAAATCTGACTGGTAAAACAGAACGAGGGGGGGAGAGAGAGCGACTGCCTTCCGAGTGATCCCGCGACGGAACCATCGCTCAGAGGACGGGGCACCCGCTTGTTAACCACTGTTAACTAGTATTTTTAGTCCTGATTGCTCCTAGGCTCTGTAGAGTTCCTTTTTTAATGCATTTTCTATACGTTAATAAAGATTCCAAAGGAGAACATTTGGCATGTGCGATCTCTGTGTGAAGGCTGGGCCGTGGCCACAGGAAAGTTCTTCGTGGTCCAGTCTCACCGTGGCGGAAGGAGCGCTTTGCACGCCAGTCCGCCCATTTCTGCAGGTCTGTTCAAGGCTTGCAGCAGAGGTTTGGGGAAACTCTTCTCTGACCCCTGATTCTTGGGCTTTCTGTACAATTGTCCCTGTCGCAAATGCTCCTTGCCATCTCCCAAAATTTCACAGACGTTTTGAGCCCCAAGAAAATATGGGAACAGGACACATGTGGTCTGCCTTATGGACTAAGTTCTCAGTCGTCACCCTGCTTGTCTTTCCCAGCCACAGCTGCTCAGCACACGACCCACAACCAAGTCATGAACTTGCTAGCTGGTTTCTGCCAACCTCTGGCTGGGTTTCCTTGGGGTTCGCCCATGCTCTGACCCCTCTTCTGATGTTTCCCTGTGTCCCACGCCAGGTTCTCAGCTTTCACTGGGTAGGATTCCACTGGCCTTAACCGTCATAAGATGCCATGCAGAGAGCTAGTCCGTGGAAGCAAATCCTAGGGAAGTTTTGCAGGGAGGGTTCTTCATTTGCCAAACATCTGTAGAAATGTCAAGCCATATTCGAAGAATTTCAGCAAGTCTCGCTGAAAGCAGGCCATTCCCCTTTGGTGGCCACAGGCTTTCGACAGCAACAAAAGCAGGCAGAAATACCAGTGCATCCAGAGCTGGGGTGCATGGAGAGAAAATGGGAAGGTGCCATTCCAAGGAAGGCCATGCCCCTGGTGGGAAAATCCGTCAAAACTGATTCGGTTCTGGTACGGCCTTTTTCACTTTGAAATTCACATTGATACACATTGAAAGGGTGCATTGTTTAAAAAATATGCATTCTGTGATTTTTGTGTGCACTTTTGTGAGCGTGTGCATTCCCAAGCAGCCCTCCCGCTAGGAAAGAAGCTGGGGCGCATTAGGGCAAAGCACCGGTCGCTTGCATTTCGTGCACTGCCCCACACTTACGCATTTGGGTGATTTCCGGCTTTTTTCTCACAAGCGCAGCGCAGTCTCCTGAAATGCATGGCTCCCCGTGGTGCCCAGGCCCCTGCCAAGCACCCTTCCTGCCCTCCAGTCCAGCTCCCAAAAGCTCCCTGTCAAACCCTCCGACTTCTGGAGGACATGTCCTGGATGACCCATGTCCATGACACATGCAATGCTTTGAGGGGCAGGCAGGTGGCGCTAGAACCTACGGGTCTACCCAGAGGCAGGGCCCCTGCAGGGATGGAAGCTTCTCGGTGACTTTGCTGCAGGCACCACTTGGAAGCCGTGCAGACACCTGCCTCTCCAGAGCTCATCACAAAAGGAGGATCCCTGAAGTCCATGGCAATGGTGCACATGCCGCTCATGACCGCCAAGTCCACGAGGGCCTTCCTGTGGTGCCTGCGGCATCTGCCTCTCGAAGCGATGGAGCCAGGTGGCCAAAGCCCACCTTCCAGAGGAAGGGGCTATGTGCCGCTTGCTCTCACGCCCCCCCCAAGCCCCCAGCAGTGCTCCTCTGTTTATGCCACAAGAGAGAAGTCACCTGGCTCGTTCTCCATCCCCTGCACAGGCCGGGCGCAGAAATGCAAAGCCGCATCCATGCCCATATTCTGGCTCAGTCCAGCTCTGTGTTTGGCCCCTTCGTCATTCTCCAACTAAACCTGCATTGTCCAATCCCTTGGGTGCTAAATTTAGGATCCACTCAGGATCTAAATAGATGCCATGAGAGCCTAACATTCCTCTTGTCGTAAAAAGAGCATCAGGTGTAAAGCAAGGAGAAGGAGCTGGGTGCCGAGGGAAAGGCTCAAGTGTCCGGAAAAGGAGCTGGGTGGAGATCAAGAGGGCCCGCTGTCCAGGGCCTGCCCAGAGCTCGCCCTCCTCGGTCATCCAAAGGGGCAATCCAGCCTTGCATGAATCCCTTGCAACGAAAACCCACTTCAAGAGGCGCAGGCAGGGAGTCGCATGTGGGCCGCTCACGTGCGCAGACGAGGGGACTCGTGTTCCCCTCTCACACAAGTCAGCGCAAGAAGGTCTGTTGCCCACCAGCAAGGACAACGGCCCAAACCAGGGATGGAGGAAGCCCTGCCTTTCAGCTACAGGCCACCTGGGGGAGCACTGATGCCAGGTCCGATTGATGGGTGTCAGATCACCAGCATTGCAGAAAGGAAATGTTTAGACAACTCACATAAAGGCTGTCTGTTCAGCAGGCTGGGCTGACAGACGAGATGCCGCAGGAAGCACGCACGCCTCTCCTCCGCGCATCACCTTGGCACGTCTGCAAAACCAGTTTCCGTAAACAAGTGCCCCAGAGACGGCAGAGAAAGTCTCCTGGAGCCCAACCTCAAGCCGCCGGGGAGGCCAGAGCCAAGCGGCAGGAAGCGGCCCCTGAGCAGGGCTGCCATCCCAGAGGGTCTTCTGAAAGGGAAGGCGGCCGAGCGGGAAGACGAGGGCTGAGAGGGCAGAGCACACAGAAGCAGCAGCCTGGGCAGCTGCTGCTGGACTTTCTGGGGTGCTTGCCAGCCATGTTCTTTGCTACCCGGCAGGAGCACGCGGAGACCAAACGTGTGCAAGTGCAAGAGTGCAAGGGCGAGAGGGTTTTGTGAGAAATCAGAGAGATGAAGATGTACTGGGGAACTTGGGACAGGAGGAGAGGTGTTACTGGAGGACACAGCGTAAAGCAGCAGGAGGAAAGGAGGAAAAACCAGGTTGTTGGAGCAAACAGGTACCGATTCAATGTGAAAGGAGATGGGGGAAAGAAACACCAGGAGATGGGTAGCAATATCTTGAGGGGGGTGTGGAGCAGGGAGGCACACAAAATACACTGCTGACTCCTCTGAGGACCTCGGATCACCCACTTGTGTCTAAAATGGGGGCGCGCACGACGGGATACCTCCAGAGCCGACGTCTGATGGAAATGCAGCGATGCCCAAGGAGGCTTGGACGCCAGCATGAAATAAGACCCAGCGTTGCAAGCAGACTCTTTTGATCGGCGGTCGCTGTCAAGCCCCACTGGGTTCAGAGTGAGTGTCTTCGGGGGTCCTTAGGCAGGGGGCACTGGTCCAGAGGAAGGCTGCAAATCTCTCCCCAAAGCCTCCAAATCAAGGGACTGTGCAAGCCAAAATGGCAAAGGCTTCTTGCTGGTGTTTCGTACATATTCCATCCAAGAAGGCCAGTACATCACTTGCTGACGTGGCTAATGCCTTCCCAAGGACTCTGTGTGAATGCACAAAGGTAAGATTGTCTTGCCCGGTGGCATTGTTTGCCCTGTGAAGGGACCCGGCATTATTATATTGCCCTGCAGCTGTGCGTCCGTTGAATGTAGCCCACCCTTCATGAGAGGCTCGGCTGTGGTCAGCTGCCTCCAAGGAGTCTGGGAACACAGAATCCACCGAGATTAAAGCATCCCATGCTTAGCTCAGCTGACAGCCTTCAGCTGCTGCCGCAGGCGCGCGGTTTCCTAGAAGGTTGTCACCTGGAGTTCACTGCAGGCCTCCGTGCGCTTGAGCTGTCTGCAGATGAGGGAACCCACAGGCCACACCTCCATGGGCCAGTCTTCCCTGCAAAGGGCTCCCGTTCTCTCCTTGCTCCGGATAGGAACTGAATCCCATCCGCGTGCAGTGGTGCCACGGCTGAAGCGGACCTGCGCAACAGGGCCCCGCCAAGCTAAGCGCCAGGCCCCGGGGCCACCGCACCCGACAGGCAGGGCTGAAGCTGCCTTCTCACCTTTAAAGGGGTCTTCTGTAATGTTTTTCTCCCACAGGACCCTGGTCACTAGCAGCAGCCTTCGCTTGCTCCCTGGAAAATGGACATCAGCTTTCTGCTGAAAGAGGCGTGGGGGGCAGGTTCACACGCTGCTGCACTTCGAAGCCCCCACTTCTCAAATGAGCAAGAGGAGGAGGCTCCGTGGCCACGAGGCAGCTGCCCCAGGGCTCACAGGACGCTGTTTCCTCTCTCCTGTTGCGCGGGACTGTCGGCGAGTCCGCCCATGCGTCTTCGGCCACTCGGAGGCCTCTTTGTCAGCCCCATGTCCTCGGGCGCAAGGATTTCCTCAGGAAGGAATTCCACACCGGAGCCAAGAAGCGACAAAGGCAAGCAGGACCCAGCAAAAGGACCCCAGTGTTTTCAGGCAGCACGCAACCGCTGCAGTGACCCCACGCCCTGTCAATGCGCACAAAAGCACACCCACAAAAGTCGGGCCCACTGGGGGCTCATGCTCGCACTGAACCCCAGGCGCTTTCAGCACACGGTGCGTCCACACGGCAGGCAGTCGGCGGAGGGAAGGGCGGGCACATGCCCTGATCTTGCGGGAGTAACAAAAATCAGGTGCAGGGGAGCAAAAAAGAGACAAGCTGATCGTTTCGGGTGGTGATTCTTGGAGAAGCAGCACTTTCTTGTCCAATGCGGAGAGTGGGTATGACGTCCAAGCTGGTGCTAGGCGCATAAAAATTTGGGGTCCGGCCCAAAGGACACAGATGTGCATAAAATCTGCACATGGCAACACAGGAGTAATTATTAGGATCTATTTAAATTTCACAGGAGGCCGAGGCAGCCACGGAATTTCATATCCAAATAATCTCCAATAAAACGATCTGTTTGATTTGCATGCTGATCAAAAGTCCATCCTTCCCAGATCGTCCCAAGCAAACAAAAAAGAGCATTTTGCCGAGCTGAGCAGTCACGCGGCATGTGGCGAAGGGAGAATCACGGG
Source organism: Varanus komodoensis (assembly GCF_004798865.1). Taxonomy (NCBI): domain Eukaryota; kingdom Metazoa; phylum Chordata; class Lepidosauria; order Squamata; family Varanidae; genus Varanus; species Varanus komodoensis. The sequence goes on from NW_025335854.1 coordinate 9,137,004, forward strand.
CCATTCAGCAGAGAAAAGACCTTTCCGTCCGCCTCAGCGGGCACACACGACTCCGTGAAATGGATCCCGAGCCCCAGCCTAGCCGTGTCCTTGGGTGGAGTGGCTCACGGGGAGGAGTACATCTCTCGGCTTTTTAATGAGTGGCCTGGTTTAATCAGGACTCCAGCACTGTGTGGAGGGGGTGTTTAACCCATTTCTGCCCCACCACACACCTGATGAGCATCACACCCACCTGCCCACCTGAGCTGCTATTCCTGTCGGAAGGAAAGCCCCCCTTGGTGCCAATCCCCCCCTCCCTGCCCGAAGAAGAGTCAGCATCTGCTCAGACACTGGAAGGAAACAGCATCAAGGTGCAATTCCTTCCCGCCTCACCGGCCTTCCCTCACTCAGCCAGAAGCACCTCACATCCCCAGTCCATCCTCCAAGACAAAAGAAAGCCCTTAGGAAAAGCAGTTGTGGAATTGCGAGGAAGTGGCAACTCCACACTCTGGTTTTTGGATGTTGGACAAAAGCAGAGCGATGGAACATCTCCCTTCTGCCTGGTTTTTTCCCCCGGAAGTGCCTTCTCCAGGTAAGGCGCGGCACAGAAGTGAGGCCCTGCTTGGTATGTCTAGAAGGCAACGGAAGAAGAAGAAAGGCCTGGTTTTGGCTACCGGCCGATGGCTGGAAAGAACTACAAACAGCTGCCAGCTGCGCCTGGCACGGAATGGCAGGCAAGGCAGCGAGCCGGAGATGCAGAAAAGGAAGGGACTTGGCAGCGGCCGCAGGGAAAAGCAACCCTACATGGCCAAGTGTTTTAGACCCTGGGCCACATCTGGCTGTGGTGAGCCACGTTCCGCGAGACCCATACAGCGCAAGACAGCAGAGGGGGCGGGACAATGCCCAAAGAGCACCAATCCGCTCAGAGCGCTCTCGGTTCCTACCGCAGAGTGCCTCCGGGGTCCTGGGGGCACACGTGCTTTCAGGGGACGAGAAGGGGAAGGAGAAGGGATTCGACCCCAGCCATCCACGGACGCAGATTCAGTGGGATGCCGGGCGGGGGAGTTTCTGCTCCTCTCCCACCCCTGCGTGTGCTTCCAGCTCAGATCCTCCGTGTGGGGGTCATGGTCCCATGGCCAGTGGGCCCACAACGAAGCGTTGCCGTGCAGCACCATGCGCAGTATTCCGCCTCCCCGCTCTGGGTTTCTGTCCCTCGCCTGCCCACAAAGACGCCTCGTCCCGCGAGGTGGCTCAGCATGCTCGCCCCTCACTGGGCTGTTCGGGGGTTGCTGTTCTGCCCCCTGACAGTGCCCCCGCCATTCTTTGTTTTGTTTTTGGCACTTCTGCAACCTGGAGGCCCCCCTCAGGCTTCCTCTTGTTTCCCAGAAGCCCAGTGTTGGGCTACGAGCTCAGCGGGGGCTGCTCCATGTCTTCCTGGGCCCTTGGAAAAGAGCCCCCATGGCCCCTCCCTCGGCGAATCTCCCTTCTCACGGCCATCATTCACATTGCTCCTCAGCCTCTTCTGCATCTGCAGGCTTTGAGGCTGGGGACCAAAAAGCCGGGGCGATGCAGTCTTGGTGACATGTCCAGGGGGTGCCCCTGGTTAGAAATTCATTTTTGCGCCTCCACAGGTCATGCCAAGCACTGTTGGCAAAAGGGCACCCATCTGGTCTTTACAGAAGAGCAAGTCTTGCAATATTTCATTGCTGTTCACAATAAAAGGATAGAATGCATCAGATGCAGAGTTAGCCACGCCTAAGAGCAGAGTATTAAAATAATGGGATTTTAATGGGTCTCCTCTAAGTACAACTATATTTGGATCCAGGCCTGTACTTTGAGAAAATCAAGAAAACTTGGACATTCGAAAGCAAAACACAATCTCTCTTCCCTGGCAGAAAAGAGCTGCATAATTCCTCTTTGGATTCTGTGAATTTGCAATCAAAAATTTGCTCTAAATCCATATGTGTAAGAAGGTGCAGATCAAGAGAAAAGGAGGAGACGTGTTGGAGAAACGGGGGATGAAATATTAGGTCACAGCAGCTGTTGCATTGGGCTAAAGTAGATATAAGCCAGCATTGTGTGTGTGGACGGGGAGGGGGGGCTCCGTGGTGGAACACATGCAGAGCTTCCCCAGTTCAGTCCCCAGTGTTCCCACTGAGGGCTGGGAAAATTCCTGCCCAAGCCCCTGGAGAGCGGCTGCAAGTCCGTGTCAGTGCGAAGGACCAGAGGGCCCGCTCCAGAAAGACAACCCTGGTGCTCCACGGAAGACTTCCACCGCCCAATGGGGGGGGGGGGAAATTCCAAGGACGCGTCCAGACGTGTGGCCAGGCAGTCAGAGAAAGCTTGCCAAAAAGCAAGACCCTTGCCAGCTCTGCAGGGACACTGCCCAGTTTCCGCTCAGTTGGCATTGGCTCTGAGGGAGGCCCGAGTCCTTCCAGTCTCACAAAGAAGGGCAGCTTTTTGCAGGGGGAAGAAGGTCAGCAAAGAAAGACGCTCAGCACCGCTGGCTCCTCCAGCTCCCCTCCCGGTAATGAGAGGGTCAGAGGCCCCGCGGGGGTGCCGACCAGCCACTCTGAGCACGGAAGAGCTGGAGGGGTGACGAGGCGCCCCCACCCGAGGCTTCCCCAGATCTCAAAAGGAGCAACGAGATATAGGAGCACGCCAGGAAGGGAAGCCCGCCTCCCCCCACCGCTTTGATGGCTTGGCACAAGACACCAACCTTGGCCCAGGCCACCGCCCCACTGGGGGGACGGAAACACGGAGGCAGCCCCGGCGAGGTTCTCCCATCTTTTTTAGAATGTGCTCACTTCTGAATCACATATAAAGGATTGCAGTGCAGGGGGCTGATTTGACTGTTTGTTTATTTATAACTTTTTAATACCGTCCACTACCAAGGTCTCGGGATGGTTTGACAGTCAATCAGAATAAAACAAAATAGAATGCAGCATCCAAATTCATTTCTAGCAATGACACCCATATTAAGATGGCGATCAGACCTGCTTGGGGGTCACATAACTTGCCGTCCACGTAGCCCTGAGCTGCAGCCCAAGCATAATGTTCTCGCTTAGCTAATCCATGCAGAAAGACCAGGAAAATTCCCTGCTTGAATTTGGTGCCTCTGCTCGGCGTTTTGGATTGAATGGACACTTTTGGATTTCTCTGGGAAAAGTGGATAAAAGGTTTGTGTCTGGTGGGGGAGAGGCGCGTGTGGCCCCTCCTTATTGGCTCAGTCCTCTCATTCCGCCCCTTTGTTCCAAAGCATGATTCCTGCAATGTTCACATCTTTCCCTACTTTCTCTTTGGCAGACAGTCTGGAATGTACATACCTCACTTAATTAATCACCCTTTTGGTGTGCTAATCTTTACTATATTTTTGTACTGAAATGTTCCCCAAATGGTGTGTGTGTGTGAATAAGCATGCATATAGTAACGGATTCCAGATGGAAGCAGTCAAAGCAGCCTCTCCCGGAGCCAAGGTTCCCAGTCATCAATGCACCTCACAACAGAAGAGCAATGTCGCCATTGACTTTCCACATTCTGTCGTTCCTAAGTTGCCAATAGACATACTTTCCCTGCTCCACAAATACTTGAATCTCCAGTTCGGCCCCATCGCACGTGCCTAGCCGTTCTGAAGCATCGCAGCTTTTAGGAGAACGCGAGTCCCAACCCTCAAACATCCCTGAAACGTCTCCTGCCTTCCCCTGTGGAATGCGAACTAGTATCCTTCAGAGGTACGTTTTTAAAGAAAGCCCAGACTTTGTGGCGGAGAGGGAATGGAGTCAAGTGCTCCAGGCAAACAGTTCCAAGTGTGTTTTTCTGTTTCGTTCCTACTCAGTTTGCAGAATGTTGGTCCGGTGCTGGGCAGACATGCACCGAGATGGAAGACTTCCAACAAATGAACTGTACAACGGTCACCTCCACCGCCTCTTTCTTCTTGGGCACCCAGCTTCACAGTGGGACTGCAGTGGCAGATTAAACAAGAAAGGCCTGAGCAAATAAATGGTGTATTTATAGTCCATCTACTTCTGACAGCTTTATTTTTAGCAAGTTACTGGACTGTTTTCAGGAGGTGGGAGTGGTCAGTGGGAGGCAGTAACCCTGGAAAATACTCCAAAGTGATGCTGTTCGAGGAGAAAGATTTTCCATTACTCAGTTTAATTCCAGTCGGTATGTGCAAAGAGCCAGACTTCGAAATAAAGTTGGTACGAAAACATGGGAATAGTTTTCTCCATCCAACTTCCTTCTGTGGCCTTTAACGGCCTAGACAATACTCCTGTGTTTTGAAACTGTATTTTTAGGCTCTAGAGAAACAATGCGTAATGCATAACTGAAGCAAAATTGGAAGGAAGAAAAACATTTATACTTTTCTCTCGCATACAGCAGTTGAATTCAGAAATAACGCTTAACGGCCTGAAGGAAAGGCCACTGTGCAAGCTAATTCCGAAAACATGGCTGCTGTTTGGGGAGCCACGGAAGACTTTTGCTGCGCAAGCAACCCAGTGAAGGGCAGTGGAGCACCTTCTCCTGTGGTCGTGGTCCCAATCCAAACTGCGTGATCATTTAAACAGATGAGGAATCCCACCACGCCTCTCTGCCATCCAGTCTAGGTTGGCAGCTTGGAGAGGTTAGCATAAATGCAGGTCATTTAAATGCAACCAGGAAGCACAATTCATTTACAACTGAAGCCAGAGCAAAAAAATTAAAAACAGTTGCTGCTGCTGCTATGCTCTTATATCCCACCCTTTTTCCTGTTTGCCGGTTTTCCTCAGGCTGCCGCAGTGTTTGCTCTCTGCAACATTTCGAAAGGCCCCGATCTCAGGGACGGCGCTTTGTGCGAGATGATGTCACGCGTTGTGCATGCTTTAAAAACATCTGAAAAGGTGACTTCATAGGCATTTGCTCAGCCACAGGACAGCCAATCCCTACCACATGGGGGGTGGACTCCAAGTTCCCAGCAGCCACAGGCTCAGCAAGGCACTGACAGGGCCAAGTCTACAGTGAGCTCCCACCATTACAAGAAGCAAAAGCACATGGGTTATAATAAACCCCACCGCTCTTGAGAGGAAACCACCAGCCAGGTATGCCTCTTCTGCCACTTCCTGCTCTTTGCCACAGACAAAGAGTCGTCTTGCAGCTGCAGTGTGCTTACAGGCCTGCTTCCGCATAATGGCTTCTCACAGCTGAGAAGTCTTTTCCTCTGGGCTCCTGCTTCTCCGGCTTCTGTGTCCTCCATCTCCTGCTCCATGAAGTTTCTGCTTCTCAGCCACATCTTCTTTCAGAAGCACTTGGCTTCTTGCTCCTCGCTCTCTCTTGGTTCTCCAGAGGTCCTCTCCACACCCAGCTTTCTAGCTCCAAGTTTGCCTAGCTCTCCACCCTGTTTCTTCTCAGGCAGGCAGGCATGAGATATTGTCGCTAGGGGTTCCTCGGAGCAGATGGAGGGTACTCAGCCTGTCCTCTAGATGGCACAGATTTATAGTTTCATGACGCTCCTGGGTTCATCCTTGTCCCTTGAGGCTTTGGTGGCAGAGTTCCTTCTCCCAGCCTCAGCTCATGGCCCAGCTACACCCCTATCTGGACAGGGATATCCTGGTTGCAGTAACCCACTGAATCGCTAAGTGAGACTACCGCAATGCACTCCCCTTGGGGCTGCCCTTGAAGACTGTTCAGAAGCTGCAGCTTGTGTGAGAAAGACTAATAACTGGAACCAGAAGGTATGAACACCAGTTCTGGCCCACTTGTTCTGGCTGCATGGTGCTCCCAAGCCCAAGGCAGGGTGCGGATTCCAGCTTCTAACACCCTGCGCACCTTGGAGCCTCAATCCCTCTCCCAGCTGCAACCTACCCAGCCACACCATCACCATCGGAGGCCTTCCATGGGCAGCCACCTTCAGAGGAGGCTCAGTTGGTGGCAACCAGGAGAAATGCCTTTTCTGTGCTAGCCTCCAAATTACGGAAGAATTCCCTCACCAAAGCTCACCTGGTGCCGACTTTCCCATCCTTCTGCTTTGCTTCTGTGCCAAGGCATGTAACAGTTGGAAATAGCACTGGGGAGACGATTGGCAGCTGTTTCAGGAAGCTGAACTGTATGAACCTATCCCAGCTGCACAAGTTGCTAAACATCAGTTGACATTTTAATGCAATTTTAAGATATTTGAGTGCTATAATATATAATTTATTGATGGATACCACCTAGGGAGTCCGGGCTACTGGGCAGTATGGAAGTGGCAAGAAGGTGCCGGGAAATCAGCATGGCCTGACACGAAGTCCTGACCCCAGAGCAAGGCTGTCGGTGGGGGACGCGGCTCCCGGGGGCAACGCTGCCGGTATGCAGCCAGCTTTGTGCTAGGGAGAGCTGCGACAGCGTTCCCTCAAGATGTTCCTTCCTTGCAAGCCGCAGAGAAGCCTCATGAGCCCGTGGCCAGGTCCACCCATGCCTGTGCTAAATCAAGGGGATTTGGATGGGCAGAAACGGTGGGGAGGGGGCCCTCAGAAGCACACTGCCTGGTGCTAACAGCGTGGTCCGGATCCAACTTGCCTCCAGGTTGCAGCTACTTTTCTTTCTTTCTCACACTCACATTTAGGGGGACGCTTAGGGTGCAAGAACTGTTAGTATCCTGATTCCAACCACTGAACAACCCAGGCAGGGATGCATTCCAAAGCCATGACCTGCCTCAATCCGTAAGCAATCCCTTGCCATGCCCAAGGCCCTGGCAGCCAAGGGGAAATTCTTGCAGGATGACTTCAGGCTGATAGTGATCTCGAAAAGCTGCCTCTAAGCCAGGTGGAGTCATGAGTGCACTGAAGAACCAGGTGAGTCAGCTGGGCGGCGTTTGAAGCACGACCCGACCCGCTGGGTTTGGAAGATGTTTCTTCCTTGGCAGGAAACGTCCCCGTTCTGACAAGGAGCGCTCATAAATAAGAGTCGCCTCGTCGCTGTTCCCTGCTTTTGTTTGCTTAAATTATTAGGCAAGACGGACGGCGCTTCCGCTGGCCTCTCCTGGCTCTGATGTTTGCAGGATGAGCTGCAAAGGAAGCCCCGTTGCTGTGACTTTATTAAAGAGGGAAAACCAGCCGGTTCAGCGTTGAACTCCAAAAATCCCTGTCCTTCTGCGACAGCTAAAGGGCCTCTTCTTTCTACTCATTCCAGGATGGTGTACAGTCTACCTCTCACCAATATTAGTATTGCTATTCCATTGCATTTATATGCCACTTGTTCTCCGCTTGCAAGGAACCCAAGGCAGCTTACAAAGCCTTACAACAAGCTTGTGAGGTAGGGGCACTGAAGGCCTGTGACCAGCCCAAGAGTTCCAGGGCCGAGTGGGGACTAGAACCCCTGTTCTCCTGGATCTCCCACCCCTTGCTGGCACAGTGCCACCCCTCCCCACAAAAACTGCAGCGCCCTTTGCCAAGCCGGCTGCTGAGACTGCAGCAAATCTCGTAAGCACACATTTTGCCGGATGCCTGGGGGCTGATCCGTTCCTTCGGGGCGGCAGGCTCCGAGGCAGCAGAAGCAAGGAATCCACTGAACGATGGAGCAGAATGAAGCCTCCTCTCGCGCCATCTTGCCCCACCGGTGCCCCCCAGGCCAAGCACAGCCCAGGGCCAGGGCCACAACCGCAGGGCCGCTGCTGCTCATTACATCTGGCAGGCCACAGGGTGCGACTGCGGCTGCCTCTGGCTTAGTGGCTCCGGGAAGGCGCAGCCAGCACTTCTAGCAGCGCCAGCAGCGCCGTGGCTGCTCGAGGGAAGCGGTGAGCCCCATTCAAAGCAGTGGTGTCATTTCCCAATCAACCCGCAGCCCTGTGCAGACTCACTGCGGAGTAACTCTGGTTATGGAAGCATTATTATTAAAATAAGTGTAGCTTTAAAGCCACTTAGTATTTTAAAAGCCGCAGGTGCTTCACATGAAAACATAGAGAAATAATAAGGAACATTTGACTAAGAACATTTTAAAACATCCTAGCGATAAAACGGGGATGCGAAAGAACTCCTCACAGTTCAGGGAGAGCCTGTATGAACCAGTGTCTTTAAAACTTGCCGCCATTTCTCTTCCTCTCTCTCTCAAATTATACATGGAAAAGTATGCCAAAGGGAATACCGTGGAAGAGGCCCCCTCATATTTCTTCCCTGGGCAAAACTCCATCAGTGACAATGCAGCCAAAAACAGGTTCCCTAGTATATCTCAGAGGTTAACTGAGCCGTCCCAAGTTGTTCTGTAGGTAGCTTTTAATACGTAAGTAAATAAATATACATCAAACTTTGAACTGGTGTGCCACTGAGAATGGGCGACTGGAGATGCAGAAGTTCCGGATTCTACCCTCCCCTCAGTCATGCCGCTCACTGGGGGGCGCTGGGCCAGTCACACTCAGTCTAATCCACCTCACAGGGCTGTTGTTATAAAAGATAACGATGGAGAGCAGGCCCAGGCGAGCTGCCTTGGCTTCCGTGCAAGAGGGAAAACGGCAGGAGGCAAGCGCAGGGGGCACCCCAACTCCAAACGAGCAGGGTAACGACAAACCCTGAACGGCGCGGTCCTTCGCACGCAGGTGCGGCGTGTGCTCGCCAGCACCGCGGCCGCCGAGGTTCACACCGGCTACCGAAATTCCCTGGCTCTGCTTCCGAGCAAACGCGCCGGCTGCAGGTCGCACCGAGCGCCTCCGCAAGCCCGAAGCGAAAGTGCGCGAAAGGGCCCGGAGATTGTGCCCCTTCGGCGCATCGGTCCCTGCGAGCTGGCGGAGCGGGACGGGAACTCGCGCGGAGCGGCGAGGCGGAGGCGGGGGCGAGGCCGGATCCGGCCCTCGGCGAGGCCTCGCGGGCCCACGCGGCGCACCGGGGCGGGGCAGGGCAGGGCGGCGGCGGCGGGGCCCCCTGGC